>NW_012120154.1:2311781-2321812 GCF_000951035.1 Colobus angolensis palliatus | reverse complement strand
GCAGGCACCTGTAATCCCAGTTACTCGTGAGGCTGAGGCAGGAGAATTGCTTGAACCTGGGAGGCAGAGGTGGCAGTGACCTGAGATTACGCTATTGCACTCCAGCCTAGCCAACAGAGCAAGACTCCATCTCAAAAAAGCACAAAAACAACAAACCAACCAACAAACAAAAAGACAAATGTATATACACCTTGTGTAATTTTTAGGTCACTGCACCATGGGAGCACGCTACCAGGGAAAGGGAGCTGTGAGACCCACAGGGAGGCTCCAGACAGGCTGGCCTGGGACACCAGCCGCTGCCCTTCCATGACATGGGGGCAAGAGAGGGCAAAAGGTCATCCCACCAGGGAGCAACTCCAGGCAGGAGATGGGGAAGGAGAAGCAGGAAGGAAAGAGCTCAGTTTGGGGGCACGCATGACATCCTGGTGGGACATCTGAGGCCCACACCCGCCTGCTGTCCCTCCCTCCCATGGTGGCCTCCGAGTGTGAAGGCCTGGGGGGAGGCAGACGCCATGCTCTTCACTCTTCCTCCCTGTCCCCATGGCTGCTGGGTGGAAGGTGTCTCTGGGATGATCCCTGAGGGCAGGATCTGGGAGTCCCTGCAGAGGCATCAACCTATCTGTCTTGATGGTGGAAAGGCGGCTCCAGCTGGGTGGGACAACCAGGGGAGGGGCGTCTGCTCTGCTGACTCAGCCTGTTGTGGACCCGCCTTGGGTCCTGCTGCACAGAGCGGCCTGTCTTTAGAAATGTCCCTCTGCCAGGGGGAGGGCCCCAGAGAAAACCAGAAAGAGGGTGAGAGCCTGAGGAAGACAAAGCATCCCCGGGCCTCCCACACCAGCGCCAGAGCAGGAAGGGGGAGGGGCCATGACTCACAAGGCCCTGGGAGGTCACTTTAAGGAGGGCTGTCCTAAAATCAGGAGCCTGTAGCAGAAAGTGAAACTGTCGTGCACCAGACAAAGATCATAGTCAGGACTAGCCGGCAAAGGACGAATCCTCAAATCAGGTACTGCTGCCCGCTCTACCCGCTGGGCCCCTCTGCTGCCCCTTCCTCCCTGGTGGCCCTGCTGGGTGTTGGAACCCCCAAAAGAGTCCCGCTCTGGGCAGGGGTCGCCGCGAGGGACCACTCGACACCGAAATCACAGCAGAGAGACACTTTTATTTCTAGCGCGCTAGGGTCCCCCGTGCACAAAGATGGCCAAGGGAACCCCGAGTGTTGGTGACAAGCTGCTTATAAAGGCAAAACACCACAAATTCAAACAAGGCGGGAAATTCAAACAAAGCTTTAGGGCGCGAGATGATTGGGGCTTGTACACATGGGGGGTTTTCCTGGAATTGTTTTTCTGTTTGAATTCCGGGAACATTGGGTGTTTTTCTCAATTACCCATGGCCACCTATCACCCATGGCCACCTATCACCCATGGCCACCTGGTGTTGGGTGTTTTCCTCAATCATCCATAGCCACCTGGTGTTGTTTTTCTTATTCCATGGCCTATTTCACTGGGCATCAGCCCTGGCCTCCCCCTGCCCCAGCCCAAGCCCTGGGCTCCCTCCCCTCTGGTTCCCCTCTAACCCTCACTCCCAGACAGGCTCCTTGCCCTGCTGTGTGGTCACCCCACTGCTGCTTCTGAATGGGCCGCCTCCTCCACCTGCCCCAGTCCAGGTCCCCTGCTGAGACTCTCCCGTGAAAGTCATGGCTGAGGTGGTGCTCCCTGCCCTGGGAGGGTGCTCCCTCTGTGTGCTTCCTGCCATTCCTGAACTCTGGAACTGGGAAAATTGAACCAAATTATGATTGGAGGAATGTGGAATTTTGTTCACAGAGCTTCGATGGATTTTCTGCAAGATTTACTTTGCTTAAATACCAAGTATTAGGAGAGGGTGTGGGGAGGGAATGGTCTCTGAAGCATAAGATAAATCATGTCTTCCAAAGATGTCTCCACTGTGGGCAGAGGAGGATGCAGATGACCCCAAACACACACTCTTCCTCTACGATCAGCATTCACCATTTATAATGACACCAGTAACATGGATTATAGTGACCGGGCACGGTGGCTCAAGCCTGTCATCACAGCACTTTGGGAAGCCGAGTCAGGCGGATCGCCTGAGGTCGGGAGTTTGAGACCAGCCTGACAAACATGGATAAATCCTGTCTCTACTAGAAATACATAATTAGCCAGGTGCGGTGGTGGGCGCCTGTAATCCCAGCTACTTGGGTGGCTGAGACAGGAGAATCGCTGGAACCCAGGAGGTGGAGGTTGTGGTGAGCCAAGATGGCCCCATTGCACTCCAGCCTGTAGAGGACTATCTGCTTTTACAACTGAGCAGGCCATTCCCCCATTAACATTATAGTCCCACTCTTGCAAACGAAGCTGGGCATTCCTCCTCTGCAAACAGGGAGGACAAAGGAGCCTACAAGACTGGCCTCAGGTGCAAATAGCAGACCCTGGGGGCTTGTTTATATGTAAACATCTTGGAAATTCAGAAAGTCAGGGAAAGATCAAAGAAACAACAATGTGTCTGGCAACTTGCTAACATTCCACAAACGACGGTATAAAATAAAGCAGAGTGTGTCGTTCGCGGCGGCCGCCATGTTTGTCTTGTGTTGTCTTGTGTGTTCATTCCTTTGTTCAGGAAACACGCAGACCCCAACACCAGCCTGGGCAACAAGAGCAAAACCTCATCTCAAAAGAAAAACGAAAACAAAAACATGAAATACATGACAAAAATCTCAATGATCCGGGGAAATGCTTTTATTTTAAAATTTAATAAGAAGAGAGCCCGGTCCCCAATGGCTCCCTTCTGCAGGGCTGGTAATACACAGAGTGGACAGGGCTGGCCTAGAAAGGGGCCCCCACTCCATTTGTCCCCAACTCTGTGGCCTGGGCAGGTTACCCCGCCTCTCTGCACCTCTGGCCCCTCCTCTATAAGATGGGAATGGCCCCTGCAGCCCTAGGGCAGCCTCACATGAGTTCACACCCACGCAGCACTTAGAAGAGTGGCTTGGGCCTCAGAATTCAGTTCTACTGTGATTTAACAATAGTAATACACAGAAGTGAAATGGCAGGAAGGAACTGAGTTAAAAGGTTAAAAGCTATTATTTTGGGGTGAAAAGTTTTATTCTCTGTCTCTCTCTTTTTCTATTTTTTTTTTTTTTTTGAGACGGAGTTTCGCTCTTGTCGCCCAGGTTGGAGTGCAGTGGCGCGATCTCAGCTTACTACAATCTCTGCTGAAATTCTCAGGGCTGTGGAGGGATAGGGGAGGCCTAGAGCCATCCAGGGGGCTGTGTTTACTAGCCCAGAGCATACCCAGGAGTGCTCTCTGCATTGGCTGGTTTCTCTCTTATGTCTTCAGAAACATGGTGGAGGTAATGCTTCCAAAGAGATTCGGATACTTCTTCAATAACAAACCCATCCTTTCTCATCGGAATACCGTCTGGCTGTGCTACGAAGTGAAAACAAAGGACCCTTCAGGGCCCCCTTTGGACGCAAACATCTTTCAAGGCCAGGTACCACCCGCACTCCAATCACTTTGCAGGCAGGAGCTAAGCCAGCTGGGAAAGCAAACCACGCACTGATGAGTGAAATGCCCGGCGGCGGGCTGTCCAGGGTGCCCTTCTCTCCCACACTTTCCAAGTCCGTGGCCTTGACCTTCCTGCTGGACCATCCTGGGATCTGATGGTGGAGGGGGGTTGCCTCTGCACAAAAGGCCTTGTTTTTAATTTCTTTTCTTTTCTGTTCTTTTTTTTTTTTTTTTTTTTTTGAGACGAAGGTTTGTTCTTGTTACTCAGGCTGGAGTGCAATGGCGTGATCTCGGCTCACTGCAACCTCTGCCTCCTGGGTTCAAGCGATTCTGTCGCCTGAGACTCCCAAGTAGCTGGGATTACAGGCGCCCACCACCATGCCCAGGTAATTTTTTCATATTTTTAGTAGAGATGGGGTTTCACCATATTGACCAGGCTGGTCTCGAACTCCTGACCTCAGGTGATCCACCTGACTCGGCCTCCCAACGTGTTGGGATTACAGGTGTGAGCAACCATACTCCGCCTAATTTTAATATTTTATTTAATCCAGTGTAGCTAACATATTACTTCAACATTAATTAACATAAAATTCTTGACAAGATAATGAAGTTTCTTTTTCTTGTCACACTGAGTCTTTGAAATGAGCTGTGTGGGTCACGTACGGTGGATGGCTAGCACCTGTAATCCCAGCACTTTGGGAGGCCAAGGCGGGTGGATCACCTGAGGTTAGATATTTGAAACTGGCCTGGGCAACATGGTGAAATCTCGTCTCTACTAAAATACAAAAAAATTAGCTAGGCGTGGTGGCAGTCGCCTGTATTCCCAGCTACTCGGGAGGCTGAGGCAGGAGAATCGCTTGATCCCATGAGGCAGAGGTTGTAGTGAGCCGAGATTGCATCGTTTTACTCCAGCCTGGGCAACAAGAGTGAAACTCCATCTCAAAAAAAAAAAAAAAGAGAAATGAGCGGTGTATTTTTCAGGTGCTCAGGTCTCTAATCAGAGCCCCATTTCAAGTGCTCAGTAGCCCCCTTGGCCAGTGCCCGACCCCCCCGAAATGGACAGTGAAGGTCCAGTGGCCTCCCCAGCTGACCGCAGACAGGGAATAAGGCAGACCCCAGAGGGCCAGGCCACAGCAGGGCCTGAGGATGTCTGGTGAATGGATGCCTGGGAGAATGGATGCCAGAATTCACGCACGAGCCGTGAACAGGGCTGGGAAAACTCCCAAACGAAGGGAAGCACGTGTCTTGGTGCACTTTGTGTTGCTTCAACAGCAGGACCGAGACGGGGACATTTACAATGAATAGAAATGTGCTGGCTTGAGTTCTGGATGCTGGGAAGTCCACTGTCAAGGCACCAGCGACTTTCCAGGGCCTGTGAGCTGCACAGTCACGTGGGGGTGAAGGTTGCTGCCAGAAGCTCAGGGGATGCTCCAGACAGAGTGGCCTGGGATGTCGGGTCACAGCTGCTCCATGACACCGGGACAAGAGGAAGCAGGAGTTTAGTCTTACACACTGCCCCTCCAGCTAGAGGGCAAGAGACAGAAAGTGAGGCTGAAGTCGCCCTTGAATAACCACAGTAGTGGTACTCACAAAGGTGCAGTCCTGACAGCCTCATAGCCGCTTGTAGGTGCCACCTCTTAAGGCCATTACCATAGCAATTAATATTAGCTTTGGAGCAGACAATCACTCAAACTAAGCAGGGGGGATGGAGGAAAGGAGCTTCAGTGGCAAGCTCCCCTGGGCTCCTGCCCTGGCCCCTCCTCCGCCTGCATCACCCCTGCTCTCCTCCTGCTCCCCCTCTCAGAGCTTCCCCTGCCCCCTGCTCCTCTCCCAGGTGTCCTTCAAGGATAAGTCCTGTAAGGACCACCCAGAGATGAGATTCCTCCACTGGTTCCGCAAGTGGAGGCAGCTGCATTGTGACCAGGAGTACGAGGTCACCTGGTACGTATCCTGGAGCCCCTGTGCAAGGTGTGCAAACAGTGTGGCCACGTTCCTGGCCGAGGACCCAAAGGTTACCCTGACCATCTTTGTTGCCCGCCTCTACTTCTTCTGGAAACCAGATTACCAGGAGGCGCTTCGCAACCTATGTCAGAAAAGAGGCGGTGCGCATGCCACCATGAAGATCATGAATTATGACGGTGAGAAGTGGGAGGCTCAGAGGTGTGGGAGAGACTGAGTGAGGCTCTGTGATGGGTCCTTCCCACACATACCTGTGGATCTGCTGTGATGCCTGCAAAGGCCACGTGTCCCAGGGAAGCCTGTGGGGTTGGGTCTGGCACTGACTGTAACTAGTATCCAGAGTCTGTGTGGGAGAGGAGGGCCCCAAGGTCACAGAAGAGAGGCCAGGTGGGCCTGACTGCGTCCTCTCTTCTTTTTCTCAGAATTTCAACACTGTTGGAACAAGTTCGTGTACCGCCCAGAAAAGCCATTTAAGCCTTGGAAGAATCTGCCTAAACATTATACATTACTGCACAACATACTGGGGGAGCTTCTCAGGTGAGGGTCTCCCTCCAGGCGCATCGCCTCTCTCCTCTCACCTCCTGCTTATCCTCTTGAGGCCCCCCCTCTGTCCCAGACCAGGTCCTCCCCTGGGCAGGCCCTCCTGCCCTCCCTCCTGCCCCCCTGCCTGCCCTCATGGTCACACCACCTCGCCCCAACTCCTCATGCTCCCTCCACCTCCCTGCCTTCCGCCCTCCTTTCCTGGGCCCCTCCTATGAGTGAGAGGCCCCTTCTGCCTCCAGAGCAACCTCCATCCATCCCCGAGGCCGCCCTCCCCACAGCCTGGGATCCCCAGCCTGGCTCCTTCCATCTCCCTGGCATAACCATATTTGTCATAAAACTGGATGTAGTAAGTGGGTATGAATATTCACAAGCCCGACAGTTAGAAGCTTTGAGTAACATCCTTCAAGGCTGACCTGAGCCCCTGAGAAGGAGCTGCCTCCGTGGAAACAGAGCTTCAGGCTTCCACTGCCGTAGAAGATGGCCCAGGCCGGGTGCCTACAGGGCAGGCATTTATTTTCTCACAGATCTGGAGGCTGCAAGTCCAGGGTGGAGGGGTGGGCGGGGCTGTGTCCTCTGCGGCCGCTCCTCCTGGCTGGCAGGGGGTCCCTTCCGGCCCTGTGCTCTCTGGCCTTTCCTCTGTGCACTTGGACTCCCGGGGTCTCTCTGCCTCTAAATGTCCTCCTCATTTATGGACCCCAGCCAGGTGAATTTGGGCCCGCACTGAAGGCCTCATTTAAATTAATCATCTGATGAAAGGATCTGTCTCCAGGCCAGGTGCAGAGGCTCACGCCTGTAATCCCAGCACTTTGGGAGGCTGAGGCGGGTGGATCACCTAAGGTCAGGAGTTCGACACCAGCCTGGCCAATGTGGCAAAACCCCATCTCCATCAAAAATACAAAAATTAGCCGGGAGTGGTGTTGGCCTATAATCCCAGCTACTCGGGAGGCTGAAGCAGGAGAATCGCTTGAACCCGGGAGGTGGAGGTTACGGGGAGCCCAGACTATGCCACTGCCCTCCAACCCGGGCAAAAGAGCAAAACAACTTCTCAAACAACCAAACAAGAAAGAAAGGACCTGTTTCCAAATACAGCCACCCTTTGAGGGAGTGGGGGTTAGGGCTTCAATACATTGATTTTGGGGAGAAACAATGAAGTCCACAGCAACAAGCTGCAGTCATTGTGGGCAGGCCTCGGTGGGGGATGCAGGGGTTCCTGTCCTGTGTGTCTGTCTCCCAGGGGAGTCCCTGACCTGACTCTCACGGCCCCTCCACCCAGACCTTGCTGCGTGCTTCACCCACCCCATTCCTCCTGCACCCAACTCTCCTGTGTCCGTCCTTAGCCACCCGACAGGCTCCCCTGCCCCACCACTCCCGGGCTGCTCCTCTTCTCAGCCTCTCTCTGGGCCTCTTTGGGGTCCCAACATGACCCCTCAGCTGATGCCCGTGGCTTCCCCAGCCAAACCCTTCCCAGTTCCAGGCTGCGCTCTGCAGAGTCCTATCAAAGGTCACATCCTCCCCTCTCTCCAGCCCGGGGTGAAGACCTGGTGTTTCTGGTTTGGAAATGCCTCTGCACTGTGTGCTAATAATTCACTTTTACCTTTATAATTTGTGGTTTTGTAAGGACAGGTATTATTTTTGGCAGCAGAAGCAAATCCTGTGATTTAAAAAAAAAAAAAAGTCCCTGGCAGGCTCTTCTCCCCGCTGGTCCCGCTCAGGAGCGTCTCTGCCCTGATGCTAGGTGTGGCAAGAGTTAACCTTGTAGGCAGGAGGGAAGCCCCGGTGGGTTCACCTCCAGCAGGGACTGACAGCGAGCAGAGCCAGGACTGGGGTGTACTGTGAGGCCAGGGAAGAAGACCCAGCTGTACCCCAGGGAGAGGGCCTGAGCACACTGAGCTGAACCTGAGGAGGCCCTGACAAGGCCTAGACAGGCCCCAGGGCTGCAGCGATCTCCTAGTGAGCCCCAGAAGGAGTCAGAGGGGGAGGTGTGGAGGCTCCAGCAAGTGAGCGGGAGCCCCTTCTGACAGGTGCTAAGGGATGTGGGGAGCAAGGGGAAGGAGAGTGGGGTGAAAGGGAGGACGCATGGAGAGGGACGGGGAGGCAGGGCAGACCAGGAGGGTTCTTACTCCTCTGGGCTTTTCCCCCCGCTGTCCACAGACATTTGATGGATCCAGGCACGTTCACTCTCAACTTTAACAATGAACCTTGGGTCAGTGGACAGCATGAGACTTACCTGTGTTACAAGGTGGAGCGCCTGGACAACGGCACCTGGGTCCCGATGGACGAGCACAGGGGCTTTCTATGCAACCAGGTGACCAACCCAGCCACCCGCATCCAGGCGGGGCTCTCCCAATCCAGGGACACGCATGGGCAGAAGGTTCTGGGTGGTACCTGTGGTGTCCCGCAGAGTGTCTGTCACCTGTGCGTCCTGCAGCTGCTGCTGCTTGGCCCTGGGGTTGGGGCAGACTTTGGCTTCAGTGACTCTCCAGGATTGGCGGCTTCCAGCCCCACATGCCTAACCAGCCACATGTCTCAGGGGCTGACACCACTAGTCCAGAGTCACCCCCAGACCCAGGGCTCAGCCATCCCCACTCCTGCTGTGCTCTGAGAGGGTCGGGGCAGAGGAAAAGGGTCTGCACCAGGGCCAAGTGGGGTCAAAGGCAAAGTGCTTTCTGAGGACCCTCCCAGGATCCCCTCACAGACACAGCTCTCACCAGGAACGATTCGGAACTGTGGGATTTGAGGATCGGGGGCTACCCGACCTCACAAGGCCAAGATTCCCCAGTGCCTGCTCCTGGGCTTCATCCTGTGGGAAGAGAGACTGAGGCAGGAGAGGCCCACCAGGGATTCTGTCCTGACCAGGATGGAGCCCACAGCAACGCTAGAACAGGCCCCAAGTCAGGATGCAGGGATGGTCAGCATTTGAAGAGGAGCTGGGCCAGGCCAGGCTGAGGGGCCCTGAATCCGTGGGACGTTCTTCCCTGGCCTTTGTTCAGCACAGCCCCTGGCTGGAGAGATCGAATTCTGCTTGGCTCTGGTGCTGGAAACGGGGTTCCTCTGGGCTCTATGAGCTCAATGTGGGCCCTGCTGGGCCCACGCCCACTGCTTGGAAGCCACTTTCAAAGGCGCCGGTTCCCATCACTGCCTAACCAGTGGGACGGGACTCCCCCAGGAATGACCCACAGCCCCTTCTCAGCACATTTGGTGTCATCCATTCTACTCCGAGTCCTCTCTGCACTGGACTCCTTGGCTTGACTAGTTCCTAGTTGAAATTTGACAAAACACCATCATTCCTTGGGTTCAACAAGGACAATCACCCTATGACTGGGGCCCTTCCCCGTGTGGGGTTAGTCCTGCTGGGGGCCCCTCATCCCCACTTCTCCCTGCAAAGGGAGTCCTCTGGCCTCAGTCTGTCACTCTTGGGCTTAATACAGGCTAAAGCACAATGCGGAAGCTTCTAGAATTATGGGCCACAGAAGGGGTGGGGCGAGGGGGAATTGATGGATAGAGAGGTCAGTCTCCCCATGAAGGAAGCACACACAGCTCAGTGGTATCTGTCTTGCCTCCCCCAGCTCTATAGCCCCTCTCTGCAGGCCTGGGGCGGAGTGAGGGTCCTGAAGGCACTGATCTCAGGTGCAAAATGAGAGGATGTTCCAAATACTCAGTATCAGAGAAATCTCATCGTAATGGAAAATTACATTATTTAACGGATTATCGTTAAAAAATCAGGTCAGGTGTGGTGGCTCACGCTTGTAATCCCAGCACTTTGGGAGGCTGAGGTGGGCAGATCACTTGAGGTCAGGAATTCGAGACGAGTCTGGCCAACATGGTGAAACCTCGTCTCTACTAAAAATACAAAAATTAGCCAGGCGTGGTGGCACATGCCTGTAGTCCCAGCTACTGAGGAAGCTGAGGCACGAGAATCGCTTGAACCTGGGAGGTGGAGGTTGCGGTGAGCCAAGATTCTGCCACTGTACTCCAGCCTGAGTGACAAAACCAGACTCTGTCGGAAAGGAAAG
>NW_012120154.1:2309077-2310086 GCF_000951035.1 Colobus angolensis palliatus | reverse complement strand
CAGAATAAAAGTTCTTCTTCCAAGAAATGCAAACAGGCCGCTCACCACCATCTCCAGCCGCTCACAGACAGCAGCAAAGCAAGGTGCTCCTGACAAGTAGATTTTTTAAAAATCAGAGTGAATTAATTTTAATCAAAAATGGATGTTATGTTTCAAGAATATAGTACTAAGATTGTACTCAATACACTCAGAAAAGTTTCAAACCTACTAATCCAGTGACAATTTGAATTGGTTTTATACATAGAGGAATAAAATGAAATACTAAATCTTTTCTTATATTTTTCCCTGTGTGATTGTATCATGAATTGCAAGTGTTTCCATAAACATTAGCAAATGTGTAGATGTCTTTCCTGGTGTACTGGACCTGTAGCAGGGCAAAGGTCACACAACATCCCTCTGGAGCCAGAAAACTCAGCTAAACCTCACAGGAGAGGCACCTAAATGCAGACCCCACCCTCATTCACAGAGCCCTGGGCACTGATTGGAAGGGACAGGCCCAGCAGTAAGAGGACAGCCAGCAGCCAGTCTCCCTGTTGGAAAGGAACCACACACATGCAGTCAGGGGCCCTCTGGAGCAGCCCTGTGTCCACCCCTTCCTGATTCCACCCCCTAGAGAGGGAGCCCAGGGGAGGTCATGGCTGGGACCCAGGACAGGGCCAGTCAGGGGAAGCAGCCCAGGAAGGGGGCAGGTGTCCAGGCTGGGCCCAGAGAGAGGGCTGGGGAGAGGAGCAGCCCAGGAGGCAGAGCCCAGCCACAGAGGCGAGGGGAGCTGAGCCCTGGAGACAGGAGGCTCCAGAGGCAGAGACGGAGCCCAGGGCTAGGGTGGCAGGTGTCAGGGCTGTGGCTTCAGTTTGGGGTCTGTCCTGGGCCTTCTGCGCTGGTTCCCAACTCTGGGATGTGTCACTTATGTGCCTGATTACAGCAGGCAGCTCCCACCTCATGATTTCTGGAAAGTCCTCAGAAGCCGCATATAAGGCCAAGAACTGGCCTCACACGCAGCTGCTCCTGC
>NW_012120154.1:2296490-2300711 GCF_000951035.1 Colobus angolensis palliatus | reverse complement strand
GGAGCTTGCAGTGAGCTGAGATCCGGCCACTGCAGTCCAGCCTGGGCAACAGAGCGAGAAAAAGAAGTGTCTCCAGGAGGCACACTGTTTTATCCGTGTAACCTACAGGCATTTTACAGTGTGCTTTGTATTTTCTGTTTGGTTAATTTTTTTTTTGTGACAGTCTCGCTCTATCACCCAGGCTGGAGTGTAGTGGCGCCATCCTGGCTCACTGCAACCTCTGCCTCCAGGGTTCCAGGGATTCTCCTGCCTCAACTTCTCAAGTAGCTAGGATTATAGTTGTGTGCCACCATGCCTGGCTAATTTTTGTAGTTTTAGTAAAGATGGAGTTTCATTACTTTGGTCCAGGATGGCCTCAAACTCCTGACTTCAAGGGATCCGCCGGCCCGGCGTCCCAAAGTGCTTGGATTACAAGCATGAGCCACCATGCCCAGCCGTGAGTGCTAGTTTTAGATCGGATCCCAGGCCCCAGGCTGTCTGTCATGGGCAGTCACGATGAACTTTTGTTGCGCTGTGCTCTGGGAAAAGCTGGACATATTGCCACCCACTCCACTCCACTTGGCAAACAAAACAAACCCATCAGGATCCCAGCATGGAGGGCAATGCAGTGTAATGATGGTTGGACAGGCTGGCAGAGGCAGCACTGAGCTGTTCCTGGGTAAGTTCAAGGGAATAAGATCATGATTCCAGTCAGTTCTTGGTGAATGTCATCCCCCTACCCCACCCTCAGAACAAATACAGATTTTCAAGATCTACCGCTTTTTTCTTTCCAATTTCCTACCCATGGAAGAATGAATGACCATCTGGAGACAGCAGGGAAAGTTGTTGCTTAATCAAGATGCTGGTGTGTTTCAGGGAGCTGGCCAGGGTGGAGTGAGCTTGTGGCCCTGTTCCCTGGGTGGGAAGACTGAGATGGAGGTGGGGGTGGTCCAGGGACTGTCAGGAGCAGGGCTGCGGGAGGCGGCCTGGCACAGGCCCGTGCCTACACACAGAGCAACAACGCTCACCATCAGGTCTGCCCTGTGCCAATCAGAAAATTCTGGACAGAGACCATGACTGTCTGTGTCACTCTGGGGCAGGGGGTAATGGTTCCACACGCTTCTGTGGGGACCTGGAGAGTGGAGACCAGAGCACTGGTGGGCAGGCAGGCGAGCCTGGGTCTGACAGCCCACTGTGCCTGCTACTGTCAGGTACTTCAGCACATCACCTCCCCTGAAACCTCTCTTTATTCATCTGTAAAGTGGGGGCAATTATACCTCCTCTCAGCTGTGCACTTGGAGGGCAGTGGAGGCTGGATTTGGGACCGACCTGGCACGCACCAGGCGTTGGGCCAATCTGAGTCTCCTCCTTTCCCTGAGTCAAGCTGCCTGACATCATGGCAGTCTCCCTGCCCACAAGGTCTGGTCCAGCCCCTCCACCCAGGAAGCCCTCGGGGAGGTGATGCCACCGGCAGCGCTGTGGTTTTGGCACCCACAGGCACAGGATGGGCTGCCGTGGAAGGTGCCTGCTGCCCCTCAGCGTGTGTACCTTGGCCGCCCTCCAAGATGGGGCCCTATCCTCCTCCCACTGCCTTCTCCGGCCCTCACCACCCCGGGCAGGCACAGCTTCCCAGAGAGCCACCCAGGTCAGGAGTAAAGTGGCCTCTGTGGTCAAAGTCTGAAAAAGTTGCCCCCACACCTGCCTAACGGCGCACAGGGCTTTCTGCGGGGGGATAGTGGGGAGTCAAGCAAGACTCTGGCACCTTTTCTGAGTCACATCCCTTCTACCGGGGCCCTGAGTCTGCAGGATGGAAGGATGTGGCCTTGCCTGTCGGAGGGTTCTGAGAACACAGAAGGCTCCTGAGTCCTTGAAGGGCATCCTCAGTGGGAGAGCGGCCCTGAACAGAGAAGAGCATAAGGGGCAAGGCACACCCCTTGAGAGGTCTGTGTCAGCAGCCGGCCTGTTTGCCTGTAGACATCTGTCTCCCCTCTTTATTTATACATTTTTTTGAGTGAGGATCTGACTCCGTCACCCAGACTGGAGTGCAGTGGCAAGATCATAGCTTACTGCAGCCTCAACCTCCCGGGCTTAACTGATCCTCCCACTTCAGCCTCCCAAGTAGCTGGGACTACAAGCATGCATCACCACACCCAGCTAATTTCTCTCTCTCTCTCTGTGTGTGTGTGTGTGTGTGTGTGTGTTTAACAGGGATGGGGTTTTTCCATGTTGCCCCGTCTGGTCTTGAACTTCTAGGCTCAGGCAATCCTCCTGCCTCGGCCTCCCAAGGTACTGGGATCACAGGCGTGAGCCACTGCCGGCAGGTGTCTTCTCTCCTTGACATTGCAGTGAGAAAGGGCAAAAGTAGCTGGTCTCACGGAGCATAAATGTGCTTCCCGTCCTGACCTGCAACGTGCTGCCTCCTTACAAGTGCTACCAGATCGCCTGGTTCATACCCTGGAGCCCCAGCCCGGACCATGTGGTGAAAGTGGCCGAGTTCCTGGCCGAGCACAACAAAATGAGGTTGAGCATCTTCACTGCCCGCCTCTACCACGACTGTGACCCGGGATTCCAGCATGGGCTTCACAGACTGCAGGACAAAGGGGCACGTGTGCAGATCATGTCTTCTAAGGGTGAGAGGTTGGGGCCTAAGGAGTGTGTGGGGGGAGGGACAGCATGAGGCCAGGGGAGTCTGGGATGCCCTTGGGACCATGTCCCAGGAGAGCCTGCAGGGACTGAGCCAGCACTGACAGCCAGGAGATCACACCTAGGCCCAGGGTCAGGGGACAGAGGTCTGCCAGGCCTGACTGTTTTCTCCTCTATCTCAGAATCTGAACACTGTTGAGAATACTGTGTACAAGAGAAATACGCCACATTGGCCTCGCAAGGGACTGTGTGAAAACTACCCATCTCCTGTTACCAAGCTGGAGGGTAGCCTCACAGCTGATCCCCTCCCCTCTCTTGGCTCCTGCTCGGCCTCCTGATGCCTTCCCTCTGTCCTGGACCAGGTTTACTCCTGCCTGGGCCTCCTGAGCTGCTCCTGCCCTGAGTACCACTCCTCAGTGCCCCCCACCTCACTGCCTCCTCCCCACTTTCCTGACCCTGCCTGTGAGAGGCTGCTTTCTGCCTCCAGAGCAACCTCCATCCACCCCCCAGTCTCCTCCCTCCCATCCTGGGGCCCCTAGCCTGGCTCCTCCCATCTCCCCATCATACCTGAATCTTATCATTGAACTGAATATAAATGGGTACTAGAAATATACATAAGTGTGAAAGTTAAATTTTGAGAAACATCTCTTATAAAAACTGATGCTAAGAATTGGGTCATTCTTGTCATGCCCAACTCAGAGGCCAGAAGCCAGGAGGGGAAACCACTCAGGCTACAAAACCTCGCTTCCACAAGCCTGATGGCTGAAACTGCTCACCGTACCCTGAAACCAGCTTTACCTATAGCTTCTGAGTTAAATTGCTGTAATGCTGGGACTCACGGTGCCTACCACAGTGGCTCATCGATGCAACCTGCCAGCTCCCTAGAACCTAGGTCCTAGGACCCATTAACTTTCTGAAAGCGGAACACAAATATTTCTCCTTTAAAAAAAATCTTTAATCTTCCCTTTGCTCTTCATGTACACACTGAATTGCAATTCTTCTTCCCAAATAAAACATTAAATCTAGAAATTTCTCTCCACAGTTTTATTTTGACTTCAACATACATGGGGTCAGAAGTGGGATCCAATTCTCACTTCTTTCCAGGGGAATCAGCAGCCCACAGAGCTATGGTGGGAGGTACCCACACTGGTAACCCTTTCTGCCTCCTGGCAGATCTTTCTTAGACAAAACTGCAGAATTGGGTTTGCATTCTGTTTCATTTGAGATAAGGTTGGGGAGGAGCATTTCCCCCTCCTGTTTGGGAGATTTCCTCTTAGGAGGGTTATTTTCCTCCCGTTGATCTGGGCTGTGAGGTTTGGACCTCAACAAATTTGGAAGACGTGATTCCCCCTCATTTGGAGAAAGCTATCATCCTTCCTGGTAAGCACCTACTTTATTTCCCATCAGGGCTTGCATTTATTGTACTTTTGTGTATTTGATGTCAAACTAAATTACCTAGATAAACCGAGTAACAGACAGGGTGCGGTGGCTCACGCCTATAATCGCAGCACTGTGGGAGGCCAAAGCAGGTGGATCACCTGAGGTCAGGAGTTTGAGACCAGCCTGGCCAACATGGTGAAACCCCGTCTCTACTAAAAA
>NW_012120154.1:2288713-2295015 GCF_000951035.1 Colobus angolensis palliatus | reverse complement strand
AAAAAAAAAAAAAAGAAGAAGCTTAAAACAAAGACGGGACGTTCTTCCTTCTGCCTTCTGAGGCTTCCCTAGTCCGTAGTGTGGGAGCTTCTAATAAACGATTATAACTTCACCGCACCCTGTGGCTCACCTTGAGTTCTTTCCTGTGAGAGATCCAAGAACCCATTCTTGGAGTCCGGATCGGGTCCCCTTTTCCAGCAACGAACACAGGCCACAGTGGCCAGGTCAAACCTCCCCTCCTGCTGGAGACAACACCTAAGCAGAGGCCCGTCCTAGACACCACAGGGTCTCTGCTGCAGGGATTCACTGGAGGAACAGTGGGAATGCTGCCTGTGGGAAGGACTAGGAAAGGGTTCCGCCTTCCTTTCCATCCTCCCTGCTTCTCAGCCTGGGAGACTCAGCTCTCCGATTAACCAGCATTACAGAGTGCAGATCTGATGTCGCTTCTGGCAGGTCCCCGCTTATTCTGGAATCTTCCATGGACTCTAGCCCCAACATTAGGACAGATAGGGTGGAGGGGATCCCATTCCCAGGAACCTTCTAAATTCCCGCCCAAGCTCCTGTGACCCCAGGGGCCATGCAGGGTCTAGGGGGCTGTCGGGGTGTGCAGGGCGGGAGGATATGGAGGGACAAGCTGGGCAAGATTCAGTGGGACTCCTTGGTGTGGAACCTAGACTCTGCAGTGACTACCCCTAGTCCTCGCCCTTGGGATTCAACTTTCCTTGGGGCTCTTTAGTTTTTCTTTCTCTTTTCTTTTTTTTTTTAGACGGAGTTTTGATCTTGCCACCCGGGCTGGAGTGAAGTGGCACAGTCTTGGCTCGCTGCAACCTCCGCCTTCCAGGTTCAAATGATTCCCCTACTTCAGACTCCCGAGTAGCTAGGATTACAGGTGCCCACCACCACGCCTGGCTAATTTTTGTATTTTTAGTAGAGACGAGATTTCGCCATGTTGCCCAGGCTGGTCTCGAACTCCTGACCTCAGGTCATCAGCCTGCCTCAGCCTCCCGAAGTGCTGGGATTACAGGCATGAGCCACGGCACCTGACCTGGCTCTTTGGTGTTTATGATCTGAAGGGTGTTGGTTGATATGCATGAAGATGAGAACACGGGTTCCAGGATGCAAATGCGAAGTCCAGGTCCTTCATCTCTAACCTAGGAGGCCCTTTAGGAGCAGTAAGTCCCCTTCCTCATGTCTCCTCTCCTCCTCTTTCCATGGAGCAATGAAGAAACTCAAAGCAGGTAGCTGTGGGGGGAGGAGGGACACAGGAAGCCCTGGCGAGCCCTCCAGCTCTGCTGTTGATTTGCTGTGTGACCTGGGGACAGTATCTTAGCCTCTCTGTGCTTGGGACCTCCTCTGACTGTCAGGATCACCGTCATCCCCTCCCAGTGCTATCTGGGGACTGGGCTAGGTAATGGGCACTGGATCCGCTGGAGACGCAGTCCTGAGCCCTGACCCCAGTGCTCATTTCACATCAGGCTCAGGGTCCTGCCAGGAGGCTGAATGAAAAAGGTCAGTGGGGTGGTGGGGAGGGGGCTGCAGCCTGCCCTGCCCACCAGGGGAGTGACATCTGGCCTGTGGTCTCAGCCCTGGTCTGGATCCCTGTTCCTCTCTGTGGCTTCTATTCCTTTCGTTTATTATACTTTATTTTATTTTTTGAGATGGAGCCTCGCTCTTATTGCCCAGGCTGGAGTGCAGTTGCCCAGGTTGGTCTCGAACTCCTGACCTCAGGTGATCCACCTGCCTCAGCCTCCCAAAGTGCTGGGATAACAGGCACCATGACCAGCCATCAATTCCTTCCTTCCTTCCCTCCTTCCTCCCTCCCTCCCTCCTTCCCTCCCTCCCTCCCTCCCTCCTTTCCTTCCTTCCTTCCTTCCTTTCTCTCTCTTTTTTTCAGTGTCTCGTTCTGTCACCAGGCTGGAGTGCAGTGGTGCGATCTCAGCTCACTGCAACCTCTGCCTCCCAGGTTCAAGTGATTTCCGTGCCTCAGCCTCCCAAGTAGCTGGAACTACAGGCGCCCATCACCATGCCTGGCTAATTTTTTGTATTTTAGTAGAGACAGGGTTTCACCATGTTGGCCAGGATGGTCTTCATCTCCTTACCTCGTGATTTGCCCACCTCAGCCTCCCAAATGTTGGGATTACAGGTGTGAGCCACTGCATCCAGCCTTTGTTCCTTTGTAAACTGTACCTGGGGAGGGAACTGGGGATGGGAGGATGGGAGGTGAGGCATCTCCATCAGACTTCCCCTGCCAAGCCTGAGGAACGTAGGGAAAGGAAGGAGCCTGAGGGATCTGAAGCACCCAGGGCCCTTCCACTCCAGTCCCCAAAAAAGGGGGAGGGTGGAGCCACCCTCATCAAGCCCTGGGAGGTGACTTTTGGGAGAGCTGCCTGGAAACAAAAGTGAAACTTAGTGCCCCAGACAAGCAGAGGCAAGCCTGCTAAGGAAGCTGTGGCCAGAAGCACAGATCAGGTACTGCTGCCCACTCTGTCCACTGGGTCCTCTGCTGCCCCTTCCTGCCTGGCAGCCCTTCTGGGCCTCAGCCCTGGCCTCCCGCTGCCCCAATCCCATCCCCAGGCTCCTTCCCCTCTGACTCCCCTGCCGCCCCAACTCCCACCCAAGCTCTTTGCCCTGCTGTGTGGTCGCCCCACTGCTGCTTCTGAATGGGCTGCCTCCCCCAACTGCCCCAGTCCAGGTCCCCGGCTGAGACTCTCCCCTAAAAGTCATGGTTGGGCTGATGCTCCCCACCTTGGGAGGGTGCTCCCTCTGTGTGCTTCCTGCCATTCCTGGGTTCTGGAGCTGGGAGAACTGAACTAAAGGATGACAGGAGCACTCTGGAATTTTGTTCACAGTGCTTTGATGAACTTTCTGTAAGATTTACTTTGTTTCAATACAGAGTCTTAGGAGAAGGTGTGGGGAGGGAATGGTCTCTGAAGCACAAGGTAAATCTTGTCTTCCAAGGATGTCTCCACACTGTGGGCAGAGGAGGACGCAGATGACCCCGAACACACGCTCCTCCTCCACAATCAGCCTTCACCATTTATAATGACACCAGTAACATGGAATATAGGGAAAAACTTAATGATCAGGAGAAATGCTTTTATTTTAAAATTTAGTAACAAGAGAGCCTGGTCCCCAACGGCTCCCTCTTGCAGGGCCCCGTGATGCAGAGGCTGGACAGGGCTGGCCTGGAAAGGGGCCCCAGCTCCATCTGTCCCCAGCTCTGTGGCCTGGGCGGGTTACCCTGCCTCCCTGAGCCTCTGGCCCCTCCTCTGTAAGATGGGAATGGCCCCTGCAGCCCTAGGGCAGCATCACATGAGTTCAGACTCTCTCACCACTTAGAAGAGGGCCTGGGCCTGGGGGATGGAGATGCTACTCTGACTTTTTTTTTTTTTTGAGACGGAATCTCTGCCTGTCTCCCAGGCTGGAGAGTGATCTCAGCTCACCGCAAGCTCCGCCTCCCGAGTTCACCCCATTCTCCTGCCTGGCCAGACACAATGGCTCATGCCTGTAATCCCAACACTTTGTGAAGCTGAGAGAGGAGGATCATCACTAGAGGCCAGGAGTTCCAAACCAGCCTGGTCAACATAGGGAGACTCCTTATCTACTAAAACTAAAAAAAAAAAAAACAAAATAACATGAATAGTAAAACGCCAGGAATTAACTGAACTGAAATAGTAAGAGCTCTTATTTTGAAGTGGAGAATTTCATTCACTTTTCTTATTTTTAATGGGTTGGAGGATGGGTGGCAGAAATACTGCGAGGATGGGGATCTGTCCCTGGAAAGACCACGGCTGGGGCCCCGAGCTGGGAGAGGTCACCCTGGCCCTGCTGCCCCTGCCAGCATCTTCTCTTCCCCTCTCCCTGGTCCTCCTGCTTGGGAAAGCTGCAGAAATTCTCAGGACTTGGAGGCTTGAAATGCTCAGGGGTTTTCCAGAAAGCAGAATGGAAAGTAGAAGGGCAATGACCAATCAGAGAAGCCAAAGAAAGGGAGCTCAGGCCCTCCGGGAGACAGCACGGGTCACAATCCTGGCCGGGCGCGGTGGCTCACGCCTATAATCCCAGCACTTTAGGAGGCCGAGGTGGGTGGCTCACCTGAGGTCAAAGGAGTTCAAGACCAGCCTGGCCAACATGGTAAAACTCCATCTCTACAAAAATACAAAAATTAGCTGGGCACGAAGGAGGGTGCCTGTAATCCCAGCTCCTTGGGAGGTTGAGGTGGGAGAATCGCTTGAACCCAGGAGAATCGCTTGAACTGGGTAGGTAGAGGTTGCAGTGAGCCAAGATTGCACCATTGCACTGCAACCTGGGCGACAGAGTAAGACTCTGTCTCACAAATAAATAAATAAATAAAATTAAATAAAAGCAAAATCCAAAATTGAATCCTCTGTAGAATGTAATCACAATTCAGGAGAGCAAAATCGATGTAACTCCTTCAGCCAAAAATCTGCCACAACGCTCCCTTGGTGACAACAGCTTTTCCTGTTCACCCAGCTCTGTGTTTGTGCAGACAAAATTGTGAAACACACACCTAAGCAAAGAGCACAGTGTTAGAGGAAGCTCCAGTCTCCACCCCGTCACTCCCCAAGAAGAAGAGTTCTGGTATTGGACATGTAGGGGTCGAGAGGCCTGTGGACCTCAAGGAGGGGGTGTCCAACTGCAGCTGGAAAGAGGGATCTGTGACTCAGGCAAGAGGCGTGTGAGCAGCTCAGAGAAAGTCTGAGCCCAGTGGAGCCAGAAAGGCACACCCACAGTTCTCAGGCAGGGGATCCCCACCCAACCCAGGCAGAATAGTGATGAGGTCAGGGCAGCCCCACGCAAAGAGCCTCAGCTGTGGGCAGCAGCGGGTGCCCTCCCAGGTGGGAGGATGGGAAGTAGCAGACAAGGTGGTAGGAAGCACTCCCCTCCTCCTGCCCTCCTGCTAGCCCTTCCTCCCCCTCCTCCACTGCAGTCCTCCTGGCCAACAACTAAAGGGGAGACCCTCCCTCACCAAGGAGAGGGGTCCAAGTGAACAGAAAGAGTTGGGTTTGGCTGGCCGCAGTGGCTCACGCCTGTAATCCCAACACTTTGGGAGACCAAGGTGGGTGGATCACCTGAGTTCAGGAGTTCGAGACCAGCCTGGCCAACGTGGTAAAACCCAGTATCTACTAAAAATACAAAAATTAGCTGGGTGTGGTGGCGGGCATCTCTAATCCCAGCTACTTGGGAGGCTGAGGCAGGAGAATCACTTGAACTTGGAAGGCGGTGGTTGTAGTGAGCCAAGATCGCGCCACTGCACTCCCGCCTGGGCGACAGAGGGAGACTCCGTCTCAGAAAACAAAAAAGAGTTGGGTTTGAAAAGTGGCTTGAGCCTGGGGTGACTCCAGATGAGGCTCCCTGCATCTTTGGTTTTCCCTTTCTGTTGCACAGAAACACAATGGCTCTGCTAAGAGCCGAAACATTCAGCTTACAGTTTAACAACAAGCGCCGTGTCAGCAAGCCTTACTACCCGAGGAAGGCCCTCCTGTGCTACCAGCTGACGCCGCAGAATGGCTCCACGCCTACCAGAGGCTACTTAAAAAACAAGGTGCCGCACGGGCTCTCTGGGCACAGGCCCGGCGGGGGCTAAACCCATCTGATGTGTGCAGAAAATACATGAAATGCCTGCCTACAAATTTCTCAATTGCTGATTTAACACCCTCTGTGTCTTCCTAACCCTCGGTCCCTTCCTGGGTTTTGGCTTAGCTGGGTCTGAGTGGCCCAGCTTCCCTAGGACCTTCCTTCCCGTCCCCGGGCCTCCGAAGAAGTCATCCCTTGTGTAGAATCCTTTCTGTGGAATCCCTTCTGTAGCATGTTCCTTCTGCTCCTCGCATTTACTCATTCTCCCGATCTCAGCTCAGTTACTACTTCCGGGAAGCCGAGGTGCCCTGCCACCGTCTGAGTGCAATTCCATCCCATCCCTGCCCTCTGCTCTATTGCCAGCCCGGACCCGCCCTGCCTCCCTGCCCCCTGCCCCGGCTCTCACCTGCTGTTTAGGATCATCCCAGGTTGGACACAGCCTCCTAGGCGGGTGTCCAAAGGCAAGGTCCACAAAGCTTCGGGACTGGGGCGTGGAGGTGTTGTCTCTTCCTCTGGACACTGGGATCTTTGTCCCATTTAGAGAAAGCTGTAGAAGCCTCGGGACAGATGAATAACCACACGGGTGGGTGAGTGCAGGACTATACAAATCAAGGAAGGCAGGAAGCAGGTGCTTGCCCTGTGCTAGGCTGGGCCACCCACTAGAAAGTTCACCGGACAGACCCCTCCGCACCCCCTCCCCGCCCCAG
>NW_012120154.1:2282846-2287893 GCF_000951035.1 Colobus angolensis palliatus | reverse complement strand
CATCCCCTCACACCTCTGCCCACTGCGCTTACCCCTACCTTTTTTTTTTTTTCTTTTCTTTTTTGAGACAGGGTCTCACTCTGTCACCCAGGCAGGAGTGCAGTGGCACGATCTTGGCTCACTGCAACCTCCACCTCCCGGGTTCAAGTGATTCTCGTGCTTCAGCCTCCCAAGTAGCTGGGACTACAGGCACCCGCCACCACGCCCAGCTAATTTTTGCGTTTTTAGTAGAGACAGGGTTTTACCATATTGCCCAGGCTGGCCTTGAACTCTCGGCTTCAAGTGACCTGCCCGCCTTGGCCTCCCAAAGTGCTGGGATTACAGGTGTGAGCCACCGTGCCCGGCCCCACTGCCTGTTTTTTTTGGGGGGTTGTCCTCTCGCACCAGGGGCTCCCTCTTGTTCTTTTAGATTCCAGGGGTACATGTGCAGGGTTGTTACATGGATATATTGTGTGATGCTGAGGTTTGAGTCCCCCAGTCTACTGGCACATAGCACCCAATAGGTAGTTTTTCAGCCCTGGTCTCCTTCCCTCCCTTCTTTTGGACTCTCCAGTGTCTATTATTTCCATCTTTATGTGCATGTGTACCCCTCACCATATACAAAAATTAACTCAGCCGGGCGCAGTGACTCATGCCTGTAATCCCAGCACTGGGAGGCCTAGGCTGGCGGATCAAGAGGTCAGGAGTTTGAGACTAGCCTAGCCAACATGGTGAAACCCCATCTCTGCACCTGTAATCCCAACTATTCGGGAGGCTGAAGCAGGAGAACTGCTAAAACCCGGAAGGTGGGAGGTTGCAGTGAGCCCAGATCACGCCACTGCACTCCAGCCTGGGCAACAGAGCAAGACTCTGTCATGAAAGAAAAAAAAAAAATTAACTCAAGATGTGCTGGGCATGATGACTCACGCCTGTAATCCCAGCACTTCAGGAGGCCAAGGCGGGTGGATCACTTGAGCCTGAGAGTTCAAGACCAGCCTGGGCAACATGGCAAATCCCCATCTCTACAAAAAATACAAAAATCAGCCAGGCATGGTGGCATGTGCCCATGGTCCCAGCCATTTGGGAGAGTGAAGTGGGAGATTGCATGAATTCAGGGAGGAGAAGGCTGTAGTGAGCTGAGATCATGCCACTGCACTCCAGCCTGGGCAACAGAGTGAGGCTTTGCTTAAAAAAAATAATAATAACCTGGGCCGGGCACGGTGGCTCACGCCTGTAATCCCAGCACTTTGGGAGGCTGAGGCGGGTGAATCACGAGGTCAGGAGATCGAGACCATCCTGACTAACACGGTGAAACCCCATCTCTACTAAAACTACAAAAAATTAGCCGGGCGTGGTGGTGGGCACCTGTAGTCCCAGCTACTCAGGAGGTTGAGGCAGGAGAATGGCGTGAACCCAGGAGGAGGAGCTTGCAGTGAGCCGAGATTGTGCCACTGTACTCCAGCCTGGGCGACAGAGCAAGACTCTGCCTCAAAAATAATAATAATAATAATAATAATAATAATAATAATAATAACTCAAGATGAATTAAAGACTTAAATGTAAGACCTCAAACTACAAAACTCTTAGAACAAAACCTGAGAAATATGAAATACTCTACTGGACACTGGTCTATGCAAACAATTTATGATTAAATTCTGAAAAGCAAATGCAACCAAAACAGAAATTGACAATTGGGGTCTAATTAAATGGAGCTCCTGCACAGCAAAAGAAACTATCAACAGAGTCAACAGACAATCTCCCTTTTCTAAGGAGCTCTTGTCACCTCCCTGTCTTTCTCCAGGCCTTCTCAGTCCTTCTGGTGCCAGTTCTTTTCTCTTCCTGACGACCTCATCCTCACCTCTCCCTCCCTTCCTCCCTGTGATGTCTCACCAGTTGATACCTCCTAATTTCTCTCTTTCCATCTCAGCAGTCCCGGAGTGTGGATGTTTTAGAGAATGGCTTAAGAAGTTTGCAGCTTGGACCCGTAACCCCCTCATCGTCAAGACGCAACTCAAGATGACTTTCCCTGGGGCATGTCAGTTGCCTCACAGCCTGCTGGTCCTTTGGGCAAGCACCAAGCTCCACAGTGCCGGTTCCTTGCCCCAAACCTGGCCCCATCCAAGTACAGAAGACCTTTCTTTCCTCCTTTTTCCATATTGCTTTTCTGTTCTAAGTGGGTTAATAATTTTTTAATTGAAAAAATAAAGATAATTTTAAAGTCTGTAAATCCGGCCAGATACGGTGGCTCATGCCTGTAATCCTAGCACTTTGGGAGGCTGAGGTGCTCAGCCAATAAATTTCTATTGTTTATGAATCACCCAGTCTGTGGTATTTTGTTATAGGACATATGGACTAAGACACTGAGTTAAGGCAGAGTGCAGTTGCTCATGCCTATAATCCCAGCACTTTGGGAGGCTGAGGTGGGTGGATCATGTGAGGTCAGGAGTTTGAGATCAGCCTGACCAACATTGCGAAAACCCGTCTCTACTAAGAATACAAAAAATAGCCAGGTGTAGTGGCACGTGCCTGTAATCCCAGCTACTTGGGAGGCTGAGGCAGGAGAATCACTTGAACCTAGGAGGTGAGGGTTGCAGTGAGCCGAGATCATGCCACTGCACTCCAGCCTGGGCAAGCAAGTGAGACTCCATCTCAAAAAAGAAAAAGAAAAAGAAAAAAAGGCCAGGCACGGTGGCTCACCGAAATGCTGTAATACCAGCATTTTGGGAGGCTGAGGTGGGTGGATCACCTGAGTTTGGGAGTTTGAGACCAGCTTGGCCAACATGGAGAAATCCCGTCTCTACTAAAAATACAACATTAGCCTGGCGTGGTGGTGGTCGCCTATAGTCCCAGCTACTTGGGAGGCTGAGGCAGGAGAATCCCTTGAACCTGGGAGGTAGACGTTGCAGTGAGCTGAGAAAGCGCCATTGCACTCCAGCCTGGGTAACAAGAGCAAAACTCCATTTCAAAAAAAAAAAAAAAATGTACAAAGAATTTTATTCTACAGCACCAAAAAAATAAAAATAAAAAACAGACAACAACAACAATGCTCTATTGAAAGATTCCCTGTTAAGTCTAGAATCACTGCATTATTTTATAGTCCAGGTAACCTCTGTCCCTTCTCAGTATCTGTGTTCAAATAAATAAGGTCAAACTCTATGGAGCAGAGGTGCCCATAAAATTGATTGAAAAAAGCAAAAAACAGCCAGGTGCCGTGGCTCACGCCTGTAATCCCAGCACTTTGGGAGGACGAGGTGGGCAGATCACAAGATCAGGAGTTCGAGGCCAGCATGGCCAATATGGTGAAACCCCGCTCTACTGAAAATACAAAAAAAATTAGCCAGATGTGGTGGTGGACGCCTGTAATCCCAGCTGCTCAGGAGGCTGAGGCAGGAGAATTGTTTGAACCTGGGAGGTGGAGGTTGCAGTGAGCTGAGATCACGCCACTGCACTCCAGCCTGGGTGACAGAGACTCCGTCTCAAAATAAAATAAAATAAAATAAATAAAAACTATAACTATTTAAAGTCATTTCCACAGTTAATTACTTAAGGCTGATGCAGTTTCTGAAAACTTCACAAGCACGCAAAATCCTAGAATATGGTATCTTTTAAAAGGTTCATAAAAGGATGGAAAGGACTCTGAAAAGCACTCGAGTACAGGTTTCTCATAACTTTAAAATCATATCATGGAAAAATAAATAAATGTTAAAAGATCATATCATGGGTAAGAATTCCCCAGGAATTCCACAATTCCCCAAGAATTGGACTGGGTAAGAATTCCTGTTGCTTCAGTAAGAGAAAAAAAAAACTGACTGGTTTATAAAACTGCTAACACAAGTAAAACAAAAATTAATGAAATACCAAAAAATACTTTGCCAGATTATCATGCTAAATTAGCCAATATTAAAATTGTTTAGATACACAATTTGAATGAACTCCATGGTCTAAATCAAATTACCTGCGATAACCCATTAGTTATCACTGCTATGCACCTACATTGGAGAAGCAACTGCCATTCAAGAGGACCTAAGTCCAGTGTTAAGCATGGACTCATGGAGAACCAGGACAGCCGCCTTGTCCTTCCTGAGGAAAAAAAGCTTTTATTCTTAAAGGTTCTGTATTCCATGACTCGTCATGGAAAAGATAAAATAATCCAAATTGAATATACGTACTTATAAATTGAGGAAATCGTTTTTATTTATTTATTTTTGAGATGGAGTTTCACTCTTGTGGCCTAGGCTAGAGGGTAATGGTGTGATCTCAGCTCACTGCAACCTCCACCTTCTGGGTTCAAGCAATTCTCCCGCCTCAGCCTCCTGAGTAGCTGGGATTACAGGTGCCTGCCACCACGCTCGGTTAATTTTTGTATTTTTAGTAGAGATGGAGTTTCGCCATGTTGACCAGGCTGGTCTTGAACTCCTGACCTCCGGTGATCCACCTGCCTAGGCCTACCAAAGTGCTGGGATTACAGGCGTGAACCACCAAGCCTGGCCAAGGAAACAGTTTAAAATCAATGTTTGATTGCATGCTCTTGAGAAGACAATCAAAGCTTCAGGTACATTTGGCTGCCTGGTGGGCCATTTTAAACAGTTATAAAGGGATTTAATTCAATTGTCATTTTCAATGCTTGTTTTTTGGTTGTATAAAAGCTTTCCCATGCAAGAGCGCTAATGTTGTAGCAGTAGATTATTATGCTACAGTGTATTTTCACCAGACAAAGAAAGCTTTGTGTGGTTCACTGAGGACAACCCCTTCACAATGCAGAACCCAAAGAATGGATCTTCTGAACATCAGAGGAAGACTGTCCTTGCCATCCACATTGCAGCAAAACTTTGGAACCTTGAACTTTGGGTTCATAATCTCACAACTGAGAAGTGTACCTCCACATTCTTGGAACTGTTCACCCACCAGAACCCTTAAAGTAAAACTGACCAGAGACATCTCTCCCCAGAAGAAGATGGCATCCTTAATGGGAACAGCTTTTCCCAAGATCACGGATCAAGACTTCTCTAGGCTGAGGGCCGGGCACGGTGGCTCAAGCCTGTAATCCCAGCACTTTGGGAGGCCGAGA
>NW_012120154.1:2280873-2281501 GCF_000951035.1 Colobus angolensis palliatus | reverse complement strand
AGCCACCGCGCCGGGCCAGCAGAGTCTACTTTAAAGGGTATCATTACACAACAGACTTTAAATTCTTTTGTGAAAGTCATGCTGAATAACAGAATTCGTGAAACAGAAAAGTACCTGGGCATCTGTTGACACTTGTGGCCTGTGGAGAAATACGTCAAATGTAGATTATACAAGTTCAGCTGTAGGAGATTAATGAAAAGACTACTTAGTCAAGCGAGTAAACTCTTCCTCCATCTCATTCTCTATTGAATTTTAGGATTTGGTGGATGGGGACCCTGTGTACTCCAAATTCTTGGTATTATCCTCCCGATAGCCATAATAGTCTCCCTGATGTGCTGTATTCTCTCAAAGGTTTTTAATGTTTGTACACAGCCAGCTCTAAAGCATCAAATGGTCTCTCTTCAAGTGGAATGGCAAAAGCTAAAAGAAATGTGCGACCATGAGGTCACCATGACCTAGGAATCACATGCTGAGACCCTCAACCAAAAATGATAACAGAGTGTCAATAAGGCCCTAAGTTTTGGTCACACTCACTTAAATGAGAACCTGGCCAAAAAGGGGGAATTTTTAAAACAAAATTAAGGAAGGCCATTATTTTGTTTTGTGTTTTTTGGTTTTTTTGTTTGTT
>NW_012120154.1:2274143-2275131 GCF_000951035.1 Colobus angolensis palliatus | reverse complement strand
GAGCCACCCACTGCGCCCGGACCTATTCATATTTTTTAAAGGTGCTAGACTCCTAGTTAATCTGTTTAGGATTGGGAGGGCCTGGAAGAAAAAGACGCAGCTACATTAATAGAGATTCTTTACAGTTACAAATTTTCCCCCACAGAGGACAGCTTTGCAGGGCCATTTCAAGATATCGCAAAGAAACATGTTTTAAAATAAAATATTTTTATTTTCTTCCTTGTCTCGTAATGCTATGCCAGAGTCAGGTTGGAAAGTAAGTCACGATATGTAGGGTTAGATAAAACCCATGTAGTGAGAATCTATGGTTTGTAGGGCATGACTCCCCAGATCCTTTAGATAGGCATTTGAGCAAGATGAAAAAATCACAGTGTAGTCCTCATCACCCGTGTAACAAACCTTTCATTGTCCCCCTGTACCTATAATCAAAGTTTAAAACATAAAATAAAGTATTTTTAAAAAGAAAATGTGGTATATATGAACAGTAGAATATTAGGAGATTCCGTCATATGCTACAAAATAGGTGGTATGTACACACAGTAGAATATTATTCCACCTTTAAAAAGGAGATTCTGTCATCACTATAATAAAAGTTTAAAAATATACCCCTGTACCTATAATAACAGTTTAAAAAATGAAATAAAGTGTTTTTTGTTTTGTTTTTGTTTTTGTTTTTTTGAGATGGAGTCCCACCTTGTTGCCCAGGCTGGAGTGCAGTGGCACAATCTCGGCTCACCGCAACCTATGCCTCCTTGGTTCAAGTGATTCTCCTGCCTCAGCCTCCCGAGTAGCTGGGACTATAGCCACGTGCCACCACGCCTGGCTAGTTTTTTGTATTTTTAGTACAAATGGGGTTTCACCATGTTAGCCAGGATGGTCTCAATCTCCTGACCTCGTGATCTGCCCCCCTCGGCTTCCCAAAGTGCTGGGATTACAAGCGTGAGCCACTGCACCCAGCCAAATAAAGTATTTTTAAAAGGAAAATGTG
>NW_012120154.1:2266095-2266998 GCF_000951035.1 Colobus angolensis palliatus | reverse complement strand
CCTGGAGGACAGAGTGAAACTCAATCTCAAAATAATAATAATAATAAAAGACCGCTTGGCAGGGCTGCTTCTGTTTGCAGGAGCGGCCACCTCAAAATATACCAACAAAGGATATTTTGATTACTTTTACTAGCCTTTCAGGTCTCAGAAGCAGATAGATGATGATGGATAGATAGATGAAGAGATGAATGGATGGATGGATAGATAGGTAGGTAGATATGAGGACTAAGCTCTGCTTTTTTTTGAATCTTGCCCATATTCCTACCTGAGGGGTCTGGGGAGTCATACCCTATAAACCATAAATTCTCATCAGATGAGTTTTATTTAACCCTCTGTTTCGTGACTTACTTTCCAATATGACCGCTGAAGGCGCTCACCTTGCCTGCTGCCTAGACAGAGGTAATTTCTATCAAGACAGAGCCATTGCAATAGACAAAGAGTAATTCACACAGAGCAGGCTGTGCAGGAGACTGAAATTGTATTATTACTGAAATCAGTCTCACTGAAAACTCGGGGATCAGAGATAGTTTTTTGTTTTTAGTTTTTTGTTTTTTTTAGAAGGAAACTTGCTCTGTCATCCAGACCAGAGTGTTACCGGTGGTAACTGAGAGTCTAGCACCTTTTAAAGTTCTGACAGAAAACATTTGTCATCTTTTGTCTCTAAGGGCAGCCACTATGAGACTTCAAAAGAACCTTGGTCTCCCCAATATTTATTTTATTTTATGTATTTTATTTTATTTTGCGACTGAGTCTCGTTTTGTCACCCAGGCTCCAGTACAGTGGACCTCCGCTCACTGCAACCTCTGCCTCCTGGGTTTGAAAGATTCTCCTGCCTCAGCCTCCCCAGTAGCTGGGATTACAGGCACGCCACAGCGCCTGGCTGATTTTTATATTTTTAGTAGA
>NW_012120154.1:2263395-2265142 GCF_000951035.1 Colobus angolensis palliatus | reverse complement strand
TCACTCTGTCACCCAGCCTGGAATTCAGTGGCACGACCTCGGCTCACTGCAACCTCTGCCTCCCGGGTTCAAGTGATTCTCCCGCCTCAGCCTCCCGAGTAGCTGGGATTACATGCACTTGCCACCATGCCCAGCTAATTTTTGTATTTTTAGTAGAAACGGGGTTTCACCATGTTGGTCAGGCTGGTCTCGAACTCCTGACTTCAGGTGATCCACCTGCCTCGGCCTCCCACAGTGCTGGGATTACAGACGTGAGCCATCATGCCTGGCCTTGATCTCCTAATTGAAAAATAAATTTACTGGAATAACAGACTTTTATTTTTCTTTTATCATGCAGGACGGAGATAAGTAAAGTCTCAATGATTCTCTTCAGGGTTGACACAGCCCCCTTTTTAAGTATTTAAGTGCTGAAAGAATATACAAAGATGTTGATTACAACATTATTACCAGGAAATATAACTATCAATTAGAACTGCAGGCTTCTTCTCAAAGGTTAAGATTATTTTCATACTGAGGTAGTTCAGCAGGGCTGGTTTCACAGGATATAGATCACAAGGACCCCCTGATAAAACAGGATGCGGTAAAGAGGCCGGGACCAAACTTGTCAAATCCTCTGATGATCCTCACCGCTCATTATATGCTAATTATAATTAATTCTCGTGCGAAAAGGCTACCGCTACCACCAGCGCCTTGACAGTTTTACAAATGCCATGGCAACATCTGTACATTACCCTATATGGTTTGAAACGGGAAAGAGTCCTCAGTTCGGGGAATCCCCCACCTGCTACCCAGAAAATTCATTAGTAATTGAATGAATAACTGTTGATAACCTTCGAGTCACATTTAACTGTAAGCAGGCTTCCAAAGTAATCCGCCTTGGGAGCGGTAACCCAGCCTATGCTACAACAATCATAAGACGTTTGTTACTTATTTTCCTCTCTGTTCTTTTCTTCCTCCACGTGCGGTCATTTAAGTAGAGGCTGTTCACCAATTCACTAATAATTGATTAACTTCACATTCTGTCCCCTGGAGGCTGCCCGCAAGATTAATGAACTTGTTTTGCTTCTAAAGAACGAAGATCCTGAGGTGATGCGACCTCCTTGGCGATATCCAGAAGTTTGATTGGCGAAGGGATGCAAGCAGCTTTGATCATGGGGGAAATCTCACCTCCTACCCTACCCACCTTACAAAGGCAGGTCAGATGCCAGAGTTTGGCTCTCCTATCCTCAGGCTGTGGCCAAATTGAATAAACCTTTCTCTGCTCCTAAGCTCCCATGTGTCAGCGTTTGACTTAGAGCGTGTCAGGCACTCAAACCTACCCTTTGGGGTTCTGCAACATTCTTTTGACTCGATGGTGACATTCCGTCTCCAACTAAAGAATCTTATAAATTTCTCAGATGACTGATGTACTGATTAGCGTGTATCCTGCAGACACTAAATAGGACATTAATTTCTTTTAAGGTGAGCTGAAGTCTGAAGTTCGACTGACTGTCTTGTGTGTAGACATTCTTAGCCTGTATGATGTCCTCTGTACCCCATGATGGTAACCTCTGTATTGTACCCTCCAAGGAAAGGACTCCCCCTTGTGTTGTTTTTGTTGCTGTTGTTTTGTTTTTTTGACATGTATTTTTGTTCATGACACACCCAGGCTGTGGTACAGTGGCACAATCTCGGCTCACTGCAACCTCCACCTCCTGGGTTCAAGTGATTCTCCTGCCTCAGCCTCCCAAGTAGCTGGGATTACAGG
>NW_012120154.1:2259508-2261336 GCF_000951035.1 Colobus angolensis palliatus | reverse complement strand
AAGCCATCATGTCCATAGGCCTTTTTCTTTTCTTTTCTTTTCTTTTGCAACAGAATCTCGCTCTGTTTCCTAGGCTGGAGTGCAGTGGGGTAATCTCAGCTTCCACCTCGGCCTCCTGGAGTTCAAGCGATTCTCCTGCCTCAGCCTCCCGAGTAGCTGGGACTGTAGGCGTACGCCACCATGCCCAGCTAATTTTTGTATTTTTAGTAGAGACGGTGTTTCACTATGTTAGCCGGCTGGTCTTGAACTCCTGACCTCGTGATCTGCCCGCCTCATGGTGGCAGCCTGGCCAACATGGTGAAACCCTGTCTCCATTAAAAATACAACAATTAGTTGGGTGTGGTAGCAGGCGCCTGTAATCCCAGCTACTCGGGAGGCTGGGGCAGGAGACTCACTTGAACCCTGGAGGTGGAGGTTGCAGTGAGCTGAGATCGCGCCACTGCACTCCAGTTTGGGTGAAAGGGCAAAATTCAATCTCAAAAAAAAGAAATCTGTGTAAGTGGACCCGCTCAGTTCAAACCCAAGTTATGGAACTGGTAACTGTAATGATAATGCATTGCTGGCAAGCGTGCAGGGAAAAGGAAATTTCCAGAATTCTGCTGATGTACATTGTCATGAACTTTTTTGGAAAGGGATTAGAAATATCTATTAAAGTCAAAATTATAGATGTCCTTTGACCCAGCAATCCCACTACTGAAGGAATCTGGCTCACAGACATAAGCACTGGTACTAAGGATATATCTACAAAGAGGCTGTTGAAATGCTGTTTGCAGGGTAATCAATTGGAAATAAAGTGAATTCCCACTCGTGGATGAATGTGTAATTTATGGTACATTCACACCATTGACTAGTATACAGCCAAAATTTCTACAAGAAATTATTGAGAAAAGAGACAAAATTATGTGTATAATCATGTGTGATGGTTAATACCAAGTGTCAACTTGATTGGATTGAAGGATGTAAAGTACCGATCCTGGGTGTGTCTGAGAAGGTGCTGCCAAAGGAAATTAACATTTGAGTCAGGGGGCTGGGAAAGGCAGACCCACCTTTAATCTGGGTGGGCACCATCTAATCAGCTGCCAGTGCAGCCAGAATATAAAGCAGGCGGAAAAAAGTGAAAAGGCCAGACTGGCTTAGCCTCCCAGCCTACATCTTTCTCCCGTGCTGGATGCTGCCTGCCTTTGAACATCAGATTCCAAGTCCTTCCGTTTTGGGACTTGGACTGTCTTCCTTGCTCTTCAGCTTGCAGGTGGCCTATTGTAGGACCTTGTGATTGTGTGAGTTAATGCTCCTTAATAAACCCCACTTTAGATAGATAGATAGGTAGGTAGGTAGGTAGGTAGATAGATAGACAGATAGATAGGTAGATAGATAGATAGATCCTATTAGTTCTGGCCCTCTAGAGAATCCTAATGCATCATGTGATCTTGTTTTTATAAAACAATGAAAAAACCGACTTATGCTCATGCATAAGTACCTATGTTCCTTTGTAATTCTATGAGCATAGAGAATATTTCTGAAGGTTGTACTCCAAGATCATTTACATGAGTTATCTGAAGAGCAGTGTGAAGTGAGAAAGAAGAAACAAGGGATGGGGGAAGCCGGGAGCAGTAAACCAAAAAGAAGGCTGGGCAAGGTGGCTCACCCCTGTAATCCCAGCACTTGGGGAGGCTGAGGAGGGTGGATCACAAAGTCAGGAGTTTGAGACTAGCCTGACCAACATGGTGAAACCCCGTCTCTACTAAAATACAAAAATTAGCCGGGTGTGGTGACACATGCCTGTAATCCCAGCTACTCAGGAGGCTGAGGCAGGAGAATCGCTTGAACC
>NW_012120154.1:2257177-2259213 GCF_000951035.1 Colobus angolensis palliatus | reverse complement strand
AAAGCCAAAAGGAAATAAACTGCATTCAAAAAAAGAAATTTACACAATATATTTTCATTTGTTCATTTAAGTGAGAGAGAGAGTGGTCAGTAAACACAACATGTTTAGGTAGGATGATGTAAAAAGTCAAGTCAGAGGTATTTATATACTTAGAAATGCTTTTCTGCTCTGCCACCAAAAATAATAATAACTAAGAAGAAGAATTAATTTTAGGCTGGGCACAGTGGCTCGCGCCTGTAATCCCAGCACTTTGGGAGGTAGAGGTTGGAGGATCACTTGAGGCCAGGAGTTTGAGACCAGCCTGGGCAACATGGAGAGACCGCAGCTCTATTTTGTAAAAATTAAAAATAAATAAATAAATACACAGAATAAATTTTAGGGGCCCCCTAGTGGCTGCACATCATTTTCCTCCACTCTGACAGGTACCCCAATAGCACTTCTATAACAAAGAGAAACTTAGTCCCGGATGCCACAAATAAACATTGTTATCACAATTTAAAGAGACTCAGCCTAATGACGAAAGGTCTCCGTTTAAATCTCCTTGGTTTGTGCATCTCTGTAAAGAATCAATCGTTAGATTGCTCAGATCCCGCCAGCCATCTCGATCAGTCTGAAATACTGTATTTGTGTGTGTCTGACCTGCTAGTTAAGATGTCTGGAGTGTTCAAAAGAATCAGTCTAGATTTATAATACTAGATTTATAATTAATCAAATTAATAATGTTTAAATGCTTAAGGAAAATTGATTTTCAGAGTTATATTACTTGAATAAATTGGGTAATAAAGTACCAATGTTAATGAGTATTACTCTCCATACACAAAAATATCTTGAATAAAGCAACTATTTAACAATCTGTTTTATTACTTAAAATTAAGATTACCTGCAAGTAACTGAAGCCTCAAAGCCAGAGGCCGAAACCAGACAGAAGCAGGCCCTCTGACGATGGCCAGGCGTTTGTTCACCTCATAACCCCAGGTGAACCGGACATGCACAGTGTCGGCTGGATGATCAGACAGACAGGGAAAAAGCAAGCCCCCAAATGCGCAGGTGAGAGGCATAGGCTCTTCCTCTCTGGCAAAGCGCTCTCCCTCCAGCAACGCAGGGACAATGGCCTGCACTCCCACTGGCCTGACTACCCTGGCCTGGCCATGAACCGGAACCTGGCCCTCCTTCTCCAGAGGAGACCTCCCCGCATCCCCCCAGCCACATGGCTTCCTTGAAAGATTCCTGCCTCCTGTCTGTGGTGGGCAGGGGCCCAAATCCCACCACACCCTCCCAAAGTCAGAATGGACCCAGTGAGGCCAGGCAAGGTGGCTCATACCTGTAATCCCAGCACTTTGGGAGGCTGAAGCGAGGAGATCGCTTGAGGTCAGGAGTTCGAGACCAGCCTGGGCAACATGGTGAAACCCCATCTCTACCAAAAATACAAAAAAAAATAGCCAGCGTGGTGGTGCAGCCTGTAGTCCTAGCTACTTGGGAGACTGAGGTGGGAAGATCACCTGAGCCCAGGAAATCAAGGCCATAGTGAGCGAAAATGGTGCCAACCAGAGTAAAATTCTGCCTCAATAAATAAATAAATAAATAAATAAAATAATAAGAACGGACCCAGTGAGGTGAGAAAGCACCGAAGCCACTGGAGGAGGCAAGCGGAGGAGCACCGGGAGGAAGGAGGCAGGGGGTGCAGGGACAGGCGGGGCTCAGACCCCATCGGATTCCATCCAAAAGGCAGGGCCCAAAGGTGCAGTCAAGAGGAGGGCAGGGAGGTCCTGGGGGTCCGGGGGTTGGGCAGCTTCTTCCCCACTTTCCCATGGGATTTATTTTCAGGACAGTTGGGCTCTGTGGAGAGGAGGGAAGGCGGCACCTGCCCCATCCTAGGCCAGCCGGGCGGCCTCACGCCCCCGCTCCACCTTCCTGGGGTGCTGCTCTTCCTTTCTCTCTCGCTCTCAGGGCACCTGGCCCTTTGGGCCTGCATCCTCTGTGCCTCCTCCCTCTAAGGACAATGGAAGAGGCGTCTCCCTTCCCCTGCCCCCAGCGCC
>NW_012120154.1:2247564-2248862 GCF_000951035.1 Colobus angolensis palliatus | reverse complement strand
GCAGTGGCGATCTTGGCTCAGCTGCAACCTCCACCTCCCGGGTTCAAGAGATTCTCCTGCCTCAGCCTCCAGAGTAGCTGGGATTATAGGTGACCACCACCACGCCCAGCTAATTTTTGTATTTTTAGTAGACATGGGGTTTCGCCATGTTGGTCAGGCTGGTCTCAAACTCTTGACCTCAGGTGATCCACCTGCCTCAGCCTCCCAAAGTGATGGGATTACAGGCATGAGCCACCGCACCTGGCCTCTAATATGATAAATATTGATAGCTATAACCCACATACACAAAAGCTCTCTGGGGTTCTTAACAGTTTTTAAGAATGTAAATGGATTCAGCAACCAAAAAGTTTGAGAACTGCTGTAGAAAGATTAGTCATGAGGTGTCTGGTGCCAGATACAGGTTCAAATCCCTGCTCTGCTACATCCTAGCCGTGTAGCCTTGAAAAACTAACCACAGCCTCTCTAACCACTTGTCACCACTCACAGAAACAGGTGCAACAATAGTACCTACCGCAGAGAGTCATCGTCAGCACGTAGGTAACATACACGAGAGCTATACTGAACACGTGGACCAGGGCAATTCTGAGACTTTTCTTGTTTTTCTTTTTTTCCTTTGAGACAGGATCTCACTCTGTCACCCAGGCTGGAGTCCAATGGCATGTAGTGAGTCCATAGCTCACTACAGTCTTGACCTCCTGGACTCAAGCAAACCTCCTGTTTCAGCCTCCAGTGTAGCTGGGACTACAGGTGCCACCACACCCAGCTAATTTTTTCTATTTTTCATAGATACAGGGTCTCGCTAGGTTGCCCAGGCTGCTTTCCAACTCTAGGCCTTAAGTGATCCACCCGCCTTGGCCTCCCAAAACACTGCGATTACAGGCTTGAGCCACCACACCCAGCCATGACATGTTCTTGGGGATTCAGAATTTGGGTTAAGGCTTAAGGCTAAAGACAAAGCATGCTGAGTGTTCCACTATTTTATTTTATTTTATTTTCTATTGTATTTTATTTTATTTTATAGACGGAGTCTTGTTCTGTCACCCAGGTTGGGGTACAGTGTTGAAATCTCAGCTCACTGCAAGCTCCGCCTCACAGGCTCAAGTGATTCTCCTGTCTCAGCCTCCCGAGTAGCTGGGACTACAGGTGCACGCCACCACGCCCAGATAATTTTTATACTTTTTGTAAAGACGGGGTTTCCCCAAGTTGGCCAGGCTGGTCTCAAACTCCTGACCACAGGTGATCCACCCGCCTCAGCCTCCCAAAGTGCTGGGATTACAGGCGTGAGTCACTGCGCCCAG
>NW_012120154.1:2245656-2246789 GCF_000951035.1 Colobus angolensis palliatus | reverse complement strand
CAGGTGATCCACCCGCCTCAGCCTCCCAAAGTGCTGGGATTACAGGCGTGAGTCACTGCGCCCAGCCCTGAGTGCTCCACTTCCTAAAGGAAGTCACCAAGGAGTTGCCAGCAAGCGACTAGAGCCAGACTCTACCCTCAGTGCAGGAAACTAGGAGGAGGCAGAATCAGCCCTAGTGTTACTACCTGTGAGCATACACACGCGCGTGCGCACACACATACACGAGTGTGCTACGGGAAAACAGCAAGAGTGACGCCACCTTGAAGCGTAACCATCATGAGGACCGGTGTCTAACCCTGCATACCAATGTGTCCTGCAGCAAGGTCTTTAAACAATATCCAGCGCGTAGATGACCCCTCGTAAGATGCTTACCCAGCCTCCCCAGCGCTCATGAGTCTTGACAACAAAGTCTGAAGACGTGACCGGCTGCGCGTTTCACCCTAAAAGCTTGCTATATAAAGAACACTTTCTGGAGGGCGGCTGCAGGGATCTGCCATCTCTCAGCCGCCAGCGAAATGGCCTCTGTTCCTAAGTCCCCATTAAATGTTTCTTTCTCAGAAATTGGATTTGTCAACCTCTGTCTTTGGTCTCTTGGCTCCCTTGGTCTTGGGGGCAGGCATGCATAGATCTGCCCACCACCAAACATGGACACATCGCCTTCTTCCTCCTCTGACCCTTCCCCCACCCCTGCGGCTTTATCTACCACTATGTGCCCAGGCCCCGGCATCTGCATCCCAGCAAGTGTGGGGTAGCACTGAGGATGGTGGAGTCTGGGTGAGTGGTGCATGAGGGTCTTTATATTGCTGTCTCTACTTTTGCACGTTTGGATTTTTTCATAATAAAAAGTTTAGGCCGGGCGCAGTGGCTCATGCCTATAATCCTAGCACTTTGGGAGGCCGAGGCAGGTGGATCACAAGGTCAGGAGTTCAAAACCAGTCTCGCCAAGATGGTGAAACCCTCTCTCTCCTAAAAATACAAATATTAGCTGGGCTTGGTGACATGCGCCTGTCCCAGCTACTTGGGAGGTTCAGGCAGATAACTGCTTGAACCTGGGAGGCAGAGGTTGCAGTGAGCCAAGATCGCGTCACTGCACTCCAGCCTGGGCAACAGAGCAAGACTCTGTCTCAAAAAAA
>NW_012120154.1:2230237-2244945 GCF_000951035.1 Colobus angolensis palliatus | reverse complement strand
CAGAGCGAGACTCCGTCTCAAAAAAAATAGTTTGAAAAATAATAATTCTACCAAATGTGTTTTTCTCCTCTAAGCTTCAGAACTGTTTGTGAACTGCTTGTGGGACCACTCTACCTGAACACCTGTATCATGGGCTGAATGTGTGTGTGTCCACCGTCCCACCCCCCCCACTGCAAATTCTCTGTTGAAGCCTTAGGCCCCAGTGTCATGTATTTGGAGGTGGGGCCTTTGAGAGGTCTTTAGATTTATTTGAGGCCATGAGGGTGGAGCCCCCATGATGGGATTAGCAGCCTTAGAAAAAAAGAAAGAGACACCAAAGCGTCCTCTCTCTGCCAGGTAAAGACCCAGTGAGAAGGCAGCCCTCGCCAAACACTGTATCTGCCGGCGTCCTCGTCTTGGACTTCCCAGCCCCCAGAACTGTGAGAAATGAATGTCTGTGTTCTGGGGTATGGCACTGTGTTACAGCCGCCTGTACTGCCAACCTACACACACTCTGAACTCGGTGAAACCAGCCTGGCCACTCCTTCCTCTGCCAGGTGTTTCCGCTTGCTCAGCTCTTGCCCTGCCATTCTCATCTCTGCCTTTAGCCATGGCCAGGGTCCCGTCTTCACTTTCTGCCTGGTGGGGTAATCTGGAGGCCAGGTGGGAGCGCCTTGGCCTCTGCATGGACACAGCTGAGAAGTGTAGGAAGTCAACACCCCAGAGCAGCTTCAGCAATGGGATGGGGAGGATGGGAGAGGGGCTATATGTTTCTATCCCCAGTTGGACGAACAGATGATTGCGGGAGGTGTTTCAAACTCTTCCCCGAAAGTCCAGGTGGACTCGGGCTCCCGTTCCCACAGCACCTACCTCAATAATGTGCCCTTACCCAGGTTTTCCCTCCTCCCTGGCCCTGTCTCAACTCTTGCTTCCTAGAACCCCCCCAAATAAACTACCTGCACCCAAGTCCCGGCCTTAGACTCTGTCCTCATGGACGCTGCGTCAGCTGTCTATGGCCGCTGTAATAAGCTCCCACAGACCAGGAGGCTTAAACAACAGAAATGTATCCTCTCACAGTTAAGGAGGCTGAAGTCCAGGATCAAGGGTCAGCAGGATTGGTTCCTTCTGCGCTTGGAAAGAAGGCTCTGATGCAGGCCTCTCTTCCTGGCTTATGGATGGCGTCTTCTCTGTCTTCACACAGTCATCTCACAGCATGTGTCTGTGTCCAAATCACTGCCCCCCACACCTTTTTTTTTTTTTTTCAAGATGGAGTCTCCAGGCTGGAGTGCAGTGGCGATCTTGGCTCAGCTGCAACCTCCACCTCCCGGGTTCAAGAGATTCTCCTGCCTCAGCCTCCAGAGTAGCTGGGATTATAGGTGACCGCCACCACGCCCAGCTAATTTTTGTATTTTTAGTAGAGATGGGGTTTCACCATATAAGTCAGGCTGGTCTCTAACTCCTGACCTCAGGTGATCCGCTCACCTCAGCCTCCCAAAGTGCTGGGATCACAGGTGTGAGCCACTGCCCCAGGCCCCTGGTATATTCTTGATTCCTCCCTTGCATCAAATCAGTGGCCACATCTTGACACTTCCACCACCTCAATCTATCCCCAGTCTATCTGTTTCTCTCTTTCACTGACACATCCACAGTTGCGGCCACCATCCCCCTCCACCTGCACGGCTGCAACAGCCTCTTAACTCTTCTCCCCACAATCAGCCCTGCCTGCAGCGGCCCAGCCTCCATCCTGCAGCCCGTGATGCACTGAAATGCAGACGTGCTCCCAGGACTTGCCCTTGGCTCTGACCACCTGTCTCAACGTTCAGACGTGTGTGCTAAGCTTGGCCGAACACACAGTAGGTGAGCGTTAGCCTCACGACAGTCCTGAGATCCAGAACCTGCAGTTGCAGAGACCTGGGATGCTCACCGCTCCAAGGTTCTGGAACAGAGGACTCGGTGGGGGGGGGAAGCAGATAAAAGGTGCCAGAAGCACTTCCAGGCCTCTGATGACACACTACGGGCCACGGCAATGGCCTCGCCCAGAGACACTCCACAGTTTCCTCTTCCCATCACCCCAGTGAATTCTCTGTCCATCTGGGGGGCTCAGTGAAGGGAAAGACTTGTCCGAGATCATGGTCAGTGACCAGCAGACCTGGGACCTAAACCCCAGGCGTCGCCGGGGACTGGAGCTCTTTCCTCAGCACAGTGGGGACAGCCTCTGAGTGTCAGGCCTCTGAGCTGAAGCTCAGCCCTTGTAACCCCTGTGACCTGCACATATACGTCCAGATGGCCTGCAGGAGCCAAGAAGTCTGGGGCAACCCAAAAGCACAAAAGAAGTGAAACAGCCAGCTCCTGTCTTAACTGATTGACCAACCTTGCGACATTCCATTATTACTTGCTCCTGCCCTGCCCCAACTGATGGATCGATCGATTGACCTGGTGACATTCTTCTTCTGGACAATGAGTATTATGATCTCCCCACCAGGCACCTTGTGACCCCCCCCTCTGCTGACAATAGATAACCACCTTTCACTGTAACTTTCCACTGCTTACCCTAGTCCTACAAAACTGCCCACCCCGTCTCCTTTGGCTGACTCTCTTTTCAGACTCAACCCACTTGCACCCAAGTGAAATCAACAGCCTTGTTGCTCATACAAAGCCTGTTGGTGGACGGATGCGCTGGACAACCCACCAGAAGGAATGACCAAATGCCCAGGAACTTTCTTTTTTTTAATCATCTTTAATGTATTTTTAATAATTTTTTTGCCTCATTTACCAGATAAATCATCTAAATAAATAGATGCTATACAGTCTCTTACCAATGTCAGTACAAAAATAAAACCGCGCTCTACATCCACTCTGATCTCCCAGCACACACACACTCAGCAAAGGCATGTGTTTGGAGCCAGCTCGTGCCCCCGACCCCTCCCAGATACATTCATTTAGTCTGAACAAAGCTCAAAGCTCATTCTGTGCAAAGGAAGCGCTCTTGTGCTGAGACCTGGTGGCCGCGGCTGGCCACTTATGAAGCAAAAGCTAAACCACCTCACAGAAGCACAGCGCCTGCCCCCAGACCAAGGGGAGAGGAGGAGCTTGGCAACGAGGTCATCACCCTAACAGCAGTGATAGTCCTGCATTCCAGGCGGCCGTGCCAGGGGTAGGGGTACATCCTCCACACCCCCCACCACAAAAGGAAAAGTGCCCGCAGGTCTCTACATTCAAAGCGGGTGCGGGCTGGGGGAAAGAAAGGCAGGTGGGCAAATGCTTTCTAAACCCTCCCCCCACCCCCAAGAGTACTGGCCTTTTAAGGGGGCTGCGGGGGTGGAGGTCACTGTCTGCCTTACTCTACTGGGCCACTCTGGGCTGGAAGGAGGCCTGCACGGCCACAGCCATAGGTGACCTCATAGAGGTCACCTGTCCTGGAGGATGGTCCTAATGGTCCACAGCCTTTTCCCCAGGGAGCTGGCTCACTGCAGCCCATGACCCACGTGGCTGCCCTGAGCTGGGCACCTCAGGCACCACCTGTCCCAGGTCACGCCCCTGGAGTTCAGTTCTCCCTGAGCCACAGAGTTCCCCATGGGCCATAAAGGGCTGAGTAAGAGGAAAGACGTGTCCTGATGCTGCAGACAAAAGCAACTGCAGCGCCCACACAGAAAGCCCCGTGAATCCACAGACCCAAAGATTGCGCAAATAGTTCTTTGAAAGTGACCAGGAAGCAGGAAAAAGGTCCCGTGTCCCCTGGGGGATGGGGAGCGTGACTTCTGCTGGAAGCTGCCAGCCATGTTCCAAACCCAGGGGCCAAAACATTCAACCAGAGACCCCCCACACCCCCCATCACCTTCACCTCCGCTGGGCACCCCTCTCCTGGAAGAGTTCCCTCTGAACCCCAGGCTTCCCCTTCCCCTCCACAGGGCCCACAGCTGGAGACGGGTGGTGATTCCTGCCCCACCTTGTCCAGACCCACCCCCCGTATTCCTCTAGATTCCATTCCCTGGGCTGGAGGTGAAGCAGGTCACCCCAGAGGAGACTGTCCCCCCGTGGAAGCACTGAATTGACCGTGGACAACTAAAGATCGAGAAGGAAGGAGAGAGAGACTCAGGGATCTGGGAAGCCTGTCAACAGAGCACCCCAAGCAGAAAGGGCTGCAGGCTGTCTTTGGTTTGGGAACTAGGGAAGAAAGGGTCTGGGGAAAGAATCGCCCTCTCCTTGCCTCTGTAGACTGTGGCTTCCTGAGGACACAGAGCAGAGCTGTGGGGAGGGCGGGCGGGTTTCCAACTCGCGGACCACACTCCACTCTTGGTGTGTGTCACCCTGACTCTGACAGCCAAGGAAAGCCAGGGAAGCCGGCCTTTTCCATGCTCCCCTCGGGCCCCCCAGTCTGGCTTTTTCTCCCCTACAGAACTGGAAGAGAGGGAGAAGTCACTCCTCACTGGCAGGGAAGCCGCTGGCCCCCAGGACACCTTGTACAAGCCAGAAAACAAGTGCACCTCGCCAGGGGGCGGGCTGGGGCAAAGCCTGCCCATCACACAGCGCAGCCTGACCTCAGAGAGGCGTGGCAGAGGTCCCTCCACAGAAACACAGCTCAGCCCCAGCTGTGGCATTTAGGTTGGATGGGGAGGGGGATGCAGAATGGAAGGAGGAAGGGGCTTAGGAGTCAAGGGCTGCCCTGAGAACGTGGTGGGACACTCCCTCCCTCCCTGACTGCCCACAGCTGGACTGGGTGAGTTGGAGGGGAGGGCAGAGAAAGAGGGGAATTGGAAGGGCTGAAAAGTCACCTGAGTCGGAAAGAACAAGAACCCTTCGGGGGGGGAAGGACAGGGTCCAGATGTCTCAAAGCCTGCGCTGATACATCACACAACTCAGCAGACGCCTGCACACCCGCAGCCTGAGAAATCACATCTGCATGCCTGGAGCATGGGGTGCCATCGCACCTGTGCCAGACCCCTGCCCTCCGCTGAAAGCTGCAAGCACGTAGCAAGGTGCATGCAAGGTGGGGTGAGTGCAGGCGTGGCGGTGAGTTCTTTTGTGCTGTGAACCACCCCATGTTCACCTGGCCAGGGTTTCTAAACCAGGTTTGCAAGGCCCACGTGGACACGTCTGTAGACATACATGCGTTCACGGGGCACATGGGAACGTACACGCGAAGGGTAATGCGTGCACACCTGTGCAGCCGGGCGTACGTGAGCGTTTCTGCACAGGCCAGGTGATGGGGGAAGGGCAGAGCTCTCAGCAGAAGGGTCTCAGCGGCGCCTCCTCCCTGGGAAGGGTAGAAGCCTCTCTGAAGGGGAAGGGACTCGCCCCAGCAACCTCAACCCTTCCTCCTGCCCCTTGCTCCCACCCCACTCACTTTTGGTCAAAACCAGCCTCCACAGCCCACTGCAAAGCCAGAGAGGAAAGTTCAAGGTAAAGACCCAATCGAAACAAAAAGAAAAGAGGAAAACCAGCCAACCAGGCTGGGGTGGGCCGCTCAAGGGAGAGGGTTTGGGCCTTCCAATGCTCCTTTAACCCCCAGAACCAGCTGCTGCATCACTAGAGGAGAATGATAACGGTGGTGTCCCGGGCAGGCGACCCTGTCCCCCTCCTGCCCTGGGGGTGGTGCCCCAACTCCCAGAGCAACTCTCTCCATTCCCAGCCTGAGGCCTCGTGGTAAACGTCCCTCAGAGAAAGGGCAGGTGGTGGGAGAGTAGTGGGATCTTCTCCCCTTTTGCTGCTCGATATTTTTTTAAATAAAATAATTACCCCGCCCCCAACCCATCCCTATCTCTGGAAGTCCCACCCCAAGCCCAAAAAAAAACAGTTTAAGAAGAGTAAAAACGGTGACTCAGAACTTCCCGCTGCGGTCTCGGAAGAAGCCCTCAGCCGCCTGGGCCTCACGGAAGGTGACGGTGATGGAGTTGGCGGTGATGTCGGTCACGGTCACCTCACTTGAGGGGAGCGCAGGTGTCCAGGGAGGAGGCCCCTCAGCCAGGTCGGCATCTGCTGCAGCGTGAGACACACAGACAGACGGGGGCAGCGTTGACAAGGTTGGAAGCCACGCAGACCACCCAACCCCATCCCAACTGCAGCTCTTCCTTTCTGCGTCTTCAGTCAGCTCAGGGCCTCACACAGGGCTGGACACTTGGGAGGAGGCAACGGGGTGCATCTTCCCCACCTGGACAAGAGCTCAGCCAGAGCGGGACGACAGGAGGAGCCCTGGGCTAGTGCTGGACCCTGAGCCCTGACCCGACTATCCCCACAAAGCACTACGGGCCCTCTTTTGACATTGAATCAGTCGGACCTGATGACCCGCAGGCCCTCTCCAGCTCTGAGGGCCTCTGGGCCGGGGCCGCCTTACCCTCCTCTTCAGGGGGCTGCGCAGCAGGCTCCCACTCGCCGGCCGCCTGCAGGACGTCTGGGGCCGGTGGCTCCTGCAGGAAGAGCTCCCGTCGATGGCTGTGACTCTCCAGGTTGGGCCCGCGGGGCGGGAACTTCTTGCGTGAGAGCCGCAGGTACTTGTGAGCCTTTCGGGGCTTGCGGAGCGGGAAGGGCAGGGTGGGCACCAAGGGGCCCTTGTCCACCAGCTCAGGTGCCCCCGCCTTGACCACCCCCTCGGGGCTCCCGCTGCCGAGTGGGCACGTCAGGGAGAAGCAGAGCTTCTCCTTGCCCTTGGCCTTGTGGGAGCTCCGCAGGTCCATGCTGTACAGCCGCTGCGGGGGCAAGCCAGGGCAGCGCGGGTCAGCCCCACCCTCCCGCCCGCCACACCTTTGCTCATGCTGTTCCTCCCACCCGGAGTGCCCTTCCCACATCTGCCCACCCAACTCCTCCCCATGCCATGGCTGGCCATCACCCCACCGCACCCCACCCCAGCCCAGAGAGTGGGCCCCGAGCAGCCTCAGGCTCTGCCAGCTCGGCCCCGCCTCTGGGCCCTACAGAGCACTCTCACCTCCCCAGGGTTTACTTCTCTGATACCCAGCAGAGAAGCATACAAGAAGGACAAATTGAAAACTGACCAAGAGAAACAAATCTGGATGCATTAAAGAGTTAGCCTTCGTGTTAGGAAAGGCATCTCTGCGTGCCAGAGCACCTCCAAAACTGACGCTGCCAGCTCACCCAGGAGATGGTGGAGGCAGAGGGCAAAGGTGTGCTCTTGGAGTTACTTGGGGCAAAGCCAGGCAAGCAGCACACCCAGCACCGGATGCCCAGGCCACCTAGCCGAAGGGACAGGGCTCCACCTGGCCTGCAGATGCACCCCGACCCCTCCAGGGAGCTCCTGGGCTCTGCGAGCTGCCTCCTGCAGCTCCCCCTGCTGACTGCCTGCGACACCTCTGGAGCTGGCGGGCAAGTCCGTCCACTCCTGGAGTTTGTAATTTCGGGATTTTATTTGGGGAGAATTTACATGAATCTACAAAAGATCCATGGTGCCAAGATGTTGGGAGACTCGGGATCACTGGGACAGTACCTTCTCCTGCCACCTGTCACCAGAGGCCAAGAGCTCCCAGGAAGAGAATGCAGCCATTGGATGGGACCTGTGAGGTCAAACACCTCCAAGCTGAGGGAAGAGATGACACACGCGGGCCCTGCTCACAGTCATGCCTGCCAACGGCATCACATGTCCTGAGGTGTGGGCTGCTGCAGTAATGGGAGGAGGGCTGAACTGGGAGGGGACTGGGAAAATACTGCCGTGGCTGGGAGGCTGTAGGCAGCTGACTCAAAACCCACTCCTCCCGGTAGCCTTACAGGCCATCAGAAGCCCAGTACAGGCCGGGCGCATGGCTCACACCTGTAATCCCAACACTTTGGGAGGCCGAGGCGGCTGGATCACCTGAGATCAGAAATTCAAGACCAGCCTGGCCAACATGGTGAAACCCCATCTCTACTAAAAATATAAAAATTAGCTGGGCATGGTGGTGGGCACCTGTAATCGCAGCTACTTGGGAAGCTAAGGCAGGAGAATCATTTGAACCCAGGAGGCGGAGGTTGCAGTGAGCCAAGATCGCATCACTGCCCTCCAGCCTGGGAGACAGAGCGAGACTCTGAAAAAAAAAAAAAGAAAGAAAAAAGAATCCCAGTACATTCCACCATCCTGCAAGGCAGGTTTTTCTTCGTCCTTGGCAACCTCATCACGAAAGAACTACAGCTACTAGGGTCCCAACAGTCAGGTCCTGGGTAAGCTACCAGCCTCCCTGGGCCTCAGTTTCTTTCTCCGCGAAACAGTGAAGAGACTGTAGGAGCCAGCCTCCGAGGAAGGCCCCAACCACACCCGCCTCCTGGAATTCACACCTACACACCGTCCATTCCCACACCCAGTGTGTGGTGTGTGACTTCTCAGGCTAGAACATAAAAGACACTGTGGCTTCTTCCCTGCTCTCTCTCTCGGGTCACCCACTCTGGGAAGCTGGTGGCTGCACTGTCAGGGCACTCAAGCAGCCCTCTGGAGATGTCCACACGGTGAGAAACAGTCCAGCCCTGACTCACCGACACGTGAGCTGCCCCCTCGGAGGCAGATCCTGCAGCCCTGGTCAAGCCTGCAGATGACTGCAGCCCAGACTAGAACCACTGAAGAACCAGCTAGCACATTCCCAAATTCCTGACCCCCAGAAGCCATGGGAAATAATCAATGTTCATTGCTTTGAGTTGCCACGTTAGAGGGGAAGAGATAACGAACACACCGGCCCTGCAGGCTTAGTATGTGGATGGAGTGTGTTCATCTGTGAGGCACACCAGGCACAGAGCCTGGCACACGGACGTCCGGGAGATGTTACTTTCCTTCCCAGGCTCAATTCATGCCACACCCAATGGAACATGCCCACTGCATGAAGGGAGGCCCACCCCCTCTGGTGAAAGCCTCTGTGGGCTATAATCAGGAGTGGCCAGGACGCTTGACGTAGACCACATGCAAATGAACCAAGAATCCTGACTTTCTGGCTTCCAATATCCTGCCTGGTGGGTCTTATTACATTAAGGAGGGTGGGTATTCTCTTCATCCCCATTTTACAGGTGAAAAGGCTTGCCTACAACCACACACAGGCAGACTATTCCTTATCCAGAATGCTTGGAACCAGAAGTGTTTCAGACTTCGAATTTTTTTAGGATTTTGGAATATTTGCATTACATTTACTGGCTGGGCATCCCTAATCCAAAAATCTGAAATTTAGAACGCTCCAATGAGCACTTCCTTTGAACATCAGGTTGGTGCTCAAAACGTTTTGGATTCTGGAGCATTTCAGATTTCGTGGGTTTTTTTTGGGTGGGGAGGGACGGAGTTTCACTCTTGTTGCCCAGGCTGGAGTGCAACGGCATGATCTTGGCTCCCTGCAACCTCTACCTCCTGGGTTCAAGTGACTCTCCTGTCTCAGCCCCCTGAGTAGCTGGGATTACAGGCACCCGCCACCATCCCCAGCTAATTTTTGTATTTTTAGTAGAGACGGGGTTTCACCATGTTGGCCAGGCTGGTTTTGAACTCCTGAGCTCAGGTGATCCACCCGCCTCGGCCTCCCGAAGTGTTGGGATAACAGGCATGAGACACCGCACCTGGCCGCATTTTGGATTTTGGATCAGGGAGACTCAACCTGTGACTGCACTGCTCCAAGATCCGCTCGCCTATCACTGCAAAGCGCTGAGGTCAGCAAAGGCCCCCAAGACCTACGAAGCAGGTACGCCGGCATGCTGCAGAGACTTGGGTCCCCACCTGACTGAAGGCTGGAAGAGGAGACCCTGTAAGTTTCTTCCCACTCAAAAATGACACACTTTTAAGAGTCTGACATTCCAAGGCTGTAGTTCTACAATTCTAAGATTCTGTTTCTGGGCGGGCACGGTGGCTCCCGCCAGTAATCCCAGTACTTTGGGAGGCCAAGGTGGGCGGATCATGAGGTCAGGAGATCAAGACCATCCTGGCTAACATGGTGAAACCCCATCTCTACTAAAAATACAAAAAATTAGCCAAGCGTGGTGGCGGGCACCTGTAGTCCCAGCTACTCAGGAGGCTGAGGCAGGAGAATGGCGTGAACCTGGGAGGTGGAGTTTGCAGTGAGCCAAGACTGCACCACTGCACTCCAGCCTAGGCGACACAGCGAGATTCTGTCTCACAAAAAAAAAAAAAAAAAAAAATTCTGTTTCTTGGATTCTGAAATTCCAGCCTCTCATGTTTCCTGAATTCTAACGTTTATGTTTCTGAGGTTCTCAATGATAATTTTGTTTCGGGATTCTGAGCATCGAAAGGCTCAAAGCTTTCAAGCCTTCCTTACAGCAAGATTCTAAGCTTTGAGAATTCTAGGATTCCACTGGCCATATGCCTACCCTCCCTCCCAGGTGGCACCTCTCACCCGGGCTGTCTTCCCTGGGCACCAGCCCCACAGGCAGGCTTTTCCCAACTCCTCCCATCAAAACTCACCCAAGTGCCCCACCCCACAGTGCCCTGGGTGGTACAGGGGAGGGGACGCAGATCAGTTCAACTAGCCAGTGCAAATGCACCAAGGGGCAGAGGGGGACTTGCAGTTGGACAGGGGGAAAAAGGAGGCACAAAGGCAGGCTGGTTACCTGCAGCAGAAGCCGCTTGGGTTTCGGACCTCTCTTCCTATACCCCGATGCTCGGTCTCTCTCCTCCCTGGGGTGTGAAGCAGGTGGCAAAAGAAAAGGAAATACTGGTGACATCTAAGGGAAGGTAAGGCGTCGCTTCGCCCACCCTCTGCTGCCTGTCAGGGAGGGGACACTCCCCACAGGCCTGCCCACCAATCCTCCCCATTGCCTGGCTGGGGCCATAACAATGGGGTCAGATGTTCAACTCCCAGGGCCAAGGTCTTCCCATCTGACAAATGGGGAGGGCAACTGCTGAGGGAGGACTCGCAGCATCTCCAAAAACAGTGGGTCCTTATGGGGCTCCAGGGCCATGTGAGGGCTCTGCTCTACATGCTCCTAAGGACCCCCTAAACACGTGGCTCAGTTTTTCCTGCTGGGGGAATGATACAGAAGCCTGTCAACCCAATCTGCCTTGAATGTCCCAGGAGAGCTGAAGGGAATGGCGAGTCCCTCTGTAAGTAAAGCTCTGCATAGACTGCCCCACATTTGGGATCTCTGTGAACCCGGGAGAGCGGACCAGCTCCTACCCTGTCTGTCCCATCTTGTCGGGGGACAGGATGAAAACCAGTCTGTTCTGAGTGCCCAGCAGATGCCTTCCCATGTATCAAACACACACACAAAGCACAACTTAGGCCGGGTGCGGTAGCTCATGCCTGTAATCCCAGCACTTTGGGAGGCTGAGGTGGGCGGATCACTTGAGCTCAAGAGTTTGAGACCAGCCTGGGCAACACGGCAAAACCCCCTCTACCAAAAATAGAAAAATTAGCCGGGCGCAGTGGCACACACCTGTGGCCCCAACTATTCAGGAGGCTGAGGAGAATTGCTTGACCTGGGAGGCAGAGGTTGCAGTGAGCCAAGATCGCACCACGGCCTGGGAGACAGAGTGAGACCCCGTCTCAAAAAAAAAAGCACGACTTCACAATGCCACGAAGCTACACATGACACACAAGACAACACAATCAGAGACTCCAAACAACTGCCGAAAGTAGTGGGGAGATTCAGAGTCATTTCATCCTGCCTCCCACTTCAGTTCTCTCCATCCACACTCTCTGCAGCCCCCAGTACAGAGGCCACGTGGACAGCAGAAAGAATGTGGAGGCCAGGAGCTCATCCCTTCTCCCCTTCCTGGTCGTGTGACCTTGGGCCAGGCTCTTCCTCTGAGCTCGGCACACACCAGGAACCCCACGGCATCTATTGCAAATGTCCGACCATCCACTGAGCATCCATCCCCAGCAGGACACCCATGGGCCAAAGGGAAAGGGCCCCTGGCGGACGACTGGAATCCAGGCCTTTGATACCGCCCACTGCTCTCCTTACCACACTCCACAGGATTCCCAAGTGTTGCACCCTGTTGGACCAAGGCCCCACCACACACCTGGGAGACAGAAAGAAACTCCGCGACAGGGACACCCTGATTTTAAAAGGTAAGAACAATAAAATGTGTCCTTTGAATCCCTGGCAGGAAACCTCCTGGAGGAGGAACCACAAGAATCCAGCAACGAGGGGCAACGGAAAAGCCCCCACCTGGAGGCAGCAGCCCTGGCCGAGTCCTTGCTCTGAGGCTCTAGGTAGGAGCCTTGGTTTCCTTCTCTGTCAAACAAAACCCTCATTCCTGCCTCAGCAGGTTGCCATAGGGACCACATACAAACGATTTTGTGAAATGCACAAGGCAGGCCGGCTGGGAGTGGCAGGGGACCTGGGCTGCCTGCTGGTGGGGAAGGTGGCCAGAGAGGGCACACAGGACAGTCGGGGAGTGCTCAGAATCCCTGAGAGGCACTGACAGAGGTGGGAGACTGACTTTGCCCTGGCCACTTGGACAGGAGGTGGCAGGGGGGACAGGCCAGAACTCAGAAATCCCAGTCCCGAAGCCCATGCTCCTGCCCTGACTTCCATGAGCTTCATCAGATGCTCCTTGTAGCCCTAGGAGGTCCTCTAGAGACACTGTCTCTGATCTGTCACCCCCGCACAAGTGTCAGTGCCGCCCCCTTGCACACAGGGCATCTTTGTGAAGCATTTTAACATTCTTCACTGGAACAGAAACCTCTTACGGCCGCTTTCAGGTTTCACCCTGGGAAATCGGTGTGTTCTTCAGGGTGGCCCATTTTACAGCAGAGAGACTGAGGCCCGGGTGGGTAAGGGAAGTGACCAAAATCACCCAACAACAGGAAAGCTGGGTGCAGTGGCTTATGCCTGAGGACCCAGGGTCCTCAGCTGCCCTGGGACTCAGTGCCCACCACTTTCACCCAGCTGCAGGCTGGGCTGCCCTGCCCCATCAGACACTCCCGCCCTGCCCCAAAACCCCCTGCCAAGCCCGCAGCAGGCTTCTGAGAAGCCTCTGAGCTGGCCCTAAGCCCCACCCGGCGGCGCCGAGGACACCGTACTTCTCCTCGTAGGCCATGACGAGGCGGGGGTCCAAAATGTGCTCTTCTGGCTCCCACGTGCTGTACCTGGGGAGAGGAACAAAAGGTCAGAGTCAGCGCTGGGTGCAGTGGCTTATGCCTGTAATCTCAGCACTCTGGGAGGCCGAGGTGGACGGATCACCTGAGGTCAGAAGTTCAAGACCAGGCTGGCCAACATGGTGAAACCCCATCTCCACTAAAAATACAAAAATTAGCCATGCATGATGGTGCATACCTGTAATCCCAGCTACTCAGGAGGCTGAGACAGGAGAGTTGCTTGAACCCAAGAGGTGGAGGTTGCAGTGAGCCAAGATCGTGCCACTGCACTCCAGCCTGGGTGACAGAGTGAGACTCTGTCTCAAAAAAAAAAAAAAGAAAGGTCAGAGCCATCGCTTCTACTGGGCAGGTACACCAGCAGAGGCCACCACTGCTGACCCAGGGCCCACTGCAAGTGTGCCTTCACCCTGTCCTGGTGTCATTGTCACCTACTTCACAGACAGACCCAGTCTGGGCCTCCTGAGGGTTCCAGCGACACCAGAGCTGCCCTCGTTCATATCACACTACAATGTGAGTGGGTCCAACTTCTTGTTAGACTCCACAATCACCAGAGACCCTCGGGTGCCAGGAGGAGAGAGGGCCCCTGTAAGCCCCAGGACATCCTTCCCACACAAGGCAAGAGAGGGTGAAAAGGAGCCAGAGCTCCGGGGACACGCTCGTAGCCTGGGTTCAAGTCCAGCTCTTCCCCTAGCTAGCTGTGTGACCTTGAGCAACTTCCTGAACAGCTCTGTGCCTCAATGTCCCCATCTGTAAAGGACTCTTGTGCTGATGAGCTGTGTCGTCCAAGTGTTTAGAGGGTGTTACAAGACTAACAGCGCACCTGATGTGTTGTCAGCACACTGTGTTTGCTGCTGTTGCTGTTTCTCCCCGCCCTCCAAGCCCCAGAATGGTCTCCCTCCTCAGTGCACCCACCCAGAACACAGCCAGGTCTGAAGTTCCCTTGTTTCTGGGCCTGGCACACAGCAGGTGTTTGGTAAATGTCTAGGGGCTGAACGGTTCAGCAGGCCTAGCACAGGCCCCCTTGGTAACGCTACAGGGGATCTTCTACCCTCGCCACCCAGCCAGGGAGCACCCTCCTGCTGGGGCAGACCCTGTGATGTCAGCACAGTGGCTCCAGAGCTCACCTATCTGTGGAACCAACATGGTGACACCCGCCACACCCTCGTTCCACTAGCACTCCTGTTTACTTCGTATCTGCCTTTAGAGCAGCTTTTTTGGTTTAAATTATTTTAAAAGTAAACTATGCCTTCCATAAATGGAAAAACCAGTATCACTCACCATCGATGCAAACATAAAAACTTTTCCATTAAAAACAATATACATACAGTCATGTGCCAAATAACAATGTTTCTGTCCATGACCGCCTGCACATGTGATGGTGGACCTGAAAAATTACAAAGGAGTTGAAAAATTCCTACCATCTAGTGATGTCTTGATGATCCTGACCCTGCGCAGGCCTAGGCCAACGTGTGTGTTTGTGTCTTAGGTTTTAAAAATAGAGCTTTAAGGCCAGTGTCTTAGGTTTTAAAAATAAAGTTTTAAGGCTGGGCACAGCGGCTCACGCCTATAATTCCAGCACTTTGGGTGGCCAGATCACTTGAGGTCAGGAGTTTAAGAACAGCCCGGCCAACATGGAGAAACCCCATCTCTACTAAAAATACAAAAATTAGGCCGGGCGCGGTGGCTCAAGCCTGTAATCCCAGCACTTTGGGAGGCCGAGAC
>NW_012120154.1:2226675-2229036 GCF_000951035.1 Colobus angolensis palliatus | reverse complement strand
GCACCACTGCACTCTAGCCTGGGCAACAGAGCGAGACTCTGTCTCAAAAAAAAAAAAAGAGAGAGAATATAAAGCAAGTATTTTGTACAGCCATACATGTTTATGTTTTAAGCTAAGTGTTACTACGAAACGAGACAAAAAGTTTTAAAAAATTAAGTTTATAAAGAAAGTTACTATAAGCTCAGGTTAACTTATTGAAAAAAAAATTTCTGTATAAGTTAGTGTAGCGTAAGTATACAATGTGAAAAATATTTCCTCATAAATTAGTATGGCGTAAGTGTACAATGTGAAAATATTTCTGCATAAGTTAGTGTAGCGTAAGTGTCCAATATTTACAATAGACCAGGTCTTCACATTCCACTAGCTGACACTGAGTGACATGTGTCTGGGTGACAGACCAACTTCCAGCCCCGCAAGCTCTGTGCCTGGGAAGTGCTCTAGAAGGTGTCCCAAGTTTTATCTTTTACACTGTATTCTTACTGTACCTTTTCTGCGTTTGGATGTATTCAGTACAGTCACATGCTGTGCATGCTTGAAGCCTAGGAGCACAGTCCAAGTGTGCAGTGGGTTGTACCATCTAGGCGTGGCTAAGCTCACTCTGATGTTTGTACAATGAAATCACCTAACAATGCATTTCTCAAAACGTATCCCTGTCATTAACCGACGTGTGACTGTGTATAAAATATATACAGACAAAAGCAAAGCAACGCCCTATGGTCCGGCCAGAGGCTCTGCTAAGTAAGATGGAAAGCAATGGGCGTTAGCAAGGGGTTAAAAGGCAGAAAGCGCCTGGGAGGGCTCCTGCCCTGCCGCCTCCCTAGAGCTGCGGCCTCTACCTTACGCTATCCTGGGAACTACCTAACGCCAGTTCACAGTCCCAAAATGCTGCCCAAGGACAGAATGCTTGCCTCCTTGCTTCCTCTAACCCTCTGGCACATCCACTTAGTGTCAGAGGCCTCTGTGGGCTCGCAGTGAAGCCCTGAGCCTGGGCTGCCCCTTCCCATGTGTCCCCTGCCAGCCGGCCCTCCCTCCCCTTTGGGTGCCCCATCCCTACAGTCAACTCCTAGCTGACCCTTAAGAGTCAGGTATTTGTAGCCTTCCCTGACATCCCTCCCAGGCTGCCCCACTGCCAGCAGGACTAGCCTGCCCCTCCTCCACCCTCCTTACAGCTATACCTGGCCCTGGCCATAATCACTAATGGACCAGGAAACACCCTGGCCGGCAGAGCCCCGCAGAGTGGCCCGCTCAGGGCTCTGGGAAGGGCTGGGGAGCCCCTGGAGAACGCCGAAAGCGAAACTACAGCAGAAGCCACCACAGGCTGGCAGACACTCTAACCCTTCCTCCCCCCGGAAAAGGCTGAATCTCCTCAGCTCTAACTGGTAGGAAGGGGAATTTTGTGCTCCTCTCCCTACAGCGTGCTCCTCCACACCGCCCTGCCCATTGCTTGCTGATGTCCCTGCTGTGTGGATCCTGGCAAGTCCCTACCCTTCTCTGAACTTCAGTTTCCTCATCTCAAGAATAAGGACCACTACGGTAACAGCAGGTGTGCCGCCAGGACCACCAGGACCGCACCCATCCTCAAAAGAAGCTGGTGAGGTAGGTGCTTAGTTCTTACCCCCATTTTACAGATGGAGAAACTGAGACACGGAGGTTGGGCAGCCAGCCCAGCGTCACTGAGCCAGTCAGTGGCCGGCCCGTGTGGGCTCTCAGCCACACTCCGCCTTCAGGCTCCTCACAGGCCACCGCGTCTGGGACCCCCGACTGTGCTGCCCGCGGGAGGGGGCGTCGCCCGCCCCCGGTCCTCAGTGTCCGACCGCAGGGCGCGGCGCACAGCGGGCGCCCCGAAAGGCTCCGTTGGATGAAGAAGGGGTGGTTGCAGGCCCAGGCAGCTGGGTCTGAGATAACAGGGTCACACTTGGCGGCCAAATGCAGCCCCAAGCTGGGGGCGGGGCGGCACCAGCATCTTAACCGCTTGGACCCAGCCGTTAAGGGGGACGCCGCGCCGCGCCGCACCGCGCCCTCCGCAGTGCAGGAGCCCAGAAGCGCCGAGGGGAACGCGCTTCCGAAGAGCTGGGCGCTGGCAACCCAGGAGCGCGCCACCAGCGTGGGCGCCGCGGATCGAAGGGCTTAGACCCCATGATCACCGGAGACCTTCGGGTGCCTGGAGGAAAGCGGGCTCCCGTAAGCCCCAGGACACCCTTCCCACACCAGAGGAGGAACGGTGGAAAGGAGCCAGGGCTCTGGGGACACGCTCGTTGCCTGCGCTGCGCGGACCCCGGCGTGTACACTGGGGGACTGCGGGGGTCTGCATTAGGCTCGCGGCGCCGGCTGGGCGGGAACCCATCACCCCGTGGGAGGGGG
>NW_012120154.1:2219859-2226475 GCF_000951035.1 Colobus angolensis palliatus | reverse complement strand
GCCCAGCCTGAGCTCCGCCGCGCAGGGGTCGCCCTGCTGCGGTGAGGGCACCGAGTGGGAAGGGGCGCAGCGGATGCAGGACCCCCGCCCTCCACCGACCTTTCCCAGGGGGCAGGGGGAAGCGGGGTTTGGGGGCGCTGCTGAGCTGTGACGCAGGCAGCCTTGGGGCAGGTGGAACCACCCGGAACCCCGCAGAGCCAGGCCAACCCCCAAGTCCCAAGTCCCAGTCCCCACTCCGATTTAAAGCTGCTCCACAGGAGAAATAGCATGGGCTCTGGTCCAGACTGCGGGGTGCGGCCTCGTTCAGGAGACGCCACCGCTCTGGGGCCTCATCTTAAAAGTGGGCCCACCAGTAACCCCAGTCATATAGGGCTGTTGTGAGATTAGATGTGTTAAGTCACGGAAAGCATTTCGATCAGTGTGGTACACAGTGAAGGCAAATAAGCCTGGTTAAATCAATGAAAAGCCCAGGGAGCGTAAAAGTCTGCGGCTCCTAACTCCAGTCTCCCCAGCCTGGATGGAGACATTAGTTCCCACTCTGCCCCTGGCAGGGTGTTAATGAATCTTATCTTGTCTCAGGCAATCTTCAGCAGGGCCCTGTGAGGTTAGGCACAGAGAGGTTGAGGGCTTTGCCCTGGGTCACGCAGCTGTAAATCTCCACAACTAGAGTTCAGAGGCGCAAAGCCTCAGCACTTCCCACTGAACTGGCCAAAAGGCCAGCAGGCAAGAGTCCTAGTCACCTCTAGTGAAGCTGCCTGTGTTATCAGGCAGCCTGTAGTTCACATCTTCCCAGCTCTATGACCCTCGGCAAGGCCTCTTTGCGGTAGGCTTCTGTCTCTCCATCTGTAAAATGGGTTGCTATAAGTAGTTCAACGAGTCAATGCCTGATTCATAATAGGGGCTTATTAATTGACAGCCTGGCCATGGCTGTGACCACTGATATCATTCCTAAAACTCCATAGAGCCACTCCTTCCAACACGATGCAGAACCATTCACAAGTGGGGAAGAGAGGAAGGCATTCTGGAAGGGGGAACAGCAGGGCCCCGGACAGGCTGAAATGTTATCTGGAGGCCTCGGGCACAGCTGGTATCTGTACCTAACAATGTCACATTCCCTGCCCCGGGCCCCGAGCCCCTCCCTGTGCCATTTGCTGTGCTTTCCAGAAGCAAGAGAGCCCCATCTACCACACTTGTTTGCTGGGGAGATAAATCAGGCAAGGCATGTAGTGGCTTAGCATGGGCCTGGAACAGAGCATCCACTTTTTTTGGTGGGGGGGTGGAGGGACGGAGTCTCACTGTGTTGCCCTGGCTGGAGTGCAGTGGCACGATCTCGGCCCGCTGCAAACTCCACCTCCCAGGTTCAAGTGATTCTCCTGAGCCTCCCAAGTAGTTGGGATTACAGGCGCAAACCATCATGCCTGGCTAATTTATTATGCTTTGGTAGAGACGGGGTTTTTGCCATGTTGGCCAGGCTGGTCTCGAACTCCTGATCTCAAGTGGTCTGCCCACCTCAATCTCCCAAAGTGCTGGGATTATAGGCATGAGCCACCATGCCCTTCCCAGAGTGTCCACTTAAATCATGGTTCCTGTTACTGAGAATGTAAGTCTCCCCACCTAGAGGGCAGAAGCTGAGCAGGAGAATGACTACCCCCACCCAGGCTGGCACTGCCCTGCCAAGGCTCCCAGGCCTGGGGGACACAGCCTGCCTAACTCCCCACCCCCCACCCTCTTTCTCAGCTTTTTCTCCAAGCAAGGCCCCCTGAGGAGGGGAAGACAGAGCTGGGTCCCCTCCTTCTCCCCAGAGTCAACCTGTTTCCCCCAAGTGAGGTGGGGATGGTTAACAGCCATACCTGCCTCACACCCAGACCGTGGTGACACTGTGGATGGCATGAAGTGGGCGCCACAGTGCATGGGGTTGGCAGTTATATTTTTGTAAGGACCAACCCTCTCTGGGCCTCAGTTTCCCCATCTGAAAAATGACGGGACTGGCCTAAAAGATTTCTAAGGATACTTTGAGCTCCTGAGAAGAATGGAATCCCCTAGGTCCCTTTCCTGACTGGGGAAAACAGAAAGAAGAGCTAGGCTGTCTGTCTAATTTAGTCTTAAAACCAAGTGTTTACTAAAGCACTTGGACTGGGCTGAACACACATTCACTAACTTACATCCACCCTCTCACCCTCACAGCAGCCTGCAAAGGAGGCTTCACTATCTCAACTCAAAGATAAGGAAGCAGAGACCCAGCCATGGTGGGCCCCTGCCCCAGGGCTCATGGCTGTCAGGTGGGCAGCTAGGCCTAGAACCCAGGACCAAAGTGGAGGGCGTGAGAAGAGGCAGCCATGAGGGCCCATCTGGGGGCCTCGGCATGTTACGAAACAAATGGGTGCCCGGGCCAGGGGCACAGCACCACAGAAGCATTGAGGGCCTCTGCTCTGGGAGCCTCGTTCCTTCCCTCCTGACGAGCTGCAGTGGGCAGATGGATTCACATTCAGGATCAAAGTGGGGGAAGGAACTTTTCATTCATAACGGCCTCTGTTTACAGAAGAGAATCTTCCAAAGAGTGGAGTCTCCAGAGGAGGAAAAATAGCCAATAGTGCCCTGAAGGCTAACAGCTGGTGGCCACAGCTTCCCAGTGCGAAGCGAGAGAGGCAGGGGTGTGCGTGCCTAGGGAGGCGGTGCTCCTGCTGCCCACTCTGGGCATTGTCACTCCCTTTACTGCCCCCTTCACTCAGGCCGGAAGCCCACCTTCTAGCAGCCTGGTGCGGGGGCGGGGGGGTAGGGATTCTCTTTCAGCCCTCAGAATATCTGGGAAGAGAGAACAGGAGTGGGGTTGGAGTGAGTGGTGGAGTGTATTCTCTGCCTGCCAGTTCCCAACCCCCTTCATCAGGATAGCCACAGGTCGCCCACAACATGTGCCCAGGCCTTTCATCCCACGGGGCCACCAAGCCTGTGAGACGAGTGCATGGCCTGGGTTTCTGAACCCATTTTGCAGAGAGGGAAGCTGAGGCACTGTGGGCTGTGGGCTGTCTTCCTCTCTGCTGTCTCTCCCCACCATCACCCCAGAATGCCCACAGGACCCAATACCAGGTCAGCCCCCCCCAGTACAGCAGAAAGTCCCTGCCCGAAAGCAGCAGCTCTGGGCAGAGGGGGTTTCCAGGAGTCAGTCTCTGCCAGGCGGAGCAGGGGGTGGGGCACCCATAGACCAATGGGGAGGCTCCACGACTAGCTCATTCCCTCCCCCTCCCAACAACTCCCTGCTGGAGGGCATTGGTGGGTTCCTGACCCGGCCTCAGCAGGAGAGGTGGAGCAGCTGGGAGGTCTTAGACACAGCTCCCTGCCTCCCAACTCTGAGATGGGAGGCTGGGAAGGCACAGAGGAGGCTCCTGAAAAGGAGAAGGCCTAGTTCAAGTCCCAACTCTGCCTCCACTTGCTGTGTGACCTAAGGCAAGCTGCTTACCCTCTCTGAGCCTGTTTCATCACCTTGAGAGAGCCTGATCACACCTACCTTCCACATCTGTATGGGAACCTGCTCTGTAGACTGGAAAGTGCTGTCCAGAGACGAAGGGGATTCAGGCTCTGCCCCTGGCCACACAACACTGAGGACTCATGCAGCACTGTGCTTCAAGCGGCTGGGGGCCCCTCCTCCTGTCCAGCAGCCATCTCCAGTAGCTCAGATGCTGGGCCTTCACCTCCCAGTTGCCAAGAAAAGCCAGAGGGAGGGGAGGAGGGAGAGGAGAAGCTCCAACCAGCAGAGGAGCTCAACACTTAGGAGGGTAGGGTGAGAAGAGAAGCTGGAGACACACCTTGACCCTCCTGTGGTCCAAGGGGAAACTGAGGCCCAGAGAAAATGATGATTAAATCAAGGTCAGCTGTCCAGTTACAAGAGTAGCTGGAGCTAAAAGCTAGGCAGGGGAGGGGGCAAAAGGCAGGTGGAGGAATGCACCGGTCGGCGGGCAGAGAGACAGACAGACACACACACATGAAGGAGCTTACTTTGGGGGCCATCCTTTCCACTTCACCAGATACTCGACTTTACCCTGAGAAGAGAGAGAAGCAGACACAGTGAGTCTCATGGTTGCCCCTACAGTCACTCGGAAGGACAGTTAAGGCCCAAAGGATCCCAGCTCCAAATCCCCTCTGCAGACACAAACACAATCCAGGGACTGTCCACCAGATCCTCGCCAACCCATATAACCGTGGCTGCTACATGATCACCCCATACTGCCCTCCCTAGGACAGCACAGGAGCGCCTCTGGCTCCAAACACCTCTGAGGCTCCTGAGGCCCAAGCCCAGGTTTCATGTCGCACATGGGGAGCTGAGACTGCATGGAGGTGTGCATGCGTGGCCAAAGACCCACAGTGTCTAGAGCCCCAGTGCACAGGTCGGAATGCTTACTTTCTTTTTTAGATTGGAAGTCTCTAAATTCAAGAACATTCCTCTCTGGGGTAGTCCTCATACTCCTCCCCCATCTGCCGAGTCTCCTCTCAGTCTCTGAGAGGCTGCCGCTGGCTCAGAGGTAATGGGCCAGTGACTTGAGGACTCTCAACTCAAAAGACCCTGGCAGGACCCCATGGAAGACTGGCAAAGTCTCCACCTTCAGAAGGGGTGGTCAGCCCTGCGGTTGTTAGAGCCAGGCCCCTCCCTTCCTCACAGGCTTTAAAAGTTTACAGTTACGGTGGCTCATGCCTGTCATCCCAACACTTTGGAAGGCTGAGGCTGGAAGATTGCTTGAGCCCAGGAAGGAGTTTGAGACCAGCCTGGGCAACACGGTGAGACCCCCGTCTCGGAAGAAAGGAAATTAGTCGGGCATGGTGGCAGTTGTCTGTGGTCCCAGCTACACGGGAGGCTGAGGCAGGAGGATCGTTTGAGCCCGGGAGGTTGAGGCTGCAGTGAGCCATGTTCATGCCACACTGCAGCCTGGGTGACAGAGTGAGGTCTTGGTGCCAAAAACAAAAAAGTTTACAGTCCAACCCCATTCAGTGAGTGAAGCCCCTCCACTCCAGAACTTTACAACCAAAATATGATAACTCCTCATAGAGGCTTTCCCTGATGACCCTCTCCCATGCTGTCTCCACTGGCACCTTGCAGTTCTATTTCTGGAGAGCAAACAGCTCCATCTGAGGGCATCTGTCTGTATCTCCTCACTCACTGTGTGCCACCTCTGCAGAATGCCAGCTCCCTGAGGGAAGGGATGGATCCCTGGGGCTTAGACTGGTGCCTGGTACCTGATAGACTATCAATACATATTTTGCGTGACTGGCTGAAGGAATGATGGTCTCGCGCTCTTGCGCTACTCTGCGAGCTCCATTGTACAGGGGGTTAGTGCTATGCCTGCTTCAGGCTACACAGCACGAAAAGCACTGAGCTTTGTGGAATAAATTAATTATCTTTTAAGTGGAGGAAACCCTAGGAAAAAGGAGAAGGAGGAGGAACAGCTGTCTCAATCAGAAGAGTAAAACCCCAAGCAGAGCTGGAGGAAGAAAAGATGCTCCTGACCACCTTGACCTTCACCCTTGGCCCAAGACGACAGGACTGCGTTTTCTCTATGGAGAAAGAAGATGGGCTGGCAATCAGCCCAGGTGAGCTCCTGCTCTACCTCTCTCTCTAACTCACTGGGTGACCTTGAGCAGGTCACTTCCTCTGCCTGGGCCTCAGTTTTTGTCTCTGTTAAATGGGAGGAGGTGACCTCCCTAAAGCCCCGCCCAGTCGGCCTGGAGCCTCCCAAAGGGCTGCAGGGAGGAGGAGACAAAGGAAGGACAGTAGTGAATACCAAGAGAGGAACTTGTCCCCAAGGATTTCCCCAGCCTTAGGCGGGGAAACAAATGCACGGGAGGTGTAGACACCAGGCCGGGACAAAGTCCAGCCCCAAAGTGTGGGGTTCTGAAACCAGCAGAACAGACACCTCCTTAAATTGCAGGGTGTATGTTTTGAAGGAGAAGGCAGATGGGGTAGGACACTAGGGGATGCCCTAGCGCAGGGGGCGGGCTTCAGAGCCCTGGACTAGGCTAGGAGTTGAGGTGGGGGTGGAGGCGGGAAAGAGGGATGTGCTCGGGTAGGGGTAGAGGGGGCGGGATCGGAAAAGGCCAAAGTCCAGCAGGAAAACTTCACAGGCTGGAGACTTTTCCAAAGCTCCACTTACAACTTGAAAGGACTTGGTGCCAAGCGTCCAGAGTCCCGAGTTCAAGATCCAGCTCTGACGCTAACGCGCTAGGCAAGTCCTTTCAACTTGGACCTCAGTCTCCCCATATTTATTAAAAAAAGGGGAACGAGGCGGGATGGAGCTCAGGATCCCTACGTCCGATCCTAATCTCCAGCTCAGGCAGGCTCGGTCGCCACTAGCATCCCGGAGCGACAACTTTTATTCTACTCGCCCTACACGATGGCAGGGAAACTGAGGCACGGGCTGGGGAGACGGGCCCAGCAGCGCAGGGCTGCCGGGGCCCCCGCGCCCCGCTTTCCCCTTCAGCCCCAGCGTGGAGGGAGCGGTGCTGGGAACGGGAGGGACCCCACCGGGGTCCTAGGAGCCGCCCCCGGGCAGCCTCACCTTCCGCACGCGCTTCTTCCGGATGCTCTCCACGGCGAACACCTGCTCGCCGATGGCTGACAGCTCCATGCGGG
>NW_012120154.1:2216132-2219524 GCF_000951035.1 Colobus angolensis palliatus | reverse complement strand
CGAGCCGCGAGCGCGGCCGCGGGACTTATTTGGCTCGGGTCCCGGCTGGGGCGGGGCGGAGGCTCGCGAGCACCCTCTCGCTGTGGCGTCGCGGCGGGACGTGATCCTTAATACCCAGGCGGGCGCCTCACAGCCTCCCGGCGACTGCTAGGGGCCAAAGTAGCAGGGCCCAGTGGAGCCGACGACAAAGTCGAGGCTCAGAGCGGGGAGGCCATTTGCCCACCTCCCGCAGCGGAGGAGACCGGGCCGAGACGCAGCCCCTGGAGTTGCAGGAGAGGCGGGATCCAAAAGGCTTCCCACCGTGTCCGGACGTCGCAGGGCCGAAGTCTCCTAATCTGGCCTTGGCTGCGGCGCAGTTTGGCCGGTGTCTCCACGTCCTTCCCCCCACCCCTCCAGCCGCCTTCCATTTGTCCATCCCCCCGACCCTCGATGGTCGGTACCGAGACGCGCGGGTCAGACGCGGGCGCTGCCTCGAGGGCTCCCTGGCCGGGCCTTCGTTCGCGGCAGGAGCGGCCGCCGTGGGGCTGAGGTCCCCCGGGGACGGATTTTGCCGCCGCGCTGCCCCAGCCTTCCCCAGCCCCGCGTGCACTGGGCGCTCGGTGCATAGTGGGGGCTCAGCCATTTGTGGCATGAGGTCCGAGACGAACTCTTGATTCTTCATCCCTCTTCCTTTTTCGCTAACGCGCCTCCGTTCCTCGCTGGGAGCCCGGAGTCGTCCCTGCTCCTTCCTGCAGTGACCCCAACTCCTGTCGCTCCAGCCTCCCCTCGGGGACTCGGGTCTGCCTGCCCTCACCGCACCCACCGCCCGAGTTCGCCCCGTCTTTTCTCTGGACCACAGCAGAGACCTCGCGGAGCTGCCGTCTCTCCGATCTTAGTGCCAGAGTGTGCTTCTAAAATGCAAATCTGACGGGGTCACCCTGTGCTTAAAAATTTTCCTCCCTATTCCCCTCAGAATAAAATCCAACACCTCTTTCTGGCATACAGAAAAAGAGAATAGATTCACACCTGACTTTTCATCAAGAGCAAGGGAAGCCAGAGAGATGCCATCATCTTAGAATTACATTTTCAGTGAAATTATCTTTCAAGAAGTATGTAGCCAGTATGAGGTACATGTATCCAGAACGTAGGTGAAATCGTAACACTTACAAATACAAAAACTTAAAGAGTTTGCCCCGGCACACCCTCCGGAGGGAGATTCCAAAGCGGGAACTTCAGGCAGGAGAACAATGATCCCAGACGGGGGTCTGATGCAACAGGGAATAAAGAAAAATGAAGAACATTGATAGTGTGAAACAATAACAATGTCTTCTGGATAAAAACATTTAAAATACGTAACAGTGATGGCATATACTTGGGTGAGTGGAGTAAAAGTGTTCTAAGATCCTTATATTCTTCAGGAGGAAGGTGAAGATAGATACCAAATACACTTTGACGAATTTAAGAATCCAGGTTGTCATCACTGGGATAAACACTGTAAGACTGGAAATGCAGTGTATAGTTATCCAAATTATTGGAGGAGGAAAAAGAATGATCAAATCAACCCGAACAACCCTAAAGCAGGCAAGAATGAAGAGAAAAATAAATACAAGACGGGGCAGGGAGGGGACAAATAGACGATAGCTATAAATTCTAATATTCTGTGATTCAATAAATGTAAACTAAATATTGCAGTTAAGATACAAAGATTATCGGAATGCATAAATTGCTAGATGCAGTTTACAAGAGAAACCCACAAGAGGCACTTCTAAAACATAAAGCTAGTGAAGGTCAAAAGTGAACACATGGGGTAAAAATACCATGGAAATGCTAACAAAAAGAAGGCTGGTGCAGTTATTTTAATATCTAGGGAAAAACATCACTAGAGATAAATAAGGTCATTTCATAATGAAAAGTGTCCAATTCACCAGAAAAATAGAACAATTTCGCATTTGTATGCAAATACTAGTCTTAAAATATAAGAAACATGAAGAAAGAACTAGATGGAGAGACAGACAAATCCACAATTATAGTGGGAGATTTTAACACTCATCCCTCCATGATTGGTAGGAGAAGAAAAATATTCAATAGTATATAGGAGATAGGCGACTCGAACATGATTAATAAACTTAACTAATAGACTTATAGCACACTGTTATCTACAATGGTAAAATACTCCCCTTTTCAAGCCATATGGAATACTTACAAAAACAGTTAATTTCAATAAATTTCAAAAGTCAGAAATTACAGAATACATTCTCTGACCACAGCACATATAAGCTAGAGATGAATAACAAAAAGTTCACTTCAAAAGCCCCATGTTTGGGAAGTAAGAAGTATGGGATTGTTGTTGTTGTTATTTTCGTTATATTTATTTATTTATTTTGAGACGGAATTTTGCTCTTTCACCCAGGCTGGAGTGAAGTGGCGCGATCTCAGCCCACTACAACCTCTGCCTCTGGGGTTCAAGCGATTCTCCTGCCTCAGCCTCCCAAGTAGCTGGGATTATAGGTACCCGCCACCACCCCCAGCTAATTTTTGTCTTTTTAGTAGAGATGGGGAAGGGGAAGGGGAATGGGAAGGGGGAAAATAATGAAATGGGATCAGCAAAGCCAAACATTATTTCTGTGAAAAGACTAATGGTATGGACGACCCCTGTTGAAATTGATCAAGAAGAGAGCAGACACAATTAACTAATATCAGTAATTAAAAGTTAAAGAACCTGTAGACATTTTAAAAAGGAAAGTAAAAGAGGATGTTATGAATAATTTCATTACAATAGCTTGAATTTAAATGAAAGGGGCAAATTCCTAGGAAAATATACCTTACCAAAATGGACACAAGATAAAGAGAAAACCCGAATGAGTAGCATCCCTAGTCATAGTACCAAATTATGAAACCCTTTCGTAGCCAGTTACTGACCGTTTAAAACACTTTCCAGCCTGCACACGGAGCAGGGTCCAGAAGGCTATCCAGGCACTAATTCCATGATTTATGTGTCATCAAAAGGTCTGGGGGATCTGGGGCATCCCTGGAAGAGTCATTGTACTTAGGAGGTTGATCGTAGCGGCTACACACCAATTGGTATGAAATTATTTTGGAACTTGAGCAGTCTGAAGTCCTAGGGCACCAGCTGGACATCAGACCTCCCCATAATGATTAAAGGAACTGAATCGGTAATGCTCCCACGAAGAAAGCTCAGACTCAGAAGACGTCACCTATAAGCTATTGAAATAAACTCATTCCAGTGCTACCCCCCAACTTTTCCACCTAATAGAAAAAGAGAGACTGCTTCCCAATTCTTCATATGATGAGTACAGCACAAGAAAAAATTGCAGGACAATGTCGCTTATGAATATAGATAACAACATCCTAAATACAACATCAGGAAATCAAATTGGGCAATATGTAAAAAT
>NW_012120154.1:2210922-2216082 GCF_000951035.1 Colobus angolensis palliatus | reverse complement strand
TTTTTTTTTTTTTTTTTTTGAGATAGAGCCTTGCTCTGTCACCCATGCTGGAGTGCAATGGCATGATCATGGCTCACTGTACCCTTGACCTCCCAGGCTCAAGTAATTCTCCCACCTCAGTCTCCTAAGTAGCTGGGACTATAGGTGCACACCACAATGCCCAGCTAATTTTTGCATTTTTTGTAGAGATAGGGTTTGGCCCTATTGCCCAGGCTGGTCTCGAACTCTTGAACTCAAGCAATCCACCTGCCTTGGCCTCTCACAGTGCTGGGATTATAGGCATGAGCCACTGCATCTGGCCACCTTTTAATTTTTTAAAATGATGTCTTTCAAAGAACAAAAGCTCTTACATTGAAGAATATGATCCATTTTGAGTTAATTTTGTATATGATGTGGGGTGAGGATCAAGGTTCATTTTTTCCATATGGCTAATCAATTGTTCCAGCACCTTTTGTTGGAAAGACTGTACTTTTCCTCACCGAATTGCCTTAACACATTTATCAAAAGTCAATTGCTCTTATGTGCATGGATTAAATTCTGACCTCTCAAGTCTGTTCCTTGATCACCGGGGCTCAAGTGATCCTTCCCCATCAGCCTCCTGAGTAGCTGGGACCACAGGTGTGTGCCACAATGCCTGGCTAACAACAACAACAAAAAAAAAATTGTAGAGATGGGGTCTCACTATGTTGCTCAGGCTGGTCTCCAACTACCAGCCTCAAACAATCCTCTCATCTTGGCCTCCTAAAGTGTTGTGATTACAGGCATCAGTCACCATGCCCAGTCCTGTAATAAGTCTTAAAATCAGGTAGTCTAAGTCCTCTAACTTTGTTCTTTTTTTTTTTTTTTTTTTGGCTTTTCTAGGTCCTTTGCCCTTTCATGTAAAGGGCAAAGGGCACATTGTCAATTTCTACCAAAAAGATAAAAGACTATTGATATTTTTATTGGGATTATTTTGCATCTATAGATCAATTTGGAAATAATTTACATCATAACAGTATTGAATTTTCCAACCCATGAAAACATTCTATCTCTTCATTATTTAGGTTCTGCTTAGTTTCTGTAAGCTATGTTCTACAGTTTGGGGGTACAGTTGCAGTTTCACATCTTTACCAGGTTATCCCTAAGTGTTTCGTTGCCATTGTAAGCGGTGTTTCTAATTTTCAATTTTAATTGTTCATGACTAGTTTATACAACTCAATTGTATTTCTTTATATTGGCCTTGTATTTGACCACATTGCAAAACTCGCTTGTGAGTTCCACTAGCTTTTTTGGTTTTCTTTTCTTTTTTTTTTGAGATGAAGTCTTGCTCTGTCACCCAGGCTGGAGTGCAGTGGCGCCATCTCGGCTCACTGCAACCTCTGCCTTCTGGGTTCAAGTGATTCTCCTGCCTCAGCCTCCCGAGTAGCTGGGATTACAGGCATGCGCCACCATGCCTGGCTAATTTTGTATTTTTAGAAGAGATGGGGTTTCTCCATGTTGGCCAGGCTGGTCTTGAACTCCCGACCTCAGGTGATCCACCCACCTCGGCCTCCCAAAGTGCTGGAAATACAGGCGTGAGCCACCCCTCCAAGCCTATAAACTAATTTTTAATGAGGATTTTAGAAAATTTTAAATTACAGTTGATCCTTGAGCAACACAGGTATGAACCGTGTGGGTCCACTTATTCATGAGTCTTCTTCCACCTCTGCCACCCGGGAGACAGCAAGACCCACCCCTCCTCTTCCTCCTTCTCAGCCTACAAAGCATGAAGACGGAGAGATGAAGACCTTTATGATGATCCGCTTCCACTTAATGAAGAATAAATGTATTTTCTCTTCCTTATGGTTTTCTTAATAACATTTTCTTTTCTCTGGCTTACTTTATCATAAGAATACAGTATATAATACATATAGCATACAAAATATGCGTTCATTGACTGTTTATGTTATCAGTAAGGCTTCCAATCAACAGCAGGTTATTAGTAGTTAAGTTTTGGGAGAGTCAAAAGTTATATGAGGCCAGGCAGAGTGGCTCACTCCTGTAATCCCAGCACTTTGAGAGGCCGAGGTGGGTGGATCACCTTAGGTCAGGAACTCAAGGCCACCCCGGTCAACATGGTGAAACCCCGTCTCTACTGAAAAAACAAAAATTAGCCAGGTGTGGTGGCAGTTGCCTGTAGTCCCAGCTACTTGGGAAGCTGAGGCAGGGGGATTGCTTGAACCTGGGAGGCAGAGGTTGCAGTGAGCTGAGATGGCACCACTACACTCCAGCATGAGCTACAGAGCAAGACTCTGTCAAAAAAGAAAGAAAACAAGAGAGAGAGGGAGGGAATCATTAGTTTCAGATTCATATAGAATATTTTTAAAATCTTCAGAATCTTTATTATAATTAATAAGAAAATTTAGCAAAATTGTTGGATAAAATATTAACAGTCAAAAACCTATGGTGTTTTGTGTTTCCATATGCCAGTAGTAATTAGAAAATGAAGTAAAACATTATTTGTATTATAATAAAAATATGTAAGATATCTAGGAATAAATCTAATGAAAATGTGCAAGGTCCTTATGGAATAAAATCATAAAATTACATTGCAAGACATTAAAGAAGATCTAAATTTATTTTTTTGGCCAGGCACAGTGGCTCACGCCTGTGATCCCAGCACTTTGGGAGGCCAAGGAGGGAGGATCACTTGAGGTCAGGAGTTCGAGACCAGTCTGGCCAACATGGGAAAACCCCATCTTTGCTAAAAATACAAAATTTAGTTAGGCATGGTAGCATGTGCCTATCTATGATCCCAGCCATTCTCGAGGCTAAGGTAGGAGGATTGCTTGAGCCCGGGAGGTCCAGGCTGCAGTAAGCCATGATTGCAACACTGCCCTCCAGCCTGGGTGACAGAGTGAGACTCTGTCTCAAAAAAAAAGAAATCAAGACATAAAGCTGAAGCAAATAAGACAATGTCCTATTGTTGCAAGAACAGACAAACAGAAAAAAAAGGAATAACAATGAGAGCCTAGAAAAAGAGAGGAGAGAGGGAGACTAAAATTGCAGTCACTGGGTAAAGAATAAACTTTTTCATAATGTTAGTAGTTACTCATACAGGAAAAAAATGAAATTAGACCATTAGACCTCCTGCCTGGCAAAAATTGACTCCATCCAACTTCAAAACCTAAATGTAAAAGACAAAAACTTTTGGAAGATGCTATTTTAAAATATCTTTATCTTTATGATCATGAAGTAGGGAATCGTTTCTTAAACAAGAAACCAGGAACATAAGTCATATAGGAAACAATTGATAACTTGAGCTCTCTTTATGAAAATACATAGAAAGTCAGCCAGCGACTTGAAAAGCTGAGGCAGGAGAACTGCTTGAACCTCGGGGGTGGAGGTTGCAGTGAGCCAAGATCACGCCACTGCACTCAAGCTTGGGTGACAGCATGAGACCCTGTCTTAAAAAACAAACAAGACCAGGCACGATGGCTCACGCTTGTAATCCCAGCACTTTGGGAGGCTGAGGTGGGTGGATCACCTGAGTTCAGGAGTTCGAGACCAGCCTGGCCAGCCTGGCCAACATGGTGAAACCTCGTTCCTACTAAAAATACAAAAATTAGCCAGGCGTGGTGGCGGGTGCCTGTAATCCCAGCTACTCGGGAGGCTGAGTCAGGAGAATCGCTTGAACCCGGGGGGCTGAGGTTGCAGTGAGCCAAGATCACGCCACTACACTCCAGCCTGGGCAACAAGAGTTAAACTCTGTTTCCAAACAAACAAACAAAAAGAGCCGGGCGCAGCGGCTCACGCCTGTAATCCCAGCACTTTGGGAGGCTGAGGCAGATGGATCACCTGAGGTCAGGAGTTCAAACAAGCCTGGCCAACACAGCAAAACCCCATCTCTACTTACAAATACAAAAATTAGCCGGTCGTGGCGGCAGGTGCCTGTAATTCTAGCTACATGGGAGACTGAGGCAGGGAGAATCGCTTGAACCCAGGAGGTAGAGATTGTAGTGAGCTGAGGTGGCACCACTGCACTCCAGCCTGGGCAACAGAGTGAGACTCCGTCTCAAAAAAAAAAAAAAGAAAAAGAAAAAGAAAAAAATGTATATAAACTGAACAGAAACGAAAAATATTTAAAACACTCATAAATGGACAAAGGAGGTGATGTAAAGAGTTCCTGTCAATCAAGTGGGAAGATGGACAATCACCTGTAGTAAAATACAAGAGTGCAGAATGTAGCAAAGACTCGGACAGGCAAAGAGAGGAATCACCAGTGGCCAACAGTTGTGAAAAGTTGTTCAAGCTCATGAGTAACGCACATAAAATCCCACAATGAGATGCAACTGATTAGCAACACTTTTAAAGCCCGATTTAAAAATTATTGCAAGCAGGCTAGGCCTGGTGGCTCACACCTGTAAACCCAATGCTCTGGGAGGCTGAAGTGGGAGGACTGCTTGAGCCCAGGAGTTCGAGATCAGCTTGTGCAATATAGCAAGACCCTTGCCTCTACAAAAAAACATCAGAAATTAGCCAGGTACGGTGGTGCATGCCTGTACTCCCAGCTACTCAGGAGGCTGAGATGGGAGGATCACTTGAGCCCAGGAGTTCAAGGCTGCAGTGAGCTATGATCATGCCACTGCACTCCAGCCTCAGTGACAGCGAGAGACCCTGTCTCCGAAAAAAAAAAAAAAAATCTTGCAAGCACTGGCAAGAATGTGCACCAAGTCTTCTTCTTCTTCTTTTTTCTTTTTTTAGACGGAGTCTTGCTCTGTTACCCAGGCTGGAGTGCAGTAGTGTGATCTCGGCTTGATACTCCTGTCTCAGCCTCTTGAGTAGCTGGGATTACAGGTGCCTGCCACCACACCTGGTTAATTTTTTTATATTTTTAGTAGAGATGGGGTTTCGCCATGTGGGCCAGGCTGGTCTGGAACTCCTGACCTCAGGTGATCCACCCACCTCGGCCTCCCAAAGTACTAGGATTACAGGTGTGAGCCACCGCACCCGGCCTAATTTTTGTATTTTTGGTAGAGACAGGGTTTCACTATGTTGGTTAGGCTGGTCTCAAATTCCTGACCTCGTGATCCACCCACCTCAGCCTCTCAAAAGTGCTGGGATTACAGGTGTGAGCCACTGTGCCTGGCCTATGTATGGTAATTTTTTTTTTCTTTTCTTTTCTTTTTTTTTTTTTTTTTT
>NW_012120154.1:2205018-2207432 GCF_000951035.1 Colobus angolensis palliatus | reverse complement strand
AAAGTGCTGGGATTACTGATATGAGCCAGGGTGCCTGGCCCAGTTTTCTTTTTTCTTTTTTTCTTTTTTTCTTTTTTTTTTTTTTGAGATGAAGTTTTTTGCTCTTGTCACCCAGACTGGAGTGCAATGGCACAATCTCGGCTCGCTGCAACCTCCACCTCCTGGATTCAAGTGATTCTCCTGCCTCAGCCTCCCGAGTAGCTGGGATTATAGGCATCAGGTACCATGCCCAGCTAATTTTTATATTTTTAGTAGAGACAGGGTTTCACCATGTTGGCCAGGCTAGCCTCGAACTCCTGACCTCAAGTGATCTGCGTATCTCAGCCTCCCAAAGTGCTGGGATTACTGGTATGAGCCATGGTGCCTGTCCCAGTTTTTTATATAGATGATAATGTCTGTGAATAACGACAGCTTTAATTTATTTCTAATCTGTATGCCTTTCTTTTTTTTGCCTTTTTATTGCACTGGCTAAGACCTTCAGTACAATGTCGAGTAGAAATATTGATAGTAAATATACTTGCTTTCTTCCTGATCTTAGGGAGATAGCACTCACATTTTTACCAGTATTTATGATGTCAGCTATAGATTTGTGTAGACACCCTTTATTAGATTGAGAAAACGCAGTGGCTCACACCTGTAATCCCAGCACTTTGGGGGGCTGAGGTGAGCAGATCACGAGGTCAGGAGTACGAGACCATCCTGACCAACATAGTGAAACCTCGTCTCTACTAAAAATACAAAATTTAGCCCGGCATGGTGGCACACACCTGTAGTCCCAGCTACTCAGGAGGCTGAGACAGGAGAATCACTTGAACCTGGGAGGTGGAGGTTGCAGTGAGCCGAGATCACGTCACTGCACTCCAGCCTGGGTGACAATGCGAGATTCTGTCTCAAAAAAAAAAAAAAATGGGTCATATACAAAAATGATGACCCAGAATGGCTTCAGACTGCTCAATAGAGACAGCAGAAGTAGGAGGATGATAGAGGAATCCCTTCACATTCCTGGAAAAGCATCATTTCAACTTAAGATTCCATACCTAACCAAACTACCAATGAAGTATGAGGAGGGACACAAACATTTCAGACACACAAAGTCTCCAAAATTTTATCGCCCATGCAGTCTTTCTCACAAAGGTACTGCAGGATTTTTGCCACCAAAAAGATGGAGTAGAACAAATAAGAAGTCACGGGAGGCTGGGTGCAGTGGCTCATAACTATTATCCCAGCACTCTGGGAGGCCGAGGTGGGCAGATCACCTGAGGTCAGGAGTTCGAGACCAGCTTGGCCAACATGGCAAAACCCTGTCTCTACTAAAAATACAAAAATTAGTCGGGCGTGGTGGTGGGCGCCTGTAATTTCAGCTACTCAGGAGGCCGAGGCAAGAGAATTGATTCAATCCAGGAGGTGAAGGTTGCAGTGAGCCAAGATCATGCCACTGCACTCCAGCCTGGGTGACAGAGCGAGCCTCTGTCTCAAAAAAACAAAGCAACAACAACAACAAAAAGAAGTCATGAGAGCCAGGGGAAAAGGAGAGAATGGAAGGGGATTTCCAGAACAACAGGTATAGCCTGGGTGCAGAGGAGAGTCTGTTCAGACCACAGCAAGTTAGGAGGCACTGGGAGAGCTGCCTTCAGGAAGATGAAATTGATGGAATAGCTGATGGGCCCAAAAGCATTGAGATGGTTTAGGTAACTGGCAGGATGTCTAGAATCAAACTAGTAATAAGCACATTTTTAAAAATGAAGCAGGCCAGGTACAGTGGCTCATGCCTGTAATCCCAGCACTTTGGGAGGCTGAGGCAGGAGGAACACCTGAATACAGGAGTTCAAGACCAGCCTGGGCAACACAGTGAGACCCAGTCTCTACAAAATATCAAAAATTAGCTGGGTGTGGTGGCATGCACCTGTAGTCCCAGTTACTCAGAAGGCTGAGGCGGGAGGATGGCTTGAGCTCACAGGGTTGAGGGTGCAGTGAGCTGTGATCACACTACTGTACTCCAGCCTTGGTAACAGGGTGAGACCCTGTCTCAAAATAAATAAAATAAAATAAAGTGAAGCAAAATAAAAGACAAATAGAAAAAATACAGTTAATTTGAGAAAGTGAAAGTAGTTATAGCACACCATGTGGCTCAGCTATGAAGTACACTGACATAATCTTAATGATATAATACTGGATATTGCTGTAACCAAAAGGACAATATAATTATGCTGGGAGAATGGAGGGAAAGGAGGAGCAGAGGAGAGCCACACCCACCCACTCTATAGTAGCCATCAATAGGTAATGTCAAACACCGGAAGATCCAGAAGTGGCCCATAGCACGCAGTTTTCATGGTTTACACAAAAGAAAGGCACTGAAATGGTTGCCTCTAGAAAGAGGTAAAGTTGGCCGGGCGCGGTGGCTCAAGCCTGTAATC
>NW_012120154.1:2202876-2204053 GCF_000951035.1 Colobus angolensis palliatus | reverse complement strand
GCCTCCCAAAGTGCTGGGATTACAGGCGTGAGCCACCACGCCTGGCCAGTAATTTTTTTTTTTCTTTTGAGATGGACTCTTGCTCTTGTTGCCCAGGCTGGAGTGCAGTGGCGTGATCTTGGCTCACTGCAACCTCTGCCTCCCCGGTTCAAGCAATTCTCCTGCCTCAGCCTCCGAGTAGCTGGGATTACAGGCATGCACCACCACGCCCAGCTAATTTTTGTATTTTTAGTAGAGGCAGAGTTTCTCCATGTTGGTCAGGCTGGTCTCGAACTCCTGACCTCAGGTGATCTGCCCACTTTGGACTCCCAAAGTGCTGGGATTTCAGGTGTAACCCATGGCACCTGACCATGTATGGTAACTTTTAAAGAAAATTCCAAATTGTTTTCTAATGTAGCTGTGCTGTTTTGCATTTCCACCAACACTATTTGAGAGTTCCAGTTGCTCCACATCCTCACTAACACTTGATATTGTCAGTCTTCAATTTTAGCTATTTATTGCCCATTACTGACTGAATGTAGAGAATTTGCATTTCTCTAATGGCTAATTATGTTGAGGACCCTGTCAAGTGCTTATTTGCCATTCATATATCCTCTTTGGTGAAATGTGTTTTCAAATATTTTGCCCATTTTAAAAATCAAGTCATCTTCTTAGTCTTGAGTTACAAGAATTCTTGGCCAGGCATGGTGGCTCACACCTGTAATCCCAGCACTTTGTGAGGCCGAGGCAGGCAGATACTTGAGGTCAGGTGTTCGAGACCAGCCTGACCAACATGGTGAGACCCCTGTCTCAACTAAAAATACAAAAATTAACTGGGCATGGTGGTGTGTGCCTGTAATCCCAGCTACTTGAGAGGCTGAGACAGGAGAATCACTTGAGCCCAGGAGGTGGAGGTTGCAGTGAGCTAAAATGGCACCACTGCACTCCAGCCTGGGCAAACAGATGGAGACTCCATCTCAAAAAAAAAAAAAAAAAAAGAATTCTTTATACAAATATTTTCACCAAGACTGGTTTGCCTTTTAATTTCTTTCTTTCTTCCTTCCTTTCTTTTTCCTTTTTCTTTTCTTCCTTTCTTTCTTTCTTTTTTTTTTTTTTTTTTTTGAGATAGAGCCTTGCTCTGTCACCCATGCTGGAGTGCAATGGCATGATCATGGCTCACTGTACCCTTGACCTCCCA
>NW_012120154.1:2194268-2198421 GCF_000951035.1 Colobus angolensis palliatus | reverse complement strand
AAAAAAAAAAAAAAAAAAAATGAATCTTGCAGAACTATATGATGTGTGTGTATATATATACATTATAAATACAAATTATATTCATGTATAATAACGTGTGTATCCATATAATAAGAAAATATATATATATACATTACACAGGTATAATTTTGATGTGTAAATACCAAAAAAAGGGGACCTGAATATAATCTCTAAGGGAAGGCAGTCGGGGGGTGGCCTCTGCAACTGCCTACGGTGGACCTTAGCTGGAGGGAAACAGGATTGAGGCTACTCAGGAAGCCTCTGCATGGCCCAGCAAAGGCAACAGCATGGCCTAGACCATGGCCCTGCAGCAGAATGGAGAGAGGTAACCAGATTAGAGAGAGAGAGAGAAGATGGGGTGAATTAACTGGGGTACGGGGCAGGTAGAAGGTCAGTTTGGATGCCCCAGTCTGGGAAAGCGTAGTGCCCTGCACTGAGCTAAGACTTCTCCTTTCAGAGGGGGAAACAGATATGATCAGAGGAGAAGCCCCTCACCTTCCTGCCTCAAACCCCTGCCCCAGGAGGACCTCCTTCATGGGCAGGTGGTCCATCAGTCACACAGGGCTTCCCTCCTCAAAGGGCCAGGCATGCGGCTTAATGCTCTGCTGTCTTGAAATTCATAACAATTGTTGAACAAAGGGCCCCATGTTTTCATTCTGCATGGGACCCCACACATTATGCAGCCACCCCTACCCACCCCCAGTATGTCTATACCCACATCTGGCTTGCCTTACCTGCTCAGGCATCAAAAGTATCTGTAGAGCTTGTAAAAACCCAAACTCTCAGACCCACCTCCACCTCTACTGGGTTCCTGATCTCAAGGACAATGGCCACCATCCTCTAAGTGTCTTAGGTCTTCTGTCCTCAAAGTGTGGTCTGAGACCTGCAGCATCAACCTCACTCGGGAGCTTGCCAGAAATGCAGATTCCCAGGCTCCACACCACACCCACCGAGTCAGAACCTGCAGTGTAGCAGGACCCCCAGGGGACTCACGTGCACGTTCATTTGTGAGAAGCACTGTCTTAGGCTATATCAAGGGAACATTCTAGACTTTTCCCCCCAATTCACAGGTCACCAGGTACTGTGAGTTCTTCCCTAGTTACGTCGCACATCCCGCTGCAACTGCCCCCAGGATGGCTCCTCTTGGAAGTCCCACGATCTTTCAGACTGAACACACCCAGACCTGAGCGCCCTGCCCTCTTCTCCCAGGTCACCTCTTCCTCCCACACCCCCTTCTCCTCCCCTTTTCCCACTACCTGTCCAGGTGAACTGAGCCAGCCAAGCCAGGTACCCAAGGAGTGTTCCAGGTCCTCCTCTGGCTCACCTCGCTCTGCCTCTCACCATCCCCTTCTCCCGGTCTCTATAGCCATGACCCTCCACCCTCCAAGACGTAGCCACCAGCACTTCTCACTTCAGCCACCTCCACCATCTCGCACTGGCAATGGACTGACCACGTCACTCCCTAGAACAGCCCCTCGGTGGCTCTCAGCTCTGGGCCATTCTGCACTGGCACACCTCTCCACCTGCTCTCTGCTTACTAAACGCTTCCACTATCACTATTGCTTCCAGCTTTCAAATCGAAGCCCGATCAGCTCCTCCTCCACCAGCCTCCCCTGGCTACCCTTCTGCCTGCCCCCACCAAAACTTCTGAGCTCCCCTCAGCCACAGCCCTGGTCCTGCTGTGGTCTGCGTGTCTCCCCCAGCAGCCTGGGAGCTCCTCTGGGAGGGACAGGGAACTGCCTGATTCAGTCACCATCCTGATGCTCTGCCTGGGGCCACGCACACAATAGGGGTCCTGTGTTTGAGCAGATAAAGGCCCAGTGAGCAAGCCACAGGGAGAGGGCAGAAGATGGGGTTACGCAGCGGGAGTGGGGAAAGCTGTTACAAAGGTGCCCTTGTAGACCCAGCTACAGGTGGGAGGATTGCTTGAGCCTAGTTCAAGACCAGACAGGGCAACATGGCAAGACTCCATCCCTAAAAAAAATTACATTTAAAATTTATTTTATTTTATTTATTTTTAGACGGAGTTTCACCCTGTCACCCAGGCTGGAGCGTAGTGACGTGATCTCAGCTCACTGCAACTTCTGCCTCCCAGATTCAAGCGATGCTCCTGCCTCAGCCTCCCTAGAAGCTGAGATTAGTGCGCACTACCATGCCTGGCTAATTTCTGTGTTTTTAGTAGAGACGGGGTTTCACCTTGTTGGTCAGGCTGGTCTCAAATTCCTGACATCAGGTGATCCACCCGCCTCAGCCTCCCAAAGTGCTGGGATTACAGGCGTGAGCCACCACGCCTGGCCAAAAACTTAAATTTAAAATCTTAAAAAGGTCGGCCCCAGTTGAATAAAAAGTAGAGAGGGATGGCTACAGGACGCCTGGTGCCCCAGTTCTTGTCCAGAGCACTGGAGGACAGCAGGACTCTTTCTGCCCACCAGGTGGCGCCAGGACTCCGGCGTCCGGCTGCCCAGCGCTCGGTCCCCGCTTCCTCGAGTGTTGGGTGGATGGTGCACCAGAGAAGCAAGAGGCAATTTGGCCTGCAGGACCCACAGCAGGTCCTAGAGGGGACATGCCCCATCTGCTTTCCTTGCCTGAGCGTCCACCATCAGCACCCTCTACAGTACAGGGAGAAGGGCTGCGGATGATGGCTGTGTCACGGGAAAATGGAAGAGAATGCTGAGCGTCTTGCAAAGCCACTCAGCAGCTATCGGGTGATGGAGCCAGACATTTGCACACCTGCAGGCTGGGTCACATCCTGTTTTCTGAAGACGCTCACCATGGGGCCTGTCTGCGCGGCCACCGGAGCCAGGATCGAGCCCAGACAGTCTAGTCCCAAACAGACCCACACTCTTAAGCACTGGGCTTGCCTGCTGCCCCTCCCTGGGGTCAGATCTCCTCCTGTTACAGATGAGGAAACTGAGGCCCAGAGAGGGGAATCGCTTGCTGAGGATCCCACCCCTCGTGAGGAGCAGAACCAAAATGAGGGCCCCTGCCTGGTGGCTCCGAGGCCAGCACCCCTTCCTCCGCCATCGTGGAGACCCCTATCCCTTCCTGTCCATGGAGCCCCGGCTCCCCTCCCGTGGGCTTTTCCCAGGAGCCTCCCTGTTCTGCCCAGCTCCCCGCTCCTCCCTTGCTCCAGACCCAAGCCTCTCACAGACTACAACCCTTCCTACAGCCCCTTTCAACAGCCCCCAAGAGGATTTCCACCAGGGATTGGAAGAGGTCCTCATCCCTCCCACCCCCGGGCCGGATAGGGGCCGGAGGGGCAGGTGCGCGAGCGGCGCCGGATGGAGGATAGAGGGGCAGGAGGAGGTGTGGGCAGGCATGTCTTTTCCGGGTCCCACCTGAGGCTCCAGGTGCAGCCCCCTCACACCATCCCCCGTCTGCTTGTGTTTGGGACCCGGAGCTGCGGCCGAGATCCATTTCCTCCCAGCCCCTGACCACCTGCTCCTGCCTCTCAGCATGTCTGCCTCTCTCCTCATCCCCTTACCAAGCCCTGGCCTCTGCTCCTTTCCTGCAAGCGCCCCACGGTTATCCTGCCTCTACTCAGGGCACCCTGAGTAGTCTTGTCTTCCCCCAGCTGGGCCCAGGGCAACCCCTTCCCTGAGCAACTCCTCCACCAGCTCTCAGTCCACAGCTGGGAAAACTGAGGCCTCTCATCTGGGGGCTACTCAGGCACATGGTTGGAGCTTGGTTATCTGTGTGTCCCCGAGGCCTTGCACAGAGCCCAGCACTGGGGTAGACTCTGCAGTGGGAGATGGTGGGTGGGTTCAACTAAGCTGGAATCTGGCTCCACCACAGCAGGCTGTGCAGCCCGGAGCAGGTCCCTCAACCTCTCTGAACCTCCCATTTTCTCATTTGTAAAACCAGGAAGAATGAGGCCGATTTCGTAGAGTTGTAGTGAGAACTGACAAGACAATGTATGCAAAATATCACAGTATTAGGTGGTTGCCATTCATTCATTCTATAAATATTGATTGAACACTTTTCTTTTTTTTCAGATGGAGTTTCACTCTTGTTGCCCAGGCTGGAGTGCAATGGCGTGACCTCAGCTCACTGCAACCTCCGCCTCCTGGGTCCAAGCAATTCTCTTGCCTCAGCCTCCCAAATAGCTGGGATTACAAACGTGCACCACCAT
>NW_012120154.1:2176468-2194188 GCF_000951035.1 Colobus angolensis palliatus | reverse complement strand
TAGAGACGGGATTTCACCATCTTGGTCAGGCTGGTCTCGAACTCCTGACCTCAGGTGATCTGCCTGCTTCGGCCTCCCAAAGTGCTGAGATTACAAGTGTGAGCCACTGCGCCCGACCTGATTGAACATCTATTATGTCTCATTATTATTAAGTTCAAAAGAAAAGCAGTCAGTCCGGCAGACCCCAGATTCCCTGACCGCCCATCCTCTGCTGTTTCCTGGTGCATCCTCCACTCCTAATCCACACAGAGGCATCACCCTAAATTAGCTGGCTGCACGTATCACTACCCTGATCAAAAGCCCCCAGCAGTTCCCCAGTGCCGAGGGCGTCAGCTCCTGACTGCTGGCAGTGACACTCAAGACCCTCTGAGATCTGGCTCCAACCTCTTTTCCGTGGGATCTCTCTTTATTTTGCAACACCAACTTTGACTACAGGTACGTGGATCTGGCTCCCATGGCCAGAACACCTTGGGCTTTCTCATTGCCACACCTGTGCTCCTGCTGTGCCCTTGAGTGGAACAGCTGCCATCTTTGTCCTTACCCAACAAAGTCCCATCCGCCTTTTCTGGCCCATTTCCCCCACGTGGCCTCTCTGACCACCTGGAGCCAGGCTCTGAACCTCAATCAGCCTCCTCGCCTAAGCATCCCGTACCCGACTCCTCAGCCGGGCCCTGCAAGGCTAGCTCTATCACCAACCATTTGCAGGAACCACTGGGCCAACAACAGGTGCTGGACCAATACATGGCAGGGGATGGCCTGACTTGCCCGTGTGGTCAGAGTCCAGCTCTGCCGCTGTCCCATGGGGATCATTCTTACCCATCACATTCCTAAATGGACTAGAATGGTGGCCTCCTCTGCCCCAGGGCCCTACTCTCTCCAGGCAATGGAGAAAGAGCCAGGGGTCCCACCACCACCAACGGCCCCTCTGACACTGTAGGATATCTTCCCATAGTCACGGTGCAGGCATCAACCAGATACCAGACTAAATGGGATTATCCAGACAGGACCACTGGGCCAGAGCCTTCTGCTGGAGGGAGGGAGCTTTGCTCCTCCCCTACGCCTCCCTGTTCCAGGGCTCAGTCCCTTCTACAAGGTCCCACCAAGCCTTCACAAGCCTGCCCCATCTAGCGATGGGGATCCCCATACCCACTGGGGCACCTTGTCCATCTCTGATGGTTAGTTCAGAGCTGACGTAGCTGCCTCCACGGAATTTCTGCTCCATTCATTTATCTTCCATGAGTTCCTTCTGCATGCATTGAGCACCTACTGGGTGCTGCACGCATTGAGCACCTACTAGGTGCTAGTTGATGTGCCAGCTCACCTGAGCTTTGCAACACCTCTATGAGGTGTGAAGGCGGATGCTGATAACGGTGATGGTTGCAAAACCAATGAGGAAAGTGAGGTAGGTGCAAGAGAGATCGCCACTTGCACAGAATCTCACGATCAGGCAGCGGCTGGGCCAGGAGTAGGTTTTCCATCTGGGTGACCCAGGAGCCCGTTCTCTTTCTTTCACTGAACTGAATACGTCCCCTAGCAGGACTTGGGAGGTGTAATACTTGGGAAGGTGGGGGCAGGACTAGCCCATCCAGTCCCCCAGAGCCTTCAGTAGAGGGCACAGAGCTGGGCCTGGGTTGGGGTTACCAAGGGTAGCCAAGAGTAGCTTTGGAGGCCTCAGCAGAGGAGCTGCTGCAGCCGCTGCTCACCCCCAGGAGCCTCCTTGAAGAGAAGGAAGTATTATTGAGCCTACATTGTGTTGGGAGGGAAAACGTGGGGTCCTTGGAGCCCTGCCAACCCCTTGCCTTCAGGCTGTTTGGCTTTGTTTGTTTTTTTGGTCTTTTTTTTTTTCCTTTTTCTTTGGGCTGATTGTTCTCATTAAATCTTTTTGTCCTGTTTTGTTTTTTACGGGGCTGACAATGCTGCTCAGTGCTTAGCGCGGCTTCCTGTGTTTCTGCCCCAGCGCAGGCCTCCATGGGGCCGTGCTTCCTGTTGTGAGCCGTCGCCATGGCAACTGGAGGCCTGGTGGGCTCCATGAGGGTATGGGGAGGGGTGACATCGGTGACGTCAGCGGGTGAGAAGGCAAGGGGCAGGGGTCCGAGGGGGTTGCATGGGGGAGGGGCAGCCAGCAGCCAGCCCGCGCATTGCTGAGAGCTGACTCACGGCCCGGGAAGGGGAAGAATGCCCTCACATTCCTTTGGGAGGTAAACAAGGTCAGGGAATGTGGCTGGGATCCTGTTTACCTGACCCTGGCCCCCCGGGGGACCCGAAGCCCTACAGGACAACACAGTGGAACAGAACCAGCCAGAATTGGGGGGTTAGGGAAGCAGGGGAGAAGGGAGGGACCGTCAGGGGCCCCCGGGTGGGGGCAGAGACAGAAAGACCAGGATTCCAATCACAGCTCCACTAGGTGACAGCTGTATGACTTTGAGCAAGCCACATGGCCTCCCGTGCCTCAGTTTCCCCTATTTCTAAATGAGAATTTCTCATGTAGATGGTCCCTTGGTCTCCAATCACTTTGGGCTGGTTTCAGGGGTGGCAAGGGTGGCAGCACAGCCCGTGCCTCTGCATTTTCTCTGTTCTCCACCTGCCAAGGGCCTGATCCAAGGCTGGGTCTACACATCTCTGGCTGCACCTGACCCCACTAGGGTAATGCCCCAGACCTGTAGCCAAACCAAAGGGCCGAGGTGGGCTGGCCTCGAAGGGAGGTGATGGGCGTGCAGCCCAGGGCGGGGCGCAGCACCTCTAGGATCCCAGGGCTGGAGTCGGTGCAGCTAGCCCCGCTGGCTTCCCACACCTGCGTCCCCCCTTCAGCTCTCTCAGAGCCCCACCTCTTATCCCTGGACCCCCAGAGTGACCGCCTCCCCTGCTCATCAGCGAGGGTCCAGAGGAGCCCCTCCTGGTGCCAGTGGTCTGTATTCTCATCAAACTCTGGGATTCCATGTTGCTGAGATTTGCAAGAACAGCCCTGCATCTCTAAGACAAATCTTTGCCACCTTTGAAACGGACCAGCTGGGAATAACATGCCCTTCCTCCACAGGTGCCATGTGAGGGTGCAGGCCATGCCCCCACGACCACAGTTGAGTTGAGGCCACCTGGCCTATGCTGAGAGTCTGGGTATCAGAGTCAGACTGGCTTTGCCGCTTGCTAGCTGGGGCCTTCGGGCAAGCTCCTTAGCCTCTGCGAGCCTCAGTTTCCTGATCTGCAAAGCAGAAGCTCCCAGGGTTGAGGTGAGACTGAGTGAGTTAATTCACATGAAGCCCTTAGCACATAGTAGGCCCTCAAGTGTGCTGAACCCACACAGAGCCAGCCCCACAGACCCCTGCATCCTCCACAGCAGCACCCGATGCCCCCGTCTCTGAGGGCTCCCCTGTGCTGAACACCCATCCCAGTGCAGGAACAGTGTCCACCAGGTGCCCCACGGTTTTCCCATAAAGGGACCGGACTTGGGTTTCCCTGGACAGGGAATATCCTGTTCTGGGCTGGCGGTGGGGGGAGGAAGAGGAGCGGGAAGGACACGGCCGCTCCGCATTCCTGGCATTCTTGGCGGCTGCCCTGTCCAGCTGCCTCGGCGCTGCCGGGGGCCCTGGCCCACTGCCAGCCTGGCCCGACACGGCACAGCAGCACCCTGCTTGGGGCACTCCTTGGACTTGGGGTGATAGGGGACCCATCCTGTGCCAGTCCCACCCAGCCCAGACTATGGCAGAAGTAAATGAACCCCAACCCTGGAAGCAGAGATTCCAGGGCTCTGGGAGGAGTCAGTTAACAGACGAGGGGTTTCTGCTGTCAGTTCTACCTTATGGAGCTCCCTAGCCCACCTGCCGTCCCCAGGGAAGCTCTGGGGGTCAGGGCCTGAAGAGGGGAGAGGTAGAAGATTCCTGGGTTCGAGTCTCCAGTGCCTGGACAGCCACGTCCCCTCTCTGGGACTCAGTATCTCTATCTGCAAGATGGGAGGTTTTGATCCCTTCCTTGGGCAACCCCAGTATTGCTGCCCTTGTCACGCTCTGTGGCATCATCACTGCCTTTCTGCAGAGCCTGTCCTCTGACCAAGGGCAGGAGCCAATCCCTTCTCCGCACTGGGCCAGGCCTGGTGGGTTACGTGGCTCTCACCGCCACACAGCCACGGTCTGCAGGATTCGAACATTCAGAGGGGAGGGCCTGGGCGTGGTCAGACTCTGGAGCCCTCGCCCTGGGAGTGCCTTTGGGGTCCTAGGAGGAAGGGGGTCGTTGTCCAAGATCCCACAGCTAGCTCGGTCAAGCTGACCTGGGAATCCAGGGACTTGCTGTTCCGCAAAACCGTCAAAACTAGGGTAATTCTTTTCCATGTTTTTTTGCAAACGCCCCCTAGTTTCAGGCCCAGAGCAGTCTGGGGAGAAGCCGGGAGCTGGCGGCTTCAGAGACCTCCCCTTCGCAGGAGACCAAGCCTGCTCCCCGTGCTGCCCTCTGCCCTGGGAGAGCCTGGAGGGATCTTCCAGGGGCCTGGACGGGACAAGCAGGAGGGGCTGCAGTCGGGTGGATGCATCTAGGCTGCCAGTCTCTGGCCTCCCACCCTCTCCCTCCCCTCTCTTGCTGGCTCGAGGACCACCCCAAGCCCCTGCCCAGTCGTGGGAACTCCAGCTCCATCTGCACTGCAGGCCCGGTTTCCTACTTCAACAGCTCATGGTGGCTCTGGGGACAGAGAGCAGAGCAACCTGGTCCAGGCCACAGCGAGAGGCAGGAGCAGCTCTTCGCTGGAGTCAGGAGCCCTGAGAAGTCCCTGGGCCTCTGCACCTCCACTTGACCATCACAGGGTCAGAGGATGTGGTCTCCGGGGCCAGCCGCATCAGTCTTCTGTGGTCCCAGGATTCTGAAATTCAACTTTTTGGTTCTGAGACCATCAATTACCACCTTCTGCATACCCTTAGGAGGATTAAGCAGAGGGAACTCCTCCCTGTTACCTGCCCTTCTCTAGAGCTCAGCCGGCAGAGCTCAGCTCCCCTCCAGGCCAGGGCCCTGCTCCCAACGACCCCGTCTTCCCTGCCACTTGACCCCCACAAAAGGCCAAACACCCCCAACGCTATTGTCTCCACCTTCCCCTGGTGCCTCCCGCCCGCCTGTCCCACCCGCCTGTCCTGTCTGCCTGTCTGTCTGGCTGGCCATCTGTCTGTCTCTCTGTCTGTCTGAGGGACAGTAGGAGGAAAAGGCTGGAACCCCACCCTGCTGGGTCCACATGTCCAGGGCATTGTTCAGCCTCCCCTGGGAAATCACCTCAATTGTGAGGCTTGGGGGCCACTGCGGCACGGCCGGGTGTGTTTACAGACACGGGGGCAGGCAGGGGTTGTGTCTGTGGAGGAGGAGGGGCACAGGGGGTGTCATGGTCATCTGTGTGTGGCATGCTTGATTAAATAATGATAAAATGACGAAATGGAATATTATGCAGCCATCAAATACGATGCCTTTGAAGAATGGTGAGGACATAAGAAAGGGTCACAATATAAGATTTACTAAAAGGGAAAACGCACAATGAGAAGAAGTCAAAGTGACTCGAATGCTAATCACAGTGATCTCTGTTGCCAAATCATGAGGAATTTCCTATTTCCTGTGTATTTACAGTGTATTTTCAGTGTTTTTGGCAATGAGCACGTAGCTTTATCATCAGAAAAAGGAGAATACGTGTTGTAAAAATCAAATTAAAGATGAACTAGAAAACAAATGAACATGATTAAAATAAAATAAACTCATGGGGCATGGTGGCTCACACCTGTCATCCCAGTTCCTCAGGGGGCTGAGGCAAGAGGATCTCTTAAGCCTGAGAGTTTGAGACCAGCCTGGGCAACATAGTGAGACCCTGTCTCAAAAAAAAAAAAAAAAACTAAATAAAATAAGGCCAACAGAAAAGACTAAACATAAAACTAAGGCAGACGTTCAACTCTAGTTAGCAAACACTGAGTGGGCGCCTACTGTGTGCTGAGGCTCTGCTGAGGGCCGGAGTTACAGAAATGAAGGAGACGGAGACCCTGGCGAGTTAACTGTCTGTCAGGAGAGTGGGAGAGTTCCCAGTCATAAGGCCCACAGACACAGGCAGGACATGGTCCCCCTCAGGAGGGCACCTGAGAAAGAGAGGAAGACGTGGATGAATCAGGAGGCCTTCAGAGAGGAGGTGACTACTCACACGGAGGCTGGGGAGAGGGAATGTGGTCCTGGTGGGAAATACGGCAGGTGGTTGGAGGGTCCGCTGGTTGCAGGAGCACCGTTTAAGTAGAGCGCAGGGAAGATAGGCTGGCTTGAACTCACTAAGAGTCTGGAGTGCCGGCTGGAGAGAGATTCTTAGCCAAGTGGGCATTCCCCAGGAAAGAACACAGAGATTGGTCAGCCATTCATTCACTCATTCATTTATTCAATTCAACAACTACTTCTTGAATACCAACCACGTGCTAGGCACCGTGCAGCTTCCATTCAAATACGGGGAAACAGGCAGGAAAACAACCGATGAGTAAAGGGAATAGAAGTCAGTGCTGTGAGGAAGGATGGGGCAGGATCCAGAGGTGGTGGTGGTTTGGTGTGGGGTGGCCAGGGAGGGCCTCACAGATTAAAGGAAGTGAGGGAGTGAGCACACCGAGGTCGGGTTCTGCAGGAGGAGGGCTGTCGGCAGAGGGGGCCCAAGCAGACGGAGTCAGGGTAAAACCCCATAGGTCCTCGCGGGCCTTTGTAAGGACCTGAGCTGAGGCTATGAGTGAGGGCCGGAGCAGGAGCTGGGGAGAGTCTGAGTAGAGAAACGCATGATCTGACTTAGGCTTAAGCAGCCTGCAGGAGGGGAGCTGGTGTGGCTAAGCTGGGCCAGCAGCCGCGGAGAGGGCGAGGAACAGAAGGCGGAGCCAACAGCAGTGTGGCCTATTTGATGAAGGGTGGTGGTAAAGGAAAGAGAAGGTCAAGGCCTGTTCCAAGGTTTGGAACCTGGCATTTGGAAGGACGGAGCTACTGAAACTGATGGGGCCAGCTGGAGAGGGCAGGTTTGGGGTGGGATGGAGCAGGGAGAACAGGCGCTAAAGCTGGACAGGTCGAGGTTGTGATGCCAGTGATAAATCCGAGACTTCCACAGGGCAGAACTGAGCAGGCAGGGGCCAGCTGGAGACACTCGTCGGGCGTCACTGGCTCGTGGGTGGGGATCAGCCCCTAGAGCAGGATGAGACCACCCTGGGGAAGGATGTAGACAAAGAGGAGCTCCAAGGATTGAGCCCTGGGCACCCCCAACATTTAGAGATGAGGGGGGCCGGCAGGGGAGCCTGAGAAGGAGCATCGGGGAGGAGGGAGGCCCAGGAGGGCGGGGTCTCAGCCGAGGTGCCTGCAGGCAGCAGATGGAACAGCCACAAATGAGGCTCCCACAGAGCCATAGGTGACAGCCTGATGGGGAGGGAGACTTGCAAAAAGGACAGGAGAGAGGACATTAAAAGGCAAGGAGGGCTGGGCATGGTGGCTCACGCCTATAATTCCAGCACTTTGGGAGGCCGAGGCAGGTGGATCGCCTGAGCTCTGGAGTTCGAGACCAGCCTGGCCAACATGGTGAAACCCCATCTCTACTAAAAATACAAAAAAGTTATCCGAGCATGGTGGCGCATGCCTATAATCCCAGCTACTCAGGGGGCTGAGGCAGGAGAGTCGCTTGAACCCAGGAGACAGAGGTTGCAGTGAGCTGAGATGGCGCCATCACACTCCAGCCTGGGAGACAAGAGCGAAAACCCATCTCAAAAAAAAAAAAAAAAAAGGCAAGGAGGAAGAACCCTCCCCTCAGAGACTCAGGGGCCCCACCTTCGTCCCTGATGGCTCCCCCTCTCAAGGTTGACCAAGAGGTGGCTGTTTGCTGCAGGGGTAAGGGTGATGGGCAGAGCTTGGTCTGGGTGCTCATGCAGCAGTGCTCCAGGCCATTCAAGGTGTGGATGAGAGCTGGGGGGCAGGAAAGAAGGGGGGTGCTGTGGAGCAGGGCCAAGGCCAAGGCTGGCTCTTCCCACAAAGCCAGGTCCCAGGAACCGGAGAATTCTAAATCCAGCCCTCATTGAGAAGATCTACTTAGCGAGTAGGAAGAAGGCATACTTGATTTAACAGTTTGTTCGTGTATTTATAACATCTTGATATTTAGCCTCAGAGTGTGCAGGCCTCCATCTGCGCTCTGGGCCCGAGCCCTGCGGGTGTTAGGGTTGAGCTGGGAGCAGACAGCTTGAGGGGAGAGGTGAAGGAAGAGGGTTGTCTTTTTGCTTCGGTTCAGTTTTTAGTGGTTGCTGATTTTTTTGTTGTTGTTTTCTGTTTGTTTGTTTGTTTTGAGATGGAGTCTCACTCTGTCGCCCAGGCTGGAGTCCAGTGGCATAATCTCAGCTCACTGCAACCTCCATTTCCCAGGTTCAAGCGATTTTCCTGCCTCAGCCTCCCAAGTAACCAGGATTACAAGGGCCAGCCATGATGCCTGGCTAATTTTTTGTATTTTTGGTAGAGAAGAGGCTTTACCGTGTTGGCCAGGATGGTCTCGAACTCCTGACCTCAGGAGATCCACCCACCTCAGCCTCCTAAAATGCTGGGATTACAAGTGTGAGCCACTGTGCCCAGCCAGTGGTTGTTGTTTTTAAGAAGAAAGAAGAATGAGCATTCTCTCCCGGGAAATGATCCTGAAGAGCAGACATTGGGGAAGGAGGACGTTGGGGAAGGGGTGTGCACGGTGGGAGGGATGGGTCCACCCGCCTTGACACACAGACCCTCCATCATACTGGGAGCAGGAGGCAGCGTCAGTGGACGCAGGGGGATGGTGTGAGCACAAGGAGGTTCCCCAGGACCCCTTCTGCTTTCTCAGTGAAAAGGCAGCGAGGCCCTGGAGGTCTGAGGCGTAAGGAGAAGGTGTGGAAGAGCCCTCTCGAAGGGGAGCGTGCAGACCGGGAGATGCAGTGGCGTTGCCCAGCAACACTCTGGCAGATTGCATTTTCCAAGATGCCTGCAACAACATCTCCCACTCCACAAGTTATTCCAGAACCTTTCACTCCTCCACCAAGAGGTAGAGTCTAATTTCGCCTCCCCTAGAACCTAAGCAGGCTTGTGACTCACTGTGCTACCAATGGAGTGCAGCAGAAGTGACACTGCATCACTTTTGAGGCTAGGTTATCAAAGCTTCTGCCATATGGAGTGCTCGGGCTGGCGCCTTTAGCCGCCATGCTGTGAGGAAGCCCAACCAGCCCCTGCAAACGGAAAGGCTCTGGGAGTACCTGGAGATGCTCCAGCCACCACCTGTTGGTCACCCTGTGAGACCCTGAACAACCCAGCTGACCCTCTCCCAAGTTCATGACCCACAGAATCCATGAGAGAAAATAAAAATATTGTTGTCTTAAGTCTTTACTTTATTATGCAGAAATAGCTAATTGGAATAAATGCCAAGGACTAAACTGAGATTTGTGGTTGTGAATTTAAAGTGACACTCCTTTTTACCCAACTGATATCTAAGGCATTTCTGCAGGGACAAGAGGCTGCACAGTCACTGCAGGTTTCTCCTCCTTGCTGCAAGGGAGGAGAGAGAGAATGGAGGAGGAAAGGTAGAGGGGATTGAGCCTAAGGTGTCAGGCTAAGTTGTGTGAACTGGACCCTGTAGGTAACCGGGAGCTACTGAGAGTCCCTTGGTGAGAGCTGTTACATTCTGTGCATAGGCTGGGCTCACTTTGGACTTAGCAATACAGAATACAGCCTGCATGCTCGGATGAACTGGGGTATGAGGAGGAGAGAGGTCTCCCCAGAAAGCCTGGCCACAGGTCAGAGGCCTGGGGACTCTGGGCATAGCTGGACCTTCAGCCCCTTCTGTATCTGCCTGTTCCTTAGACATACAGCCAACTAGGAGAGGGGTGGAGAGTGGTGACCCTCAGTGTTCCCACCTGAAAAATGGGCGCATTGGACTTCAGGTCTCTAAGTGGGCTTCTGGCACTGAGACCACAGAGAGGAAAGAGACATTCTGGTCGTATTTCCACACACACATTGCTTGTGGTTGGGATAGATGCTGGGCTGAGCCCTGGGCTCCATCCTGGTGGCTGGAGATGCAGGAAGAGGCCAGGCCCTCATTATACAATAGGCCCTGCTCAGGATTCTTAGGTTCAAAGGAAGAGAAAACCCAACTCATGGTGGTTTTAACAGCTGGAATGTGGCCAGGCATGGTGGCTCACGCTTAAAATCCCAGCACTTTAGGAGGCCGAGGTGGGCGGATCACCTGAGGTCGGGAGTTCGAGACCAGCCTGACTAACATGGTGAAATCCCACCTCTACTAAAAATACAAAATTAGTCAGGCGTGGTGGTGCATGCCTGTAATTCCAGCTACTCCAGAGCCTGAGGCAGGAGAATCGCTTGAATCCGGGAGGCGGAGGTTGCAGTGAGCCGAGATCGTGCCATTGAACTCCAGCCTGGGCAAGAAGAGCGAAAGCCCGTCTCAAAACAAAACAAAACAAAACAGCAAACAACTGGACTGTGTGAGCTACTGAGGATCTGAGCTACTGAACAACTAAAAAGCATGGGGGTATTTGAGGGTTCAAGCAAAACTTGATCCAGCCATGAAACAGGGTGACAGGACCCATTTCTCTGCCTCCCTCTCTTGGCTTCTCTCCTGGGCCGGCTCTCCCATGGGGGTCTCAGATGGTTCCCAATCGGTCTAGGTCTTTTTTTCTTTTTTTTTTTTTTTTGGAGATGGAGTCTTGCTCTGTCGCCAGGCTGGAGTGCCGTGGCGAGATCTCAGCTTACTGCAAACTCCGCCTTCTGGGTTCAAGCGATTCTCCTGCCTCAGCCTCCCAAATAGTTGGGACTATGGGCATGCGCCACCACGCCCAGCTAATTTTTGTAGTATTAGTAAAGACGGGGTTTTACCATGTTGGCTAGGATAGTCTTGATCTCTTGGCCTGGTGATCCGCCCGCCTCGGCCTCCCAAAGTGCCGGGATTACAGGTGTGAGCCACTGCGCCCGGCCTCTTTTTTGTTTTTTATCTAGAGACAGGGTCTCTCTGTCACCCGGGCTGGAGTGCAGTGGCGCGATCTCCGCCCACTGCAACCTCTGCCTCCCAGGCTCAAGCGATTCTCCTGCCTTAGCCTCCAGAGTAGCTGGGATTATAGGCTCAGGCCACAGTGCCTGGCTAATTTTTCTGTAGAGACAGGGTTTCGCCATGTTGCCCAGGATCCAATCCAGGTCTAGATGTTCTGCTTCTCTCCATATTCAGTGGAGAGAGAGAAAGACAGTCTTCTTCCCGGGGAGCTCAGATATCTTTGCTCTGATTGGCCTGACTTCAGCCTTGTAACCATCCCTGAACCAATTGCAGTGGCCACCAGATGGGATATAGTAACTGTCTTAGGCCAATGAGGGCCCACCTGGGGTGGGGCAGAATCTACCCCACCCTGGGCTGGGAGACACCGGGTCCTGTTGGGAGAGAGGAAGGGATGGAAGAAGACCCAAAGCATGTCCTTGGCTCCACCCAGTAGAACCTTCTGGAGACTCTGTGCTCTGTCAGAGAGGAAGTGGTTGAGCACCAGAAAGGGGGCAGTCTCCCCATCAGAGCTATTTCCAGCCACCAGTACCAGCTGCCCATCTGGTCCAACCTGGAGTCCCGGGATGCGGGCAGTGACCCTTGGCGGGAACCCAGAGCCTGCTTGGGACGCTTGGGCAGCTGGAGACTGATTAAGCTTGGAAAAGTGCAGGCTGGAGAAGACCGGGACGGGGAAGTGATCCGACTCTTCCTTAACACCAAAAAAGGGAACAGAAAGGGTCGACCTAGGCGCCAGGAGGAATCCAAACAAGTAGCACATAACAAAAGCAGATGACCCTTCCGTTTGAGCCTGGCTGTGTTCCACGTCTGCACACTTCCTCCCCCACTACCCTTCAGAGCATGGCTCTGTAGGGATGACTCCCTTACTAAGACAGGGAGGCTGAGGCCCTGAGAAAAGTGACTCACCCAAAGTCACCGTGAGGTGGGGCAAAGCCAGGGTATCAGCCTGAGCTCCCCCAGGACCCCCACTCCATGGCAGCAGGGCTGAGCCACACCTGTGCCCACACCTGTGGCAAGGTGATGGTGACGGTGAAGCTCCTGTCACCATCACTGGGGAGGACATTCCAATCGCTCATGGCCCCCATTATTGGAGAGGCAGGGAAGTGGACAGGAAAAGCGTTGCCAGGTCCAACTGGCCCAAGTTCAAGTCATGCCTCCCCTACTCTGGTGAACTTGGGCAAGTCAGCATCCTCATTTGCGAGATGAAGAAACCGATGCTTCCTTTAGCAGGAATGCTCAGGAACGAATGCAGGAAGTGACTGACATCACACGTGGAAAACAGCTAGCACACCGGGCACAGGGAAAACACAACATTTCTCATATGAAGGAAGGAAGGAAGGTGTTTGAGGCTTAGTTACCACACCATGGCAGAAACACTACAGGACACGTGTGAACCCAATGCTGTGGGGAGCAGAGGTTTGGTGGATCCTTTCAAATAAATGCTGAAAACCGGAGTAGGGATGGAGGGTGTTTCCCAAGAAATAAACCGGGGCGCTGGAACTTCAGTGCTGTTCCTGCCACTCAGCAGGGACCCAGGCACTCCAGAACCTGCTCCCACACTTTCCCCAGGCACGGGAAGAGAACTCCCATCCCCTGAGCCTGGCTCAGCAGGGGCAAGGAGGCTGCAGACAGGAGGTCATTGTCCAGCCTGACTGTGTCCCGATCCCACAGATGCCAACCCATCTGGGGGACAGGGTCTTCTGGGGACCCGCCTGCCATGGGGGAGGCTATTTGTGCCCCAGTTGCCACGGGAAACTTAGATTCAACACTGGGCACTCTCCAGTGTCCTGACGGTGACCCCAGAGCATCTCCACCAGCAGGCCTGGGTGGGGCCTGCATAGACAAAGCAGCCTTTGGTTGCCAGCGGCCGGGTGGCAGAGCATGCGTCAGCGCAGCAGCCAGCCAGAGAGGCCTGGAAGTCAGCTTGCTGCCCCCCTCCCTTGTCACCATGTACATCTTGTTTCTTGTCATGACACGATGTGGCAGATGTTTCTTGTCAGCTCTGCCGTTGGTCCCTTCTGTCCACCCCCATAGCTGCTGCCCTGGTCACCCCCACCACCCCTTCCTGGTCTCACAGTCAGTCTGTGCTGCACTCCACAGCCAGAGGGAGCTTTCAGATACGCAGTTCAACCGCATCAGTCCCTGGTTTAGAATCCTCCTGTGCATATTTGCAAAACAAGTACCTGACAAAGTATTCATATCCCAAATATGTAAAGAACTTCTACAAATCAATAAGAAAAACAGAGGCAACCAGTAGAAAGGAGGAAAGAGACTTTGAGCAGGCCCTTCACAAAAGAGGTTCTCCAGGCTGGGCGCAGTGGCTCACACCTATAATCCCAGCACTTTCGGAGGTGGAGGCAGGCAGATCACTTGAGGTCAGGAGTTTGAGACCAGACTGGCCAACATAGTGAAACCCCATCTCTACTAAAAATACAAAAATTAGCCGGGCCTGGTGGTGCGTGCCTGTAATCCTAGCTACTCAGGAGGCTGAGGCAGGGAGAATTGCTTGAACCTAGGAGGTGGAGGTTGCAGTGAGCTGAGATTGCACCACTGCACTCCAGCCTGAGCAACAGAATGAGACTTCATCTAAAAAAAAAAAAAAAAGGTTTATAAATGTGTAAAAGTGTTATTATTCATCAGACGAAGGTAAAATAAAGCCACAATGAGATACCACTGCACACCCACCAAAATTGCTCAAACAAAAATCATAAAAACTGTCAAATGTTGGTGGCAATATGGAGCAACTGGAACTCTCAAACCACTGCTGCTGAAGGGAGTGTAAATTGGTGCAACCACTTCAGAAAATTATTCGGCATTATCTACTAAAGCGGAAGATATGCCCAGGCTGTATTCAGCAATTCCACGGCTGGGTAGATGTCCAACAGAAATGCTTGCATATATCCACCCAAAGACATGCACAGGAACACTGACAGCAGCTTCATTCATACCAGCCAACAACTAGGAACAACCAAATCTCCATCAGTAGTAGAATGGATTGGGAATGAGTGAGATCTGTGAGGTGCAGGTGCACACAGTGACATGGGTGCATCTCACATTGTGTCAAGAGGAAGAAACTACACATGAGGTGCTGTGGTTTGGATGTGTGTCCCCTCCAAATCTCACGTTGAAATGTAATCCTTGGCTGGGCTCAGTGGCTCACACCTGTAATCCCGGCACTTTGGGAGGCTGAGGCAGGTGGATCACTTGAGGCCAGGAGTTTGAGGCCAACCTGACCAACATGGCTAAACTTTGTATCTACTAAAAATACAAAAATTAGCCAGGCATGGTGGCAAATGCCTATAATCCCAGCTACTCAGGAGACTGAGGCAGGAGAATCGCTTGAGCTCAGGAGGCAGAGGTTGCAGTGAGCCGTGATTGTGCCACTGCACTCCAGTCTGGGAGACAGAGGGAAACACTGTCTCAAAACAAATTAAGCAACAAAAAAAAAGAAATGTAATCCCCAACGTTGGAGGTGGGGCCTGGTGGGAGGTGATTGGATCACTGGGGAGATCCTTCATGACAGTGCTTAGCACCATCCTTTTGGTATTAAGTGGGTCCTTGCTCTGAGTTCATGTGAGATCTGGTTGTTTAAAAGTGTGTGGCACCTCCCCGCTCTGTCTTGCTCCCTGTCTGGCCATGTGACACGCTGGCCCTGGCTTTGCCTTCCACCTGAGTAAAAGCTCCCTGAGGCCTCACCAGAAGCTGAGCAGGGCCAGGTAACTGTGGCTCATGCAGGAAATCCCAGCACTTTTGGAGGCCAAGGAGGGAGGATCTCTTGAGGGTGGGAGTTTAAAACCAGCCTGGCCAATATAGCGAGATTCCTTCTCTACAAAAGACTTAAGAATTAGCCAGTCATGTTGGCATGGCACATGCCTGTGATCCCAGCTACTTGGGAGGCTGAGGGGGGAGAATCGCTGGAACTCAGGAGTTCAAGATGACAGTGAGCTATGATCACGCCACTGCACTCCAGCCTGGGCAACAGAGCAAGACCTTGTCTTAAAAAGTAAAAACAACAAAAGAAGTCAAGTAGATGCCAGCACCATGCTGGTATAGCCTGCAGAACTGTGAGCAAATTAAACCTCTTTATAAATTATCCAGCCTCAGGTATTTATATCGTTCCTTCCTTCCTTCCTTCCTTCCTTCCCTCCCTCCGTCCCTCCCTCCCTCTCTCTCTCTCTCTTTCTTTCTATCTATCTTTCTTTTTTGACAAAGTCTCACTCTGTCACCCAGTCTGGAGTGCAGAAGCACGAACATGGCTCTCTGCAGCCTCGACCTCCTGGGCTCAAGGGGCCCTCCTGCCTCAGCCTCCTGAGTAGCTGAGACTATAGGCACACACCACCATATCCAGCTAAATTTTCTATTTTTTTTAGAGACAGTTCTCACTTTGTTGCTCAGGCTGGTCTCCAGCTCCTGGGTTCAAGCGATCCTCCTGTCTTGGCCTCCCTAAGTGCTGGGATTACAGGCATGAGTCATGGCGCCCGCCCTGGGTATTTCTTTATAGCGACACAACAGACCAACAAAGAAAACTGCTCACATTGTATGATTCCTTTTATATGAAATTCAAAAACAGACAAAGTCAGGATAGTGCTTATCCTTGGCGTGAAAGGAGGAATTACGCCTGAGGAGGCATGGGAGGATTTCTTAGGGACTAGTACCATCCTGCCTCTTGACCTGGGCACTGGTTACCCAGCCGAGTTTAACTGGTGGAAATTCATCAAGCTGGAGACACGATATGACTACTTTTCTTTGCATATGTTACTTTTTTTTTTTTTTTGAGATGGAGTCGCGCTCTGTCACCCAGGTTAGAGTACAGTGGTGCCATCTAGGCTCACTGCAACCTCGGCCTCCCAGGTTCAAGCGATTCCCCTGCCTCAGCCTCCCCAGTAGCTGGCACTACAGGCATGTGCCACCACACCCGGCTAATTTTGTATTTTTGTTAGAGTCAGGGTTTCACCATGTTGGTCAGGCTGGTCTCGAACTCCTCACCTCAGGTGATCAGTCCACCTCAGCCTCCCAAAGTGCTGGGATTACAGGTGTGAACCATTGTGCCCGGTCACATATGTTACTCTTTAAAAAAAAAATAAGAAAAATAAAAATAAAAAAAGCCTACTTGGCCCAGTGTAATTTCTCACCAGCTTATCTTCAACATCGTCATATCCACGCACCTTCCAGCATTACTGCCAGTTCCCTGGACATGCTGCGCAATTCCTTCTGCCTGGAACCTCCTTATCCAGTTGGCAATCTGCTCTGGGGTCGCTGCCACCAGGAAGCCCTCCCTTCTGGCCCCAGACAGAAGTGTGGTCACTCTCTCCTTGGGAAGCCATATGCCCCTCATTGCAGCCCTTATTCATCTGACAGTCACCCTGCCAGTATTCAGAGAGTGCTGGTTTTATGCCAGACACATGCAGTTGTGAATAAACAGTCATAAGTTGACAAATTAAATTTAAACAATTTAAAATATCACAAAAATAAATAGATACTGACAAATTGCGATAAAGGCTCCAAAAGCAAAATCCAGGCAATCCACTGGAGGAGAAGGCAGGGTACGGGGAGGTGGAAGGTGCTGGTTTATGCTGGAAGATCAGGGTGAGCCCCCGGTGCAGAGACCCAGGGATCAAAGAGGAGCAAGGCCAAGAGTGGGAGGAACTCCTGAGGCTGAGGGATCCACACGGAATTGAGAACCCGAAACTGTGAATTTCCTGGGGTTACAGACTGGGTCATTCCTTTCTCAATCCCCAGGAGCTTAGCGCAGGGCCTGGCCCAGTTAGGCATCTGGCAGCGTTTTATGAATGAATGAATGAACGAACGAACTGAATGGAAAAGAAGGGCAGAGCAACTACAGACAAAGTGGTTTGAGGGCCTCCTGGACACTGGTTGCCTTCACAGGTGTGTGCCTCCAACTGGCTGAGCCAATGTGGGAGAGAGAGATTGGGGTTCCCAGCAGCACAGACCTCCAAGAAGTGCTCAGAGCCCCAGGCCAATCATTCTTTCCTTCCTTCATTCACTGTGTTGACAAATATTAACTGAGTACCTACTATGTACTGGGCTCTATTCTAGAAGCTGTCTCCTTTGCCTTCCACTCATGCCAAATCCCCAGCAGCTATTGCTCCCCTGAGCTCTCTGAGGTTCGAGTCTCTCTCCACTTCTGGATGTTTCACTATCCTGTACCTCAGTCCCCTGCCATGGGACCGGCCAGGACACCCTCCTGATCACCAGGAGAAATCTAGGGCCATCTTTGGTTATACTGCCTTGTTATTCACACGCCCAAACATGATTTAGGGGGTAGTTGCTCACTTTGCCAAAAGAATTTCTGCTTTACCAAAAAAATTCCCAAAGTTATTTTAATTCGTCTTCCTAGGAAGATTTCCCAGACATTGCTGGCTGGAGGGTCGAGTGGTACTGCCCTCTCAGAAAGCGATTTGCCAGAGCTTGCAGCAATTATGAAAGCAGCCGTCCATGCCACAGCAGCCCCACTCTGCGGTGTAAACCCAGGTCTACAGGGGAGCATACCCAAGATGTTCCCATAGCAGCTGAGGGTTGGAGGCAACCCAGGGGTCCCCCTCTAGGAAAAGTAAAAAGTGGTGGATACACATGCAGTGAGAGGAGGTCCTGACATCTGCAGGGCAGCATAGGTCAAACCAAAAAGACTTTTCTGAGGTCGGGTCCAGTGGCTCATGCCTGTAATCCCAGCACTTTGGGAGGC
>NW_012120154.1:2165626-2170358 GCF_000951035.1 Colobus angolensis palliatus | reverse complement strand
AGGTATAAATCTTATAAAAAATGTAGACAAGGTTTGTGTGCTGAAAACTACACAATACTGATGAAAGAAATCAAAGATAAATAAATGGAGAGATACACCACATTAATACATTTTCCAAAACATAGTAAAGATGTTAATTCTTCCTGAGTTGACACACAGATTTAATGTGCTTCCTATAAAAATTCCAGCAAGATTTTTTATAGATACAGGCAAGCAGATTTCAAGATTTATATGGAAAAACAAAGGAACCAGAATCATTGGAACAAATTTTAAAAAGAAGAACAAAGTGGGAGGAATCAGTCTTCCTGATTTATTATATATGAATATATAAGACTTATTATGTAATATATTTACAATAATCATGACTGTGGTATTGGTAGAGGGAGAGACACATAGATCAGGGCAACAGAATAGAAGACTCAGAAAAGACACCACAAAGATAGGCCTGGCTGATTTTTTGTTTTTACGATAGTATAAATCAATTCAATCGAGGACAGACAGACGTTTTAACCAAGAGTGTTGTAGCAATAGGACATCCATAGGCAAAAAGAAAAAAAAAAGAACCTCAAACTAAGTCTCACACCTTACACAAAACAAACTCAAATGAGTCATGAACTCAAATGTAAAATGCAAAAATATAAAACTTTTAGGAGAAAATATTTGAAATCTAGGGCTAAGCATACAGTTCTCACCCTTGACACCAAAATTATGATCCATGAAAAGAAAGACTGATATAATGGACTTCATTAAAATTTAAAAGTTTCTCTCTGTGAAAGACTCTGCTAAGAGGATGAAAAGGCAAACTACAGACTGGGAGACAATATTTGCAAACCACTGTCTGACAGAGAACCTAGAATATACAAAGAACTCTCAAACCTCCACAGTAAAAAAAAAAAAAAAAAAAAAGACTTAGCTTTGATTAGCTTTGAGTAAAAAGGGAAACAAATAAAATGGGATGCCTGACATGATAGAATTTGTGTAAATTTAAAATGCACACACACACACACACACAACAAAAAGCTATACACTTATTAAGGATACACACAGATTTAAGGGCACATATTGAGTACATCAGAGCAGAAGCCTTTGTGTGGGGGTTGGAGAGGAATGAAAGTTTGGCCCAGGAATGAAAAAGGGATTTTTGTTTGTACTCATACACCTATATAGTTTTTTTTTGGTTTTGTTTTATTTCGCTTTGAGACAGGATCTTGGCTGGCGTACAGGGGCACGATCTTGGCTCAATGCAACCTTCCCCCTCCCAGGCCCAAGTGATCCTCCCACCTCAGCCTCCCAAAGTGCTGGGATTACAGGCATGAGCCACTGCGCCCAGATCACATACGTAGTTTATATAAAATAAAGGAGGGCTTTGCATGAACAATGGAAGTATGTGGTACTACAAACCAAGGGATAAAATTATCTCAACAATCCCCACAAGAGATAAAAATGTAAACTTAAATTTAAATTTCAAAAGTTGACTGCTACTGGGAAGATGTAATAGACACTGCCTCCCACCAAGTATAATGTAAAACTCTAGGCATGATATATAAGACAAGCAGGAGATCTGAAAGGAGGGGAGAAGAAGGCAGATCTGCTGGGCCCCCGGGACCCCAGGAACACCATGGGGTGAGTTTGCTGGAATTTTGTTGTTTGTTTGAATTTGCCTCCTGTATCCTCAACTTGGAGCTGAAGACACCAGCAGCCAGAAACACCAAGGGGCATAGACATTTTTTAAAAACCCCACAAAGGCCCGCCTTCTTGCCAAAGAACTAGAAAAGAGGCAGCCTGGCAAGACAGAAAATTTTCAGACAATAATTACTCTACTGTAGCCAAGCACCTCAGAAAAATCTGTGTCCATGCCCATGTCAGCCAAGGCCAAGTGGAGAGCCTAGACATCCGCTCCCAACAGGTTATAACAATTTCTCCAACCTCCCTGCCAGGGCACCATCAGAGAAGGCCAAGTACGGAGCTGGGACTTTCATCCCCACCTGAGCAGTAACAAATCACTCTGCCAGCTCATCCGTCAACAAAGGACAAGTGGACAATTTGGATTTCTTTCTTTCTTTTTTTTTTTTTTTGAGACAGAGTCTTGCTCTGTCGCCTAGGCTGGAGCGCCGTCTTGGCTCACTGCAACCTCCGTCTCCCAGGTTCAAGTGATTCTTCTGCCTCAGCCTGCCGAGTAGCTGGGACTACAGGCGAGTGCCCCCACGCCCAGCTAATTTCTGTACTTTTAGTGGAGAGAGGGTTTCACCATGTTGGCCAGGCTAGTCTTGAACTCCTGACCTCGGGATCCTGACCTCGGCCTCCCCGAGAGCTAGGATTACAGGTGTGAGCCACCGAGGCTAGCCTGAGAACTTGGATTTTGAACCCCTCCTGGCAGTAATGGGACAGCATCCTTGCTTCCCCTGCTAATGCAGCATCAGAGGCAACCAGCTAAAACAGAAGGTTTCATAAGATACAAGGTTCTCATAACAGAATACCCACAATGTCCAGGTTTCAACAGAAAATCACTCACAGGGCCCAGTGCGGCGGCTCATGCCTGCAATCCCAGTATTTCAGGAGGCTGAGATGGGTGAATTACTGGAGCTCAGGAGTTTGAGACCAGCCTGGACAACATGGTGAGAACCTATCTCTACAAAAAATACAAAAATGAGCCAGGTGTGGTGGTACACATCTGTGGTCGCAGCTACTCAGGAGGCTGAGGCAGGAGGATCGCTGGAGCCTGGGAAGTCGAGGCTGCAGTGAGTTGTGGTCATGTCACTGCACTCCAACTTAAGTGACAGAGTGAGACCCTGTCTTTAAAAAAAAAACTCTGAAAAATAACTCATGGCCAAGAACTAGGAAGATCTCAAATCAAATGAAAAGGTAATCAATAGATGCCAACACCAAGAAAATAGAAATTTTTGGTGGTGGTGGTAGTTGTATCTTTGTTTAGAGATAGGGCCACAGTCTGTCACCCAGGCTTTAGTGCAGTGATATGATTTGGGCTCACTGCAGCCTCCACCTCCCAGCTCAAGTGATTCTCCAGTGATTTTCTCACCTCAATCTTCTCAGCAGCTGGGACGACAGGCACATGCCACTATGCTCAGCTAATTTTTGTGTGTCTTGCAGAGACGGTGTCTTGCCATGTTACCCAGGCTGGCAGAAATGTTACAAACACACTTGAAACCAGTGAAAAAATTGAAATCCTCAGCAAAGAAGCAGAAAATATAAAGAGGAGCCTCAAACACAGAATGGAGAGCACAGAGGAAGGAATTCGTGAACTGGAATATGGAGCAGGAGAAATCATCTAACCTGGATAACAGAGATAAAACAGACCTGAAAAAAAACAAATAGAGCTTCAGGGAGCTGTTTGACTATAACGAAAAAATCTAACTTCATGTCATTGAAGTCACAAAAGGAGGGCAGGGATGAAAAAGTACTCAAAGAAATAAGGGGCCCAGCACAGTGGCTCACACCTGTAATCCCAGCACTTTGGGAGGCCGAAGTGGGTGGATCATGAGGTCAAGAGATCAAGACCATCCTGACCAACATGGTGAAACCCTGTCTCTACTAAAAATACAAAAATTAGCTTGGCATGGTAGCTCATCTGTAATCCCAGCTACTTGGGAGGCTGAGGCAGGAGAATCACTTGAACCCAAGAGGCAGAGGTTGCAGTGAGCCAAGATCGCACCACTGAACTCCAGCCTGGTGACGGAGCAAGACTCCGTCTCAAAAAAAAAAGAAATAAGGGCTGAAAATCTGTCTCAAATTTGGCAAAAGACATAACCTGACTGAATCAAGAGGGCTAAGCAAGGCTGGGCACAGTGGCTCACACCTTTAATCCCAGCACTTTGGGAGGCTGATGTGGGCAGATTTCTTGAGCCTAGGAGTTCAAGACCAGCCTGGTCAACATGGTGAAACCCTGTCTCTACTAAAAACGCAAAAAAATTATTCAGGCAAGGTGATGTACATCTGCAGTCCCAGCTACTTGGGAGGCTGAGGTGGGTGGATCACTTGAGCCCAGGAGATCTCCACGTCCTGGAGGGTGCAGTGAGCCATGACTACGCCACCACATTCCAGCCTAGGTGATAGAGTGAAATCCTGTCTTAAAAAAAAAAACAGGCTAAGGAAATACCACACAGGATAAACCCAAAGAAATCCATACCAAGAAACATGATAGTCATACTTTCCTGGAAACAAAAAACAAAACAAAACAAAATAAAATATCTGGAAGGCAGCGAGAGAGAAACATTTTACCTTATAGGGTAAAAAATAAAGACGGTGGATTGCTCATCTGAAACTATGGTGTTCAGAGGGAAGTGGTATAGCATTTTTCAAGTGCTGAAAGAAAAAAAAAAACTTTCAACCCTGAATCCTATGTCCAGAGAAAATTTATCCTTCAAGAATAAAAGACAAATCAAAGTATTCTTGGATTAAAAAAAAAAAAAAAACCTAAGAGAATTTGTCACCAACAAACACACTCTAAAAACCTAACGGAAGTTCTTGGAACAGAAAGAGAATGATAAAAGAAGAAATCAATCTGGAAACAGAAAGGAAGGAAGGAAGAACACAGCATGAAAAGGTAACTGTGAGACTTCTCCCCTCATGTTTGATAGTTGAAGCAAAGATGATAACACCTTCTGATATGGCTGTCAATGTATGTGGAGGAAATATATAAGACAATTATAAAGAAAAGAATAGAAAGGGAAGGGAAGGGGAGGGGAGGGAGGAAGAGGAGAGGGGAGGGGAGGGA
>NW_012120154.1:2158455-2161851 GCF_000951035.1 Colobus angolensis palliatus | reverse complement strand
CCACAGTAAAAAAAAAAAAAAAAAAAAAAAAAAAAGAAAAGAAAACAATCCAATTAGAAAATGGGCAAAAGACATGAAGATACATTTCATCAAAGAGAGTATACAGATGACAGATAAGCACGTGAAAATATGTTCAACATCATTAATCATTCGTGAAATGCAAATGAAAACCACAATGAGATAGCATTATACACCTATCAGAATGGCTGAAATAAAAAACTGTGGCACCACCAAATGTTGGCACACTGGATCACTTATACCTCACTGGTGGGAGTGTAAAATGGTACAGCCACTCTGGCAAACAGTTTGGCAATTTCTTTAAAACGTAAACGTGCAAGAACCACGCATACAGCCCAGCAGTTGCACTGCTGGGCATTTATCCCAGGGAAAAGAAAACTTATGTTCACACAAAAACCTGTATGGGAATGTTTACAGCAGCTTTAGTCATAATAGCTCAAAACTGGAAGCACCCCAGGTGTCCTTCAACAAATGAAGAGTTAAACAAACTACAGAACATTCAGGCGATGGAAAACTACTCAGCAATAAAAAAGAATGAACTGTTGATACACTCGGCACCCAGATGACCCTCCAGAGAACTGTGCTGAGTGAGAGAAGCCAATCCCAAAAGGTTACATGCTGTATGCTTCCATTTACATAACATTCTATTTATTTATGTTTTTATTTTGAGACAGTCTGTCTCTGTCGCCCAGGCTGGAGTGCAGTGGCGCAATCTCGGCTCATGGCAACCTCCATCTCCTGGGTTCAAGCGATTCTCGTGCCTCAGCTTCCTGAGTAGCTGGACAGGCGCCCACCACCACGCCTGGCTAATATTTGTATTTTCAGTGGAAACGGGGTTTCACCATGTTGCCCAGGCTGGTCTGGAACTCCTGACCCCAGATTATCCACCCATCTCAGCCTCCCAAAGTTCTGGGATTACAGGCATGAGATTACAGCCATCGCACCCAACCTATATAACATTCTTGAAATGACGCAGTTACAGAAATGGAGAACAGAGCTGTGGGTTTCCCGGAGCTGAGGAGGAGCCGGACTTGGAGGGAAGCGGATGTGGCCATGAAAGGACGCCTGGAGGGATCCTCGTGGTGACGGAAATGCTCCGAATCGATGTTAATCTGGTTGTGGCATCTTATTATAGGTTTGCAAGATGTTGTTTACCATTGCAGGAAACTGGGTAAAGGATACACAAGATCACTCTGTGTTATTTCTTACAGCTGCATGTGAATCCACAATTATCTCAAAATAAAAAAGTTTAATTTTAAAAAGTTTCTTGATGACAGGAAAAGATCTGATATTCTATATCCACAAGTACAATTTAAACTGAAATCTGGCCAGGCGCAGTGGCTCATGCCTGTAATTCTAGCAATTTGAGAGGCCAAGGCCGGTGGATCACCTGAGGTCAGGAGTTTTGAGACCAGCCTGGCCAACATGACGAAACTCCGTCTCTACTAAAAAATACAAAACTTAGCTGAGTGTGGTGGTGGGCACCTATAATCCCAGAGGGCTGAGGCAGGAGAATCGCTTGAACCTGGGAGATGGAGGTTGCAGTGAGCCAAGATCACACAATTGCACTCCAGCCTGGACAACAAGAGTGAGACTCTGTCTCAAAAAATAATAATAATAATAAATAAATAAATACATTGAAATCTAAAATTTATTTTAGATAAATAAATTTTATCTATTTATGCTGGGCATGGTGGCTCACACCTATAATTCTAGCACTTTGGGAAGCCAAGGGGGGCAAATTGCTTGAGGCCAGGAGTTTGAGACCAGCCATGGCCAACATGGTGAAACCCTGTCTCTACTAAAAATACAAAGATTAGCCTCTAGTCCCAGCTACTTGGGAGACTGAGGCAGGAGGATTGCTTGAACCCAGGAGGCAGAGGTTGCAGTGAGCCGAGGTCGCGCTATTGCACTACAGCCTGGGTGACAGAGTGAGATTCTGTCTCAAAAAAAATTGAAATGTGGAAATGTGGCTAAGAGTCTCTTTTATTGAGACAGGGACTCCCTCTGTCACCCAGGCTAGAGTGCAGTGGCCTAATCACAGTTCACTGCAACCTTGAACTCCGAAGCTCAGGCATTCCCCGGCCTCAGCTTCCCAGTGGTCTTTGCTGTAGGCAGCTTGAAGGATTCTCATTGGCACAGAAGATTAAACAGTGCCTTTCCATTTTAATAAATATCTGCAATCAAAATAAACAATGTTCAGCCAGAATCACCTTCTTCTTCCCCTCCCTTCAGCCTCCACTTCATGAAAGCTACAGAGGATGCCCAGCTTCCACGGACCGAGTTGCTGCCGAGAGCATCCGGACGCAGCCAGGGAGCCAGGAACCATTGCCATCATCTTGGAGGAAACTCAGAGAATGGGAACTGGAGCCAGACACTAAAGGCAGTCAAATGTTTGAAATGTTGAAAAGGGGCCGGGCACAGTGGCTCACACCTAGTAATCCTAATACTTTGGGAGGCTGAGGCAGGCAGTTCACCTGTGGTCAGGAGTTCAAGACCAGCCTGGCCAATGTGGTGAAACCCCATCTCTACTAAAAATACAAAAATTAGCTGGGCATGGTAGCGGGCGCCTGTAATCCCAGCTACTAGGAAGGCTGAGACAGGAGAATCGCTTGAACCTGGGAGGCAGAGGGTGCAGTGAACCGAGATTGCGCCACTGCACTCCAGCCGGGGTGACAGAATGAGACTCCATCTCAAAAAAAAAAAAAAAAGAAAGAAAAGAAAAGAAAAAAGAAAGAAAGAAATGTTGAAAAGGAGGAACTGTTGAAAACAGAAAATATAAACTGGTGAGCCTGACATCAAGCCCTGGCTGACTTCCAGGGTAGAGGAGGACACAGACGGTCTGAGAGGACCAGGGTGGATACTTAAGTCACCAGGAGAAGCAGTTGTCGTGGCTGAACATTTGGGTCTGTACAGGGCCACGTGGCTTGGAAATACAGGGAAAAGCCAGGAACCTTGAATGTAAATGTTGCTACAGCATTTGAACAACACTCTCGGACATTGTTGTGCTCAGATAAAAAATCGGGGCTGACCAGCAGCCTAGCCTGGCGGAGGGGAGGTATAACCGATTGAATGCATGAGACAAAATTGTGGGGTTGGCTTGAAAACTGTTAGGATGGGCCACATGTGTTGATCCACGTGGGACTGCACAGATACTCCCCGTGGGTTCTTACTGTAAAACCTCTGCACCTGGGAAATGTGTCATCTTCATGGCACAAACTGTTCCTCTGTTCCTTTTGTCTCCAAGTCCCCTGTGACTTCCACAAGTCCCTTCTCCCAAGCCTTTTTTTTTTTTTTTTTTTTTTGAGAGCCTCACTCTGTCTGCCAGGCTGGAGTGCAACAGCACAATCTCAACTCACTGCAACCTCCGCCTCCCGG
>NW_012120154.1:2155705-2158405 GCF_000951035.1 Colobus angolensis palliatus | reverse complement strand
AAAAAAAAAAAGGAAAAAAAGATATATCATACAAATATTAATCAAAAGAAAGCAGAGGTTACCATATTAATATCAGATAAAGTAGACTTCAAAGCAAAGATAATTACCAGTGGCAGATAGAAACATAATATAATGATATAAAGTCAAACCACCAAAAAGACAGTAGTACTACTGTATGCACCAAACAATAGGACTGCAAAACATGTAAAGCAACAACTGACAGAACTAAAAGGAGAAATAGACAAATCCTCCATTATAGTCGAAGGCTTCATCAGCCTCTCTTAAAGGGAGGTGTACAAATCTTACCTCCCTTTAAGTCATGTTACTCTCTCCTGTTTATAACATAATTGTCTTAAACATTTCCTCCACATACATTTGAGAGCCATGTCAAACAGTGTTACAATTTTTGCTTAAACTAGCAAACATAAGAAGAATAATCTACTGTATTTACCCAAACTTTTCATGCCATGTTCTTTGTTTCATATGTTCCAAGATTCCTTCTTTAGTCATTTACTTTCTGTTTAGAGAACTTCCTTTAGTTTCTTTAGAGTCGGTTTGCTGGTGACAAATTCTCTTAGTTTTTCTTTATCCAAGAATGTTTTGATCTTGCCTTTATTGTTGAACAACAAGACATAAAATCAGCAAGAATATAGAACAGCTCATCAACAAACAGGAGCTGATCAACACGTATAGAACACTCCACCCAACAATAGCAGAAAATACATTCTTTTCAGTTGTCTTTGGAATATATATCAAGATAGATTTGGACCGTAAAACGAAACTCAGTAAATTTAAAATAATTGACATCACACAGACTGTGTTCTTCAGCCACAATGGAATTAAGGAATCAGCAACGAAAAGGCAACAGAAAAATCTCCTAACACCTGGAAATTAAACAAAACATTTTTTAAATAATCCACAGATCAAAGAGGAATTTTCAAGGGAAATCCAGAAATACATGGAACTGAATGAAAATAAAAATACAACATAGCAACATTTTTACAACCCAACTAAAGCAGCACTGATTGGAAAATATAGCACTAAATGAATATACCATAAAAAAGGGAAAGTATTCCACCTTAAAATCCTAGAAGAAGGCCGGGCACGGTGGTTCACATCTGTAATCTCAGCACTTTGGGAGGCTGAGGCAGGTTGATCACGAGGTCAGCAATTCAAGATCAGCCTGACCAACATGGTGAAACCCTATCTCTACTAAAAATACAAAAATTAGCCAGGCGTGGTAGCAGGCACCTATAATCTCAGCTACTCAAGAGGCTGGGGCAGGAGAACCACTTGAACCCAGGAGCCAGAGGATGCAGTGAGCTGAGATTGTGCCATTGCACCCCAGCCTGGGTGACAGAGTGAGACTCCATCTAAAAAAAAAAAAAATCCTAGAAGAACAACAAAATAAATCCAAAACAAGCAAAGCAAGGAACTAATGGAGATAAGAACAGAAACTGAAAGCAGAAAAGCAATAGAGAAAATAAGTGAAACAGAGGGTTTGTTCTTTGAAAAGATTAATAAGATCGACAAGCCTCTAGCAACACTGACAAAGAAAAAGGGAAAGAAGACATAGATTACCAATATTAGGAATGAAACGTGGAATATCCCTGTAGACCCTTACCAAAAGGATAACAGGAAAATACTGTGAACAACTCAACGTACATAAATTTGACGACTTTGATGAAATGTACCACTTTTTAGAAAAATACAGTTACAGCTCACCCAATATGAAACAGATAAATAGCCCAATACTATTAAAGAAATTGACTTTGTAGTATTTTATTTTATATTACATTATTTTTTAAAGACAGGGTCCTCGTTATGTTGCCCAAGCTGGAGTACAGTGGCTATTCACAAGTGCCATCTGCCATCATAGCATACTGCAATCTTGAACTCGTGGCCTCAAGCCATCCTCTTACTTCAGCTTCCCAAGTAGTGGGGACTATAGGCCTATGCCACCATGTCCAGCTACTTAGAAATTTTATAACTCCCCCAAAAGAAGTCTCCAGGTGGCCAAGTGTGGTGGCTCACACCTGTAATCCCAGCACTTTGGGAGGCCAAGGAGGGTGGATCACCTGAGGTCAGGAGTTCGAGGCCAGCCTGGCCAACATGGTGAAACTCCATCCCTACTGAAAATACAAAACATTAACCAGTTGTGTTGGCAGTCACCTGTAATCCCAGCTGCTCAGGAGGCTGAGGCAGGAGAATCGCTTGAACCTGGGAGGTGGAGGTTGCAGTGAGCTGAGATCATGACAGCCTGGGTGACAGAGTGAGACTCCATCTCAAAAAAAAAAAAAGAAAGAAGTCTCCAGGCTCAGATGGTTTGATCAGAGAACACTGCCAAACATTTAATGAAATATTAATACCAATTCTACACAAAATCAAACACTTACTCATGATAAAAACTCTTGAGAAAAAAAATAGGAATAGAAAGGGAACCTCCTTAACTTGATGAAGAGTATCTATAAGAAACCTACTGCTAATATTAAACTCAATGATGAAAGACTAAATGCTTCTCACACTCTTATTCAACATACTGCTGGAAGTTCTAGCCTGTGCAATAAAGCAAGAAAAAGAAATGAGAGACATACAGATCAAAAAGGCAGAAATAAACCTGTCCCTATTTATAGATGATATGATTGTCTACACAGAAAATCCCAAAATCTACGAAAAAGTTCACACAGCGAGACTCTGTCT
>NW_012120154.1:2138739-2150710 GCF_000951035.1 Colobus angolensis palliatus | reverse complement strand
CCTCACCCGGCTAGTTTTTTGTATTTTTTAGTAGAGACGGAGTTTCACCGTGTTAGCCAGGATGGTCTCGATCTCCTGACCTTGTGATCCGCCCTCCTTGGCCTCCCACAGTGCTGGGATTACAGGTTTGAGCCACCGCGCCTGGCCAATTTTTGTATTTTTAGTAGAGGCGGGGTTTCACCATGCTGCTCAGGCTGGTCTCGAACTCTTTACCTCAAGTAATCCACCCGCCTCAGCCTCCCAAAGTGCTGGGATTACAGGCACCCAGCTATTTTTTTTCTATTTTTAGTAGAGACGGGGTTTCACCATTTTGGCCAGGCTGATCTGGAACTCCTGACCTCAGGTCATCCGCCTACCTCGGCCTCTGAAAGCGTTGGGATTACAGGTGTGAGCCACCACGCCGGGCCAGAGCTCATGCATTTTAAAGGTAAGAAAGCCAAGGCATGTCTTCTCCCCTTCCCCAGCTCAGCCCCCCCCACAACACATGCACAGATGCACACAAGCATACACGCATGAGCACTCGCCTATGCACACGTGCCGAGCGTGCGCACACACATGCACATGCACACTGGCCAAGCGCACACACCCCCCCACCCAGACCCTGGCTGTGCCCTCCAGTGAGTCAGAGGGTGACTCACAGGCACATCCCTCCTCTCTGATCTTCAGGGTCGGGGAGAGACAGTAAAAGGGAGAGGGAGAAGAGATGTCTCAAAGCGAAACCTAAGAAAATGACTTTGGGTCCAGCTGGGGCCTGAGGGACAGCCAGGGTCAGGGCTGGGGATCCAGGGTGTCCGCCTGTGCCAGCCTGGAAAGCAAGGCATGTCAGCACCAAGTCACCAAGGCCGTGGGCTCTTCCCCTCCCTGCTGGACCCAGGTTCCAGCTGGAGGGGAGGAAGCCACTAAGACGCAGTGGGGGAAAGTGACGCCCTCACAAACACAATACCAGGACACCACACTCTTGGGACACCCCCCACTCACTACCCACAGCCACCCAGTGGCTTCGTGGGGGATGTGGGTTGTTCAGACTGCAGCCAACGGTCACCAATAACCACCTGGCCCCAACACCTCCCTGGCCTAGATACAAAGTCTTCAAATACCCAGGCCTCACTTTTTTTTTTTTTTTTTTTTTTTGAGACAGAACTTCGCTCTTGTTGCCCAGGCTGGAGTACGATGACATAATCTTGGCTCACCACAACCTCCGCCCCTTGAATTCAAGCGATTCTCCTGCCTCAGCCTCCCGAATAGCTGGGATTAAGGCATGAGCCACCACACCCAGTTAATACTGTATTTTTAGTAGAGACAGGGTTTCTCCATGTTGATCAGGCTGGTCTCGAACTCCCGACCTCAGGTGATCTGCCCGCCTCAGTCTCCCAAAGTGCTGGGATTACAGGCGTTAGCCACCCCACCCGACCTACACTTTTGTTTTTTTTTTGAGACAGGGTCTCGCTCTGCCGCCCAGGCTGAAGTGCAGTGGCACAGTCAGAGCTCACCTGCAGCCTCAATCACCTGAGCTCAAATGATCCTCCTGCCTCTGCCTCCCAAGTAGCTAGAATTACAGGAATGTACCACCACGCCTGCCCTTTTTTTTTTTTTTTTTTGGTAGAGATGGGGTTTCTCCATGTTGCCCAGGCTTGTCGCAGGCTCCTGGCCTCAAGCGATCCACCAACCTTGGCCTCCCAAAGTGGGACTGAAGGTGTGAGCCACTATGCCTGACCTTCGCTTGGTTCTTTACATGCAACCCCTGGGAAGGCTGTGTAGACAGAGTGGGAAGAGTCACTCAGCTTCACAGGTGGAAGCCTGGAAGGGGCAGGGCAGGATTTGAAACCCAGGGAGGGGCTGGGGGTTTGGAGAGCTGGCTTCCAGAGGATGGAGGCTGATTTTGGTGGTCGTGTTACCTGTACCCTACCCAGGCCGTAATCTCCATGGAGTGAGCGGCAGGTGCGCTGGGAGAGGTCAGGGCCCGGGGTCAGGACCTCTGGGGGTGGGGCGACCTGGGCAAGTCGGCACCTCACTCCTGCCTCAGTTTCCTCATTTGGGGAATTTGCCATTGCTGACTCCTCTGAAGCTCTATTACACCAGGACTCAGAAAAGAAAATGGGGGTACCCTGAGGCTGTCTGCAGTTGGGCCGACTGGTGGGGGGACCTCTAGGGATGCTTCCCCTCTGAGGCTGCCCCTGCCTCAGCTGCCAGGGAAAGACATCCAGTGTCCCCATTTCCTCAAAGCCCCTCCTCATGAGTTCCCCCTCCTCATGGGAGTCCCCCCCCTCATGAGTTCCCCCTCCTCATGGGAGTCCCCCCTCCTCATGGGAGTCCTCCTCTGGGCCGAACTCTGGACTCCATCCTCCTCTCCTGTCCTGGGAGGCTGGGATGGAGGCGAATTGGGCCTGACCTTAGACTCCTGGGGAGATGGGGCTTGGAGAGTAGGGTCAGCCCTGGGTCTGGAAGCTTCTCCCTAGCAGTGCCCAGCTGCTTCCCAGGCCATGGACAGGTGGCCTAGAGCAGAGCTGGGGCAGGCCTCTGGCGGCCCCCACACCCCTGCTTCCGCCTCGAATAGCAGAAACATTCCTGCATCTGTCATGGGAAGACAGCCAGCTCCGCCTTCACCCAGGAAACCAAACATTCCCTCTGCGCCCAGCCTTCTTCCCACAAAGGATCAGGGCGTTCAGGGCACCCCACCCCACCACATGGCCAAGGGGCAGGTGTGTGGGAGAAGCCCTCCAGGACCTCAGACCTCAGCTTCTGCTGCAGACGCCTGCTCCCTTCATACACACGCACACATACACACACACACAATACTGCCAGCAAAACACAGACATACTCACAGGTGCAAAAGCTCCCAGCCACACCCACAGACAGCTGTGCACACACAGACACACACACCGGCCACTCGCCACAGACCCACAGAGAAGGGGGTGCAAATGTGCACACACACTGTTGTTCCCCGCAGCTGAGCTCCCAGAGAACAGAGATATTGGCTCACTAGTGCTGGCGCACAGTAGGTCTGCAGTGAGTGTCCTTTGGCACCCACCACTTTTGAACCTCCGTGTGATGGGTGCATCTCTCCATCCATTCCGCTGTCCTCTTCCGTCTCTAGGCTGTGAGTTTCCACGGACAGGATCCTTGTCCGGGGCACAGCCGCATCCCCAGCACGAACACAGGACTTGGTACCTAGCAGGTACCATCCCACAGGCTCATGGTCCTGCTGTCACTACTCCAATCGCCCGAATCAGCTCCCAATTCACTGCCTGATTCTTCAGGAGAGGAGAGGTGGTGTTGCCGTCCTGCCAGAACCCAGAACACCCAGCCCCTCATCTCTCACGCACTCAAAGCTGCCACCATCTGACCCCTCATCCCTTCACCCTCATCTCCCCAGCCCGCCCACCCTTCTCCCATGGTCCTGCCTGTCCTGCCTCCTGCCCTGGCCATACTCACTTCCCTGCCGCAGTCTAGCCAGCTTCAAGGTCAAGTTCACTGTGCCAGGTGTGAAGGTGAAGAGGACACCCTCGGTCCCTGTCTCAGGGAGCACAAGGCAAACAGGCAATGGCAACCTAAGGTGGGGACGAGTGCTCTGATGAGGGGATGAGGGCACGTGGGCAGCTGTGGGGGTCCGAGGAGGGGATACACAGTCTGTGGCCTTGCTTAAGGAGAAGCAGAGACAGCTGGGCTCCAGAGTTGGAGCTCTTAACCAACCATCATGCTGCCCTCAAACCATGTCCCCTGCCCCAGAAACAGGGGTGAGGGGGCAGTGAGGTCTGCCCAGCAGCTAGGCCTGGGACTCTGCTCCAGGGCATGCCTCTTGCTTTCTTCTCCCTGGCTACAGTTTATTTCTTCTTCACTCGAGGGAGCCCTGGTCTCTGGAAGAGAGGCCACACTAGTGCTCCTCAGCTGAAGCCTTCACAGCCCATAGAATAATTTCACAGTCCATGGTTCCTTGGTTCCTTTGATCCTCACAACAGTCTATGCGGACAGGTGTCTCTGCTTTTTTTTTTTTTTTTTTTTTTTGAGGCAGAGTCTCACTTTGTTGCCCAGGCTGACAATGGTGCAATCTCGGCTCACTACAACCTCCGCCTCCTGGGTTCAATCCCTGCCTCAGCCTCCTGAGTAGCTGGGATTACAAGCGTGAGCCACCACACCTGGCTAATTTTTGTATTTTTAGTAGAGACGGAGTTTCACCATGTTGGCCCCAGGCTGGTCTTGAACTCCTGGCCTGAAATGATCCACCCGCCTCAGCCTCCCACAGTGCTGGGATTATAGGCGTGAGCCACCTCGCCTACCCTACTTTCATCTTCTACATGGTGGGAAGCTCAGAGAGTTGTAAAAGCCAGGTAAAAGCTGACATTTACTCGGCTGTGTGGCAGTCAATTCTATCGGAATGTGTTTGGTGGCAGGTCAAAGAAAAATCCAATTTATAGTGGCTTACAGAAGAAAAATAGGGGTTAATCTTTCTTCCATAACAAGAAGTCAGGAGGTAGTAACTCTTGCCTTGATGATGGCAGGGCTGGATTCCTGTTCTTCCCTTAATCTCTTCATCATCTTACCATCTCATTACTGCAGCGGCTGCTGACCCGCCAACTGTCACATCTGCATTCAGGGCAGGAAGAAGGGAGACGAGGAAAGGGCTATCTCCCAGGAAGTCTCTGTCTTCTGATGAGGATGAGTCCCCACTGTCACCCTCCCTGCACGCCCCACAGACTTCCTCTCATGTCTCATCAGCCAGGGTGCCGTTATATGACCACACCCAGACCCACCATTGGTCCAGGAGAATCAGATGCTCAGGACTGATGAGACCAATCGCAGTCCAGCCTCTGGCACTGAAATCGCAGCATTTCAGCTAGTTCCATAAGCAGACCAGGGCTCTGTTCAGCAAGAAAAAAAAAAAAAAGAGGGACGGCTGCTGGACAGGGTCTGCCATCCCAAAAATTGCCACAGGAAGCAGTTCCCATGCATAGTTCCATTTGATCCTCACACAATCTCTTAAAGCTGAGGCGATTCTCTGCCAATTTAGTGGACAGGGAGACAAAGTCAGCGAACAGCAGAGCTGGCACCTAGACCCAAACCTGAGTTTCTCACCACTCTGCCGCCTGCAGGTCACCAGAGGCCTCAAATGCCAGGAAGGCAGGAGACTGTCCCACAGGGCTGCTGCTGGGTGTCAGTTACATCCGCCTCACCTGCACCTGCTGTCTCTTGGCTCTGAGTGCGCAGGTCAGGATACTCGAGTGCCCAGGTGCTGACAGGTGACTGCACCATGCGGAGCTCCATGTGGCCGCTACGCACTGGAGAGCTTTGGCCAGAGCTATGGGCTGAGCCCCTGCCACTTATTCCTTCATCCATCCAGCATCTGCAGACCCCAGGCACCAAGCCAGGCCTTAGGAGGCACAGGCGCAGATCCTGACCTCAAAGACAGACTTTGGCACCCAGTGCCTTCCTAATTCAAGAAAATCTTGGGTGGAATGTTTGAATGCATTCAGAGAAGAAAAACTTCACTTCCGGCCAGAAGAGCTGCCGGAGCAGGGTTTTTTTTTTTTTCTTTCCCCAATTTTTTATCGTATATGTATATTTGTTTGTTTGTTTGAGACAGGTCTCACTCTACTGCCCAGGCTGGAGTGCAGTGGCATGATCTAGGCTCACTGTAACCTCCACCTCCCAGGTTGAAGCGGTTCTCCTGCCTCAGCATTCCAGTAGCTGGAACTACAGGTGTGTGCCACCACACCCGGCTAATTTTTGTATTTTTAGTAGAGACGGGGTTTCACCACGTTGCCCTGACTGGTCTCGAACTCCTGAACTCAAGTGATCTTCCCGCCTCGGCCTCCCAAAGTGCTGGGATTACAGGCATGAGCCACTGCGCTTGGACTTACTGTGTTAAAATACACATAACATAAAATGTACCATTGTTTACCATTGTAAGCCTGGTGCAGTGGCTCATGCCTATAATCCCAGCACTTTGGGAGGCTGAGGTGGGCAGATCACAAGGTCAGGAGTTTGAGACCAGCCTAGCCAATATGGTGAAACCCTGTCTCTATGAAAAATACAAACATTAGCCAGGTGTGGTGGCAGGCACCTGTAGTCCCAGCTACTCAGGAGGCTAAGCAGGAGAATCGCTTGAACCTGGGAGGCAGAGGTTACCGTGAGCCAAGATTGCACCACTGCACTCCAGCCTGGGTGACAGAGCAAGACTCTTTCTCAAAAAAATAAAAGTAAAAACAAAAATTACCATTGTAACCGTTTTAAGTGTACAGTTTGCGGTATTAAGTACATTCATAACGTTGTGTGACCATCACCCCTATTGCCTCCAGAACTATTTTCATTTTGTAAAACTGAAACTCTTTGTATCCATTAAACGCTAACTTCCCATTTCCCCCTCCCAGCCTCTGGCAACCACCATTCTACTTTCTGTCTCTATAATTTTGACTACTCTAATTATATCACATGAGTGGAATCATACAGCATTGGCCCTTTTGTGAATGGTTTCTTTCACTTAGCAGAATGTCCTCAAGCTTCTTCCATGTTGCAGCATATCCCAGGATTTCCTTCCTTTTGAAGGTTAAATAATATTCCATTGTATGTTGATATAGTTTGGATGTTTGTCCCCTCCAAAATCATGTGGAAATATAGGCCGGGCGTGGTGGCTCATGCCTTTAATCCCAGCACTTTGGGAGGCCGAGGCAGGTGGATCACTTGAGGTCAGGAGTTTGAGACCAGCCTGGCCAACATGGTGAAACCCCATCTCTACTAAAAATACAAATATTAGCTGGGCATGGTGGCAGGTGCCTGTAATCCCAGCTACTTAGAAGGCTGAGGCAAGGAGAATTGCTTGAACCTGGGATGCAGAGGTTGCAGTGAGCTGAGATCGCGCCATTGCACTCCAGCCTGGGCAACAAGAGTGAGACTTTGTCTCAAAAAAAAAGAAGGAAAAGTAATCCCCAGTGTTGGAGGCGGGGTCTGGTGGGAGGTGTTTGGGTCATGGGGGCGGATCCCTCATGAATGGTTTAGCACCATCCCCTTGGTGATGAGCGAGTTCGCACAGGATTTGGTTGTTTAAGTCTGTGGCAACCGCGGAGCACAGGGGCTCATGCCTGTACTCTCAGCACTTTGGGAGGCCAAGGCAGGCAGATCACGAGGTCAGATCAAGACCATCCTGGCTAACACGGTGAAACCCCGTCTCTACTAAAAATACAAGAAAGTAGCCAGGCACGGTGGCAGGTGCCTGTAGTCGCAGCTACTCGGGAGGCTAAGGCAGGAGAATGGCGTGAACCCGGGAGGCGGAGCTTGCAGTGAGCCGAGATCGCACCACTGCACTCCAGCCTGGGTGACAGAGCGAGACTGGGCGACAGAGCAAGACTCCGTCTCAAAAGAAAAAAAATTAAAAATTCGGTGGCACCCCTGTCCCCTACTCTCTCTTGTGCTCCTGCTCTCACCATGCGATGTGCCTGCTCCGCCTTTGCCTTCCGCTGTGATTGTAAGGTTCATAAGGCCTCACCAGGAGCAGACGCTGGCGCCATGCTGGTACAGCCTGAAGAACTGTTAGCCAATCAAACCTCGTCTTTATAAATTACCCAGCCTCTGGTATTTCTTTCTAGCAATACAAAAACGGACTAACACATATGTACCCATATATATACCACGTTGTGTTTCTCCATTCATCTTTCGGTGGACACGTGGGTTGCTTCCTTTTTTTCCCTTTTTTTTTTTTTTTTGACACAGAGTCTCATTGTGTCTCCCAGTCTGGAGTGCAGTGGCGTGATCTCAGCTCACTGCAACCTACCATTGTTCAAGTTCAAGCGGTTCTCCTGCCTCAGCCTCCCGAGTAGCTGGAATTACAGGCGCCCGCCACCATGCCCGGCTAATTTTTGTAATTTTAGTGGAGACAGAGTTTCGCCCTGTTGGCCAGGGGGTCTCGAACTCCTGACCTCAGGTGATCCGCCTGCCTCAACCTCCCAAAGTGCTGGGATCGCAGGTGTGAGCCACCACACCCGGCCATGCCTCGACCTTTTGACTCTTGCGAATCATGCCACTGTGAACCTGGGTGTGCCAATATTTCTTCGAGACCCTGTTTTAAGTTCTTTGAGGTATCTACCCAGAAGTGGGATTGCTGGTTCATATCATAATTCTGTGTGAATGTTTCTGGGGAACCACCCTGCTCTCTTCCACAGTGGCTGCACCATTTTACATTCCTCCAGGAGTGGTTTTCTAGTGAATTTGAGGTTGACTTTGAAGACAGTCAGTGAAGTGTGGATGTGGAGAAAGGCACAGCCTGGAGATGAAAGAGGAGGGCACATGACAGGCGGGGAGGCTTGGGAGTAAGGAGACTCCCCAGGCTGACCACAGAGGGTTTTGCATGTCTTGTTGGTGAGTGTGAGCCTCGCCTGGGGTCAGAAGCAGTGGAAGGTTTTGAGCAGGGGAGTGGCTTGACTTCTCTTCGCCAAGAAGCCTAAGGGGGCAGCAGAGAGTGAGGTGGTCCATGGTGGGATAGTCTGGGGTGAGGAGAGGGAACCCTGGAGGAGCTTCTCAATGGTTGGGTCGAGAGAGTGAAGACCCAAAACTAAGGCCACAGAAGGAAGAAGAAGGCACAGTGAACATGGAGCTGGGTCAGCAGGACATTTTAAAACAAGACAGGATCTGACAAAGCCAAGATTAGAGTGAGGCGAGCAAGGCATTGTGTAAGTGTTCAGTCAGCTCCTGTCTTGAAATAGTGTTCAGTCAGCTCCTGTCTTGAAATGAAATTTTGATATTTTGGCTCATGATAAATTTTTTTTTTTTTTTTGGATGGAGTCTTGCTCTGTCACCCAGGCTGGAGTGTAGTGGTGCAGTCTCAGCTCACTGCAACCTCTGCCTCTCCTGCCTCAGCCTCTCAAGTAGCTGGGATTACAGGCATATGCCACCATGTCTGGCTAATTTTTGTGTTCTTAGTAGAGACGGGGTTTCACCCTGTTGGCCAGGCTGGTCTCAAACTCCTGACCTCAAGTATCTGCCCACCTTGGCCTCTCAAAGTGCTGGGATTACAGGCATGAGCCGCCACAGCCGGCCCGGCTCGTGATGAACTTGTTTGCATTAATTTTGATTTCTTAAAATACTGCATGAGGCTGGGTGCAGTGGCTCATGCCTGTAATTCCAGCACTTCGGGAGGCTGAAGCAGGCGGATCACTTGAGGTCAGGAGTTTGAGACCAGCCTGGCCAACATGGGGAAACCCCATCTCTCCTAAAAATATAAAAATTAGCCAGGTGCAGTGGCACGTGCCTGTGGTCCCAGCTACTCAGGCAGCTGAGGCACAAGAATCGCTTGAACCCAGGAGGCGAAGGTTGCAGTGAGCTGAGATCACACTACTGCACTCCAATCTGGGTGACAGAGCACGACTCTGCCTCAAAAAAATATATACATATTCCATGAAATGATGACTTATTTGGATCACTGAGAATTTTTGGTGCCCCTTTAACCTTTGCACCTGGGGCAGGTGTCTCACCCTTAGTTCTGTCCTCACAAGACATGGTGTGCCTGCAACTAAGTTAGGATCTGGGAATCCAGTCATAGGTAAAACAGCTACACACTTCTTCATCCTTACATGTACAGCCAAAGAGATCCTAAGTCAGAAGGGACACCTCTCTGGGCAGGGCAGCCTCATCCTGTGCTCAGCTGGAAGAGATGGAAGAAACGTGGTACAGAATGAAACAGACATTCCACTTTTGTTTCATTGTTTTGACCACACACTGTCTTAACCATACCTTGTAGGCTGTGGACCCAGGGACCACCCCCCAACACCCCCTCCGCCCGCCTAGAAACTAAAAATCCCCACTACGCCCTTTCTCAGACACAGCTAAAGTCTGTGAGTTTCGCCAATCAGGCACACCAACTCAAGACTGAACAACATAATTAGTGCTGCAAAGAAGCAGAGCATCTCCCTGGCTGAGTTGTGGAGCAACAGGGCCCAGTGCTGGGTATTTAGTTGGAAGGTGCCAGTCACAGGGGCTGCAGTGTCAAACAGGTGTTCAGAGCACTGACCTCAGACTGCATCGGAGAGGACTGATTCTGTCTGCATACCACAAACCCAGGTCTCCAAGCCTGCTCAGCAATGCATGAGTCACCCGGAATTCTTTGAATATCCTTTTCAATATCCATTCTTTGAACATCCTTTTCTTCATAAGTTAACTGGGGCTGGTTTCTGTTGCCTGCAACTAAGAACCTTGCCTTATATAGAAGCTGGTGTCAGGAGTGGTTACAGGCAGTGGATGTTGGAGGAAGCTCGGAGAAGCTGGAATTAGTTATCTGAACTGCTTGGGGCTGAAGTCAGTAAAAATTCAGCACATCAAAAGGGCGCAGATCTGGAAACCGTGGCATGCAGGGGAAGCAGAATGTCAGATTTGCCACCTGGAGTCACCTGGAAGGAAGAGCCCATTAAAAACAAAGCTTCATTGAGAATTCATTGTCTTAGAAAAGAATGAAAGGAATGAGGAATTAGACTGAATGGGTTCTCACAGCACTGGACTATCAGAAATGCAGAAGCCTGTCTCCTAAATTCCTAAATTCTTGGCTCAAGACCCAGATCGAACACTGAGGACTTCTGGGCCAGGTGCAGTACCTCATGACTGTAATCCCAGCGCTTTGGGAGGCAGAGGCAGGAGGATCACTTTTGCTCAGGAGTTCAAGACCAGCCTGGGCAACGTAGTGAGACGGTCTCTACTAAGTAAAGACCCCGTTTTTACGTTTTTCTACTAAAAAGTTTATATATGTATCAACCAGGCATGGTGTGTACACCTGTAGTCCTAGTTACTTAGGAGGCTAAGGCGGTAGGATGGCTTGAGTCCAGGAAATTGAGGCTGCAGTGAGCTGTGACCACACCACTGCACTCCAGCCTGAATGAGAGCAAGAACCTGTCTTAAAAACAAAAAAATTAAAAACTAAGGGAAAAAAGAAAACGAAGGACTTCTATGACTACAGTACAAATGTTTCCCAGTTCTCACTGTCATAAGACTGAGCTAGCCACAAATGAAACTCAAAACTTGACCCTACAGAATGGTGAATTACATCATGATTGATGCCATGGCCTCACCAGCTCTAGGGACGATTCTGGCCAATTGGAATGCCCTGAACCCCCACTCCCCACCCAGTCCCCTTGCCAGCTGAGCAGCCTCTCTTTACTGTCTGATGGGGCTGGTCCTGCCAGAGCAGGGACCCTGTCACCACCCTCATATGGCCCCCATCCTCAGAGTCTTCAGCTGGAGTCAGCTGGCAGGAGGCCTTGAGGGGCAAGATTCAATAGCAATCTCAAACCGAAACCTGTGTAGAATGCCATTCCATATCATCAGACATCTGGGGGAGACACTGAGTGGGTTCTGAGGACGCACGCCAAGGAGGAGAGAATGCAGCCTCAGATGGGGCTGAATTTATCCATGCTGCTCCACCAACAGGGGGTCCTGCATGCAAGGTGCCAACTTCATCAGCAGGGGACAGCCCTGATTGTTTCTACAGCTGCTTTGTCGCCTGGCAGGTGAAGTGAAGGCCAACGCAGAGGTGGCCCCCTCACCTGGAGATGACAGAGACGCCAAGGCATGACAGAGCCACAGGAGTGGACTGAGCATGGACGGCCCTTTACCATGATGCCCAATGGCCCAAAATACCAGTCCTACACCCACACGGCAAGCCACTTTGCGGAGGGCCCAACACCCTTCGGAACGTCTTAGTGTCCAGGGAAGGTGTCCGGTCAGTGGTCCACCTATGGATTCCTGGAGTGGAAACCAAGACCTGGGATGGCAGAAGCCCAGAGGTGGCAGTGATTGCCAGGGGTGGTGTGGGTACATCACTGTCACAGACACAGGGCTGGGCATGGTGGCTCACGCCTCTAATCCCAGCACTTTGGGAGGCTGAGGCGGGTGGATCACCTGACGTCAGGAGTTCGAGACTAGCCTGGCCAACATGGTGAAGTCCTGTCTCAACTAAAAATACAAAAAAATTAACTGGGCATGGTGGCAGGCGCCAGCT
>NW_012120154.1:2130871-2131479 GCF_000951035.1 Colobus angolensis palliatus | reverse complement strand
GATGTGAAGGACCTCTTCAAGGAGAACTACAAAGCACTGCTCAATGAAATAAAAGAGGACACAAACAAATGGAAGAACATTCCATGCTCATGGATTGTAAGAATAAATATCGTGAAAATGGCCATAGGTAATTTATAGATTCAATGCCATCCCCATCAAGCTACAAATGACTTTCTTCACAGTATTGGAAAAAAACCACTTTAAAGTTCATATGGAACCAAAAAAGAGCCTGCATTGCCAAGACAATCCTAAGCAAAAAGAATAAAGCTGGAGGCATCACGCTACCTGACTTCAAACTATACTATAAGGCTACAGTAAACAAAACAGTATGGTACTGGTACCAAAACAGAGATATAGACCAATGGAACAGAACAGAGGCCTCAAAAACAACACCACACATCTACAAGCATCTGATCTTTGACAAACCTGACAAAAACAAGAAATGGGGAAAGGATTCCCTAATTCATAAATGGTGCTGGGAAAACTGGCTAGCCATATGTAGAAAGCTGGAACTGGATCCCTTCCTTACACCTTATACAAAAATTAATTCAAGATGGATTAAAGTCTTAAATGTTAGACCTAAAACCATAAAAACCCTAGAAGAAAAC
>NW_012120154.1:2128039-2129916 GCF_000951035.1 Colobus angolensis palliatus | reverse complement strand
AGGCAGAAGAATGGCGTGAACCCAGGAGGCGGTGTTTGCAGTGAGCCAAGATCCGGCCACTGCACTCCAGCCTGGGCGACAGAGCGAGACTCCGCCTCAAAAAAAAAAACAAAAAACAAAACAAAAAAAAAAGAAAATGTGGCACATATATTCCATGGAATACTATGCAGCCATAAAAAGGATGAGTTCATGTACTTTGCAAGGACATGGATGAAGCTGAAAACCATCATTCTCAGCAAACTATCACAAGGACAGAAAACTAAACACTACATGTTCTCACTCATAGGTGGGAATTGAACAATGAGAACACTTGGACACAGGGTGGGGAACATCACACACTAGGGCCTGCCATGGGGTGGGGAACTGGGGGAGGGATAGCATTAGGAGAAATACCTAATGTAAATGACAAGTTGATGGGTGCAGCAAACCAGCATGGCACATGTGTACCTATGTAACAAACCTGCACGTTGTGTACATGTACCCTCGAACTTAAAGTATAGTAAAAAATAATAATAATAATAATTAAAAAAAAAAACAAAACAGGCAGAGGACCATGTCGCTATCCCAACAGCCTGACCAACAGGGATTGTTGGAGCTAATGGATCACAAGATCCCCAGGGCAAAAATGGATCAGACCCTACAAAGACCTGCAGCTTTTACAACCAGAAAGGCTTGGGTTTGGTAAACAGGGGTCTGACTTGAGACCCCCTCCCCCACTGTTCCCCGGACAGAGGCACACAGTTCCTCCCCCAGTCCCAGACCTGAGTTAATTTGCAAACCCAGACCTCCTTCAATGAAGGGGGACTTGACGTTACACCTGGAGTCTGTGCCGTGAATCTCCTCACAGGGGGACTGTGGACTTGGTCGTTTACCACATTTTCAGGAGAAATAACTGAGTACCGGGAAGTCGGCGGTGGGGGTGAACCTTGCTGAGCCCTTGTTTCTTCATCTGTAACAGGAGGACTGGAAGTGAAGCAGGAGGCAGGACTCGACTCCAGAGGCAGATCTGGAACACTGGACCAGATTGAGGACTAGCTAAAACAGGGAAGAGGCAAAAGCACCTCTCCATAAGACACACCCACCAGTGTGCCTTGTCACTTTACCATTGCCATGGCAACACCCAGACATTACCACCCCTTTCCATGGCAATGACCCATGACCCGGAAGTTACTGTTCGTTTTCTAGAATTTTCTGCATAATTTGTCCCTTAATTTGCATATAATTAAATGGGTATAAATATGACTGCATAATTGCTCCTGAGCTGCTGCCCTCAGCATGCTGACTGTGGAGTAGCCCTACTCTGCAGGAGCAGTCTTGGAGCTGTAACATTGCCACTTCAATAGAGATATTTTCTTCCCCCATCAGCTCACTCTTGGATTCTTTCCCGAACAAGGCCAAGAACCTTCCTGGGGTAAGCCCCAATTTGGGGCTCACTTGCCCCACATCACAAGTATCATAAGGTTAATTGAGTAGAATAACGGGACAGTGCCTGAGTATGCACGCACACATTGACCGCAGCTGAGCTCTTAATCCGTCTGTGATTTTGTGTTCATTCTTTCCATTGTTTCCGTCTTTAGTCCACTATGCTGTGATCAGCCAGTTTAAGGATGCTGAGAGGAAAAAGATGACAACTCCTACCATTAACCAAAGACCAAATATGTGCCGGGGCAGTGCTCAATCCTCATGTCTTTAACCTGTGCAACAGTTCTGTAAGGTCACACAGGAATGAGCAATGGGGGTCTGATGTGTTGTCTCCTCTGTGGCACCAAGCTCCTCAGAGGTAATAGAACAAGGTGACAACAACAGAGCCTGGGAGTAGGTTAGGGTGAAAAATAGAAAAGGGAGGAAGAAGGAGGATGGATGGATGGATGGATGGA
>NW_012120154.1:2106312-2127396 GCF_000951035.1 Colobus angolensis palliatus | reverse complement strand
TGAATGGGCAGATGGGTGGGTGGGTGGATGGGTGGATGGGCAGATGGGTGGGTGGGCAGGTAGGTGAATGGACAGGTGGGTAGATGAAGAAGTATAGACGTAGAGAGAGATAATGGCTAGATAGACTTAGAAGGTGAATTAAACATGATCCCAACCCTCCAGGATTTTCCAATGAAGGAAGAGGGTGTTCTAAGTGTGGAGCTTGCCAAGAAGTTAAAATATTTTATCTGTAATTAGTGACACACTCAGAGTCTGCATTTTCCAGTCACACCATAGTGCGTGTGATGAAGACCAGCCAGGCAGGCTGTGACTTGGAGCCAACATACTTGATTGCTCCGTAACAGATTTGTTTGTTCCTTCATTTGACAGGCTTTGAGTGCCTAGTAGGTGCCAGGCACTGTTCTAGGCTCTGAGGACAGAGTAGTGGACAAGGTAACTCCAGGTGGAGTTTCCATGGGGAGTGGAGAAGGGGATGTGGAGAGATGTTGGCGTGGAGTGAGCCAGATGAGGCCAGATGCTACGGAGATCAACAGAGCAGAGCAAGAAAGCGAGGCTAGGGGCTGGGGCAGGTTGGACAGGATGGGTGCCACTTGCATGGATACCTGAAGGCAGCATAGGGGTGAGTCACAGCTCCTTTGAGATTGGGGAGAAGCAGGGACTTCCCCAGGATCATGCAGTAATAATGTGGCTGGGTCAAGGCTGTCACCCAGGTATGTGGACAGGTGTTGGAGTTCTGGGGTTCCTGGGCTGACACTTTAAAATACTGGAAACACACCAGACATGGTGTCAGCAGAGGAGGAGAGGGTGGAGCTTGGATCCAGCCACCAGCAGCTGCATGCCCTCCCTAAGCCTGCGTGCTGTCACTGTCCTGTCTGTTATCTCCTTCATGCCTCAAAAACAGTCTTATGTGTACTAGGAGTTCACAGATAGTTTACTTTATTAGCAGTAAATGTTTCATATTTTATTATTTTACAAAAGCAGCAAATGCTGTCCAAAGAAAGCTACGGTTCCACACTCTGGTTGAAGGCTGCAGGCTGGGACCAAGAAGACACCTTGGGGAAATGAGGATCTGACTGAACAGAGGAGAGTTCCTAAGAGTTCACAAGGTGAAACTGAGCGCCTAAGGAGGGTAGGAGAGAAAAGGACCAAACCAGCAGCCATGTCCTCTCTCTCCCAAAGTAAACAGGGCTATCTATTAGGATTAGGTTCAGTTGCAAGGAACAGAAAACCAGAGTAGCTCAAACAGAAAGAAGTTTCTTTCTTTCTTCCGTGAAAGCTCCTGAATGAGGCAGCCCAGGCGTTGGGGACGCTGCCTTTCATCTTGCCCCACAATCCTCAGCATTTGGCTTTCAGCTCATGGCTCAAGATGGCTGCTTGAGCACCAGACATCACATCAGTATTACAGCCAACAGTGCAGTGGAAAGGCATGAAGAAAAGAATGCTTTGTCTCCAGCAAAGGGATTTCTGGAAGAACGCCATTTTAGCCTGGCAACTTTAAGACCTTGAGAAGGCCCACCAGGCCCCTGGAAGACCCACAGACTCTGCTGGGCTGCTGCATGGGATGGCACCCAGGAAATGGGGAAAGATTCAGACAGCTCTGCCTGGGAAGTGCCCGCAGCAATCCATGGCACAGACCAGCTGTTGGTAGCTGCCAGGATGCTGCACGCGCTGGGCTCTCCAGCTGACCTCTGATGTCCGTCTCCTGGTGAAGCTGTCTCTTCCTCCTCCCAGCCAGATCCTTCTCTTATGCCCCGGAAACTGAGAACACTGGGGATTTAGGGGAGAAGGGAGGGCCCCAGTCAGGATTGGGCAGGCAGGGGTAGGAGCTGCCAGGTAAACAGATCCCTCAGATCTGCACGGCCCACTACCACCATGGGTGGACTCTACTTCCTCAAGGGCTGGGCTAGGAACCCCAGGATGAATTCAAATCAAATGACTATAAAAGCTCCTGGCCGTAACAGGCACATGTCAGAGGTTCAAGAAAGTGAGTGAGTGAAGGAATGAATCAGTCCATTGATCAATCAATTGCTGGGAGCCCAAATGTTATTCAGTCTAACCTCAGCCACATTGTTCCCCAGTTTTCGCTTACACACTTCCAGTGACACGGCGCTCACTACCTCGGGGGGCAAAATGGTTTTAGTTTTAGACTGCCCTTATAAGCACCCAGATCTTTAGTTTCTGGGTCCCTCTCAGCCCCAGTCCATGCTGCAGGTGGGACCTAGACTACATTTAGCCTCTTTTTTATGAGCTGGTACCCAAGTCTTCATAAGCAAGAGAAAGCACAGAACACAGGAGCTTGGAGCCCACGCACCTTTCCTCATCCTCTCTGGCCGGAGTGAGTCTGTGACTTGCCCAAGGCCACACAGCTGGCTAAGGGCCAAGCTGAGACCCGACCCCAGACCCGGCTTTCCACTGTTTCCTTCTAAATCCCACATCCCCTCTGGGACTTCCTCCAGTGTTCCCCACAGTGGCTGTTCCCTCCCCACAGCCAGCCCACCCCACGATGCTGAGGATCCACTTCCTCTATGGAAACCCTCAGGCTGCAGAAACCCATCTCTCGTCACTGCCAGAGACAGACACAAGTCCACATGTCAGGACTGCATCAGGACCAAGACCGACAGAGTGGCCTGTGTGTCTCTTCCCTCCCACTAGACTGAGGCCTCCCCGAAGCCGCGGGCCTGCGGGTATGTGCACGCATGTATGAGCATGTACGTGTGTGTGCGCGCGCGCGCACCAGTGTGTGCGATCGCGCCTGAAGCTCCCAGAGTGAGAGGAACACGCCGCAAGCTGTCGGCACATCCTGCCAAGGCAGAAAGGTTAATTGTCACACACGATGCCAACAGACAGACCTCCGGCGGATTCATTTGGTTTTGTTTTGTGGTTTTTTTTTTTACAACTTTAAATACGGAATATAAATAAATTTTACATTTAAAAAATAAAAGGAAAGCCCCCAAAAATATAATCACCGACTTTACAAACTGAAGGAAGCAGATTTTGGAAGATGGGAAGGGGGAAAGTGCAGTAGGTGGGAAGGGAGGTGGGAGCTCAGACCCCACCCCTAGGGGGTCTTGGGGATCTTTTCCCTTCTCTCCCCCATTCCCAGCCCACAACAAGCTGGTTTCCTAGGAGGAGCCACCAGAGGCGGAGCTTAGAAGGATCGAAGATGGGGAAGTGTGCAAGCAGGGAGGGGTGCGGGCAAGAGGGCTGCACCCTCCCTTGGAGACCTTCTCCCGGGTGTCCCACACCCACCTGGAAGGGCAGTTGCTGGAGCAGAGGACTCTGGGAAATGGAGGTCATGTGGACAGCAGTGTTGCCTCCCTGCCCCTACCACAGTCTCCCTCCTATTTGGCCACTCCAAGCCACAGGCTGCATCAGGGGCACGGCCAGTCCACAAGGAGTCTTTGTGTGAATTAGGAAAAGGATCCTTTTCCTCTTTACCTACATCTGCCAGAAATTGTCATAATAAATACACAAATCAGCTTTATCTATGATGTGAACAGTGCTCCCTGCATACAATGTCTTTGTGCAGTGCATACCCTGCACAACCTTACATGGCAGTCTTAGCTGGGGTGGAAAATGATGAGCAGGTCCCTTGCTGCCCTGGCCTCTAGTCTTCTGCCCTAGAGAGGAGTGACTGGGATCATCTGGGGCCTTAATTAGGGGTTCAAGAGCCCCTTGGTGGAACAGACTGTAGGGCCAGGACAAGAGGAAGATGTAAGGTGGAGGTAGAGAGATGAAAGGAACCAGAGGAAGAGGTGAATCAGAGTGGAGTGCAGGGAGGAGTAGGTGGCAGGAGGCAGGGGATGCCCAGGTCACCATCTACAGCCACCTCAACCACAAACTCCGTCTCTAACCCACCTGAGAGGGCACCCAGCCACTTGGTGTGTGGCCACACCCACCTAGAGGAGTCCACGTCTTCAAAACGAAAACGAAAAGAAGCCACTGCGTACAGAGGCACCAGGGAGACGAGGTGACTGGTGTTTGGGCACTGTGGGAGGGGTTTTCTCCAGTCTGTGTGCCCGTCTGTGGTCTTAGCCACGGAGTCCGAGGTAGCCTGGCCTCCCTGGAGGTGTCTCCCCTCAGAGCTGGCCAGGGGTCCAGGGACCAGGCAGGCTACGCTGAGAGGTCCTCAGGGCCATGTGCAGGGCTCCTCGGGCCAGTCCACAGTGCTTGGGTGTGGCCCAGGCCAGGTGCAGGGGAAGGAGCCCGTTTCCCCCAAACAGTGACTCCATCAGTCTCTCTCACACTCTTATCCCAAGTTCTTGGAGTCAGGGGAAGAAGACAGCGATGGAGTTCAGTCCTTCTTTTTCTTCTTGAGCTGCTGGGCAAGACGCCGGAGGCCACTGGGAAGAGACCCGCTGATGGAAGGGTGGACGGACACGTGGAGGGGTGGGGGAAAGCACCATTGGCCGTCCGAATCAGGCATCGAGACAGACGGACGAGGGAAACAATATTATCACTCCAAGGACCCCATGGGGGCAATACAGCAAATACCATATTAAATAACCCTGCAGGCCAAGCAGAGAGATGGGGGGTCAGAGACAACCTAGAGGGTCCATCCCATGTTCATATGTCCCCCATGCCAGGGGCAGGGAGCTGGGGACAACTAGCCACCCCTGATTTCCAGCAGTGCTCAGGGCTGGGGCGTTGAGGGGCTGGGAAGATTGAGATTTAGACCTCCCATTCTCTTAGGGCGTGCTGGGACACAGCTGGGCTGGGGTCTCCAAAGCCCACCACCCACCCTGCCCCAGCTGATAACTGAGCAGAGAGGACCAAGGCTCAGAGGCTAGATTTTGGATGGAAAAATCCTTTCCCCTGACCCCATCCACAGGCCACGGAGAAGGAAACACAGGGTTCTAGGCCTCCGTTTCCCCGCCCGGCCCTCACCTGCCCACACTCTCCTGCCGATGCCCCTAGGCTCCGAGGGTCTCCTTCAGTGCCGTCTTGTCATGCGTGTGCTTGAATTTCCGGTGCTTGCCCTTGGGGGGCCGGCGGACTCGCACCGTCCGAATGGTCACCCGGGTTTGGGGTGTTTTGGCTGCACAAGCGAAAGAAAGAGCTCGTGAGCATGTGGACCACTGGGGCGGTCTCTCCCCGCTGACCAAGGCCTGCCACGGACCTCCTGAGGTCTTCTGGGCTCAGGAAAGGGACAAGAGGGGAATCTGGGCCAGGGTCCTGGGTTTGGATCCCAACTCCACGGCTCACCAGCTGTATTTTCCTTGGTAACAATGACTGAACCTCTCTGAGCCTCGGTGCCTCCATCTGTGGAATGGGCGTAATAAGACTGCCCACCTCATAGGACTGGTGGGAGGAATACATGACAGTACGCTGGCAAAGCTCTTTGCACAGTGCCGGACACAGAGCCGGGTAGATTAAATATGGCTTCAAGTTCTTTGTCACAGTCCACTGACCAGAAGAGTTTGTTTCCCTCCCCTTGAATCTCGCCTGGAGTTGGAGCTATTTAACCAACAAGAGGCAGAAGTGGTGCCGTGCCAGTTCCAGGCAGAGGCCTTAAGAAGGCCCGGCAGCTCTCGCCTTCATGCTTTGGGGGGCCCTGGGCCGCCACATAACAGGTCTGGCTACCCTGCTGGAAAGGCCACATGGAGAGGCCAGGTAGGGACTGGATCTCCCCACAGAGCCAGAGGCCCTGGACTACAGGGAGAGGAAAATAGGCCCAGCTGTCCCTGCTGAGCCTCCAGATGACCACAGCCCAGGCCGCCAGCTGACTGCAACCAGTAGACGGGCCAACAGAACTGCCCAGCTGAGCCCAGTCAACCCCCAGACCTGGGAGGGAAAATAAAAAGCTCCGAGTATGAAGTGGTCAGCACATGGCAGCTGCTACAACTCACTTTTTTTCTTATTTTCCTTAGCTTGACCTACTATTGAGGTTTCCTCCCAACCTCTCAGCCTCATCCAGTCACGTGGTAGGGAGGTCACTGGGCTCTGGGCCAGAATCACACTCCCACCATGAAGCTGGGCCTTCAGGTCAGTTGTGCCTGTCACCTACCTGCCCCTTGCCACTCTGAGAAGCAGTGGAGTGGGATGGATGGACCACAACTCAGGCTGCGGATCTGACTCACCAGGGCTCAAATCTGAGCTTTCCCACGTATTGTGGACATTGGAGCAAGTCACTTAAACACCCTGTGCCTGATTTCCACATCTTTATTTATTTGTTTTTAAGACGGAGTCTCACTCTGTTGCCCAGGTTGAAGTGCAGTGGCGCAATCTCAGCTCACTGCAACCTCCACCTCCCAGGTTCAAGTAATTCTCCTGCCTCAGCCTCCCGAGTAGCTGGGATTACAGGCATGCGCCATGATACCCAGTTAATTTTTGTATTTTTAGTAGAGATGGGGTTTCACCATGTCGGCCAGGCTGGTCTTGAACTCCTGACCTCAAGTAATCCACCTGCCTTCGCCTCCCAGAGTGCTGGGATCACAAGCGTAAGCCACCGTGCCCTGCCGATTTCCACATCTTTAAAGCAGAGAAGACAGCAGCCCTGGCCTCCTAGCGTTAGGAGACAATACATGGAAATGGCCAGAAACTCCCCAGCTAGTGTTTACCATGCACCTGGTGCTGCTCTATGCTCATTTCCCTTTACGGCAGGTGCTGTTACCGGCAGGTGCTGTTACCCACACTTTACAGATGAGGAAACTGAAGCAGAGAGACTGGGATTTGAACTCAGGGATCTGCCTCTAGAGTGTATACCTCCAACCACTCAGCACAAACGACAATGTCTGTGAGCTTCAGTCAAGGGGAGCTCTTACACACTTATCTCCCTCCTGGGTTCCCAGGTGGCTGTCTTGGCAGGGACAGCTGTGTCTGCTGAGCTCAAGGCCAGCCTTTTCCTGGGAGCCTTTTGAGCTCTCCCAGCCTGCCGGGATCTGACACCTGACCTCCCACCTTACAGACACCAGGTCCCACGAGGCAGCTATCCCATCTCTGCCAATGAGCAGATTTTCTAGCAGTTCAGGGACTTGGATGGGCTTCAGATCCCCTCAGACAGAAGACACCAGGAGGGCCACTGAAGGGCCCAGGGAGTTTCTTCCCCAGAGCCTGGGCCATCAGCAGGACACTGGGCTATACCAAGGCCAGGCAAGCACAAGGTCACCACACAGCTCGAGTGACAGCACGCAGATCTGAGCCCAGGAGGTCTGACACTGACCACAGTATCACAGAGAGCCACCAAGCCTTAGCCAGGCCCATGGACAGGTGACAGAAACACCATCATACTCAACCAAAATACCGGAACTAAAATGATGGGACTTGACGTCATCTACGTTTCACTGGTATAATACGCCTCCCAAGAAACTGGTTTAGAAAATTATGTGAAACAAACACATGAAGTAACTCATTCTAAACATAAAGAAGGCCAGGCATGGTGGCTCAATGCCTGTAATCCCAGCACCTTGGGAGGCTGAGGTGGGAGGATCACTTGAACCCAGGAGTTAGAGACCAGGCTGAGCAACAAATCAAGACCCCATCTCTACAAAAATTTAAAATATTAGCTGGACGTGGTAGCACGTGCCTGTAATCCCAGCTACTTGGGAGGCTGAGGAGGGAGGCTTGCTTGAGCCCAGGAAGGAGTTCAAGGCTGCAGTGAGCTATGATCATGCCATTGCACTGCAGCCTAGGTGATGGAGAGAGATCCTGTGTCTTAAAAAAGAAAGAAAGAGGCTGGGCGTGGTGGCTCACGCCTGTAATCCCAGCACTTTGGAAGGCCGAGGCAGGTGGATCACTTGAGGTCAGGAGTTCCAGACCAGCCTGGCCAACATGGCAAAATCCCGTTTCTACTAAAAATACAAAAATTAGCTGGGTGTAGTGGCAGGTGCCTGTAATTCCAGCTACTCGGGAGGCTAAGGCAGGAGAACTGCTTGAACCCAGGAGGTAGAGGTTGCAGTGAGCCAAGATTGCACCACTGTACTTCAGCCTGGGCAACTGGGTGAGACTGTCTCAAAAAAAAAATATGTGTGTATATATATATATATATATATATATAAAATTTTCCCTTAATAGAGAAATCATCCTCCACGTTAACTCAATAATTTATAACACGTCAGTTTGAAGCTATCATATGATCAGCCTTTCCAGGGCATCCAGCGACTCAGCTCAGCTCTGGGAATAAGACCCAGAGGTCAAGAAACAGCTCTGTCTTCAGGGTCTTGTTAATAAGAAATGAGAATGAAAAGATTGTCCTGTCCCTAACAATAGAAAGTTACTGAAAAAGAACTATCACTCACATGATTTTTTTAATGCTCATCTAATCATATTAATCATTTTTTTTTAAAGGCAGGGTCTTGCTCTGTTGCCCAGGCTGGAGTACAGTGGTGCCATCACGGCTCACTGTAGCCCCAACATCCCAGCCTCAAGCGATCCTCCCACCTCAGCCTCCTAAGTAGGTGGGACTACAGGCGTGTGCCACTATGCCTGGCTAGTTTTTGCATTTTTTGTAGAGATGGGGCTTCACTGCCTCACAATGCTGCCAACGCCATCTCGTACCTCTGACTGATCACCAGCTAGCTGTTCTGCATATGGAGCTAAAATCTCTCTCCAGTGGCTTCTCCCCACTGGTCCTGGCTCCCCTGCTCAAGGGTATGAGAAATTAGCTTTATTTCTCATCCCCAGGACAAGCTGCCCAGTATCTGAAGTTGATGGGCATGGAGCTTTCTCTCATCCAGGCCCAGATTCCTTCCACTATCCCATCCCCACATCCAACAAAGCAGGGGGCTGTGGTAGCAAGACTGGAAATGGGGCTACTCTGGATGGGGTGGTCAGGGCAGACTTCTGGGAGGAGGTGACTTCTGAGCTGAGACTCTAATGAAGAGAAGGAGCTAGGCTTGTGGAGAGCTGGGAGAAGTGTCCTTCAGCCATAGCAGAAACTCATTTGGTTACTGAAAGAGGCCTGCCCGGCGGGGGTGGCACAGGTGAAGGGTACTGGTTGGCAGAGACCAGAGGGCCAGCCAGGGGCTAATCCTCATGTAGGGCTCTCAGGCCGGGGAGGAATCTGGCTTGTTCTCAGCAAGATGGACAGAAAGCCTCCCATGAATTTAACCGGGGGCGGGCCTGATTCCATCTCCATTTTTAAGACCGGCCCCTGCTCCCAGCTGCTGCAGGGGAAGGGGGCTGAGGGCTGAACCTGGAAAGGTGGTTACCTCGCTGCTCCTGGGAACCTCCCGGGCTTCGGGTCACAGGCCGTGCAGCCGCCACTGTCTCACACTTGCATGCCAGGTGGTCCTCCAGCGTCACCGTGGCCTTCTTAAAGATTGGCTTCTTCCGCACAATCTCGATCTTTCTCACCTGGAGGACAGAGCCACAAAATGCCTCTGTAGAGGCCACACAGCCAGGAGCCTGGGAACAGCCTGCGCTTCCCACCCCAGTGTCCCCCTGCAGCAATCTTTCCTCGAAAGCCCGGAGAGCAGGCTGTGGGGCAAACGCTTTGGCCCAAACAATAGCAGGACCTTGACCTCTGCCCTTCTCGTAGCTTTTCCATCAAAACAAGCCCTCCTGACCTGGGGCCCCCCTCAGTGCCCCCAGAGAGGGAGAGCCAGAAAGGCATTTCTGGGTTGAGCTAGGGCCTGCAGTCTACTCACTCCCGGAGCAGAGCGCCAGCCAAGGTCAGGGCTGCGCCAGAGGCGGGAGATGGTTGTCTGGAAGGAAGTGGGGGGAGGCTTCATCTAGGAGGGAGGTGCGAACGGGGAGGTCAGATGTCAGGTGTCCATCCATAGAGCTGGAAGCATTGAGGACAGGAGATACCACGAGAGTGGGCAGTGGGGTGGAGTGACATTCGTAGTCTCAGGCGCAGGGCCCAAGCCAGGGAGGGAAGGTGGGCAGGAGGAGAGGCCATGGGCTGGTGGCAGGAGAAGGAGGTGCAGCTAAGCAGGCAGAGCATCAGGCAAGGGCCGGTGCTGAGCTAGGGAAGTGTGCAGTGCCCAGCCTGCGGGCGAGGCTGGCCTGGAGCGTGCAGTAATCTTTCCACAAGAAGCAGAAGCCGCGGCTTCTCTGATTCTGCCCTCACCAGGGTGAGACCAGGGTGCTCCCTGAGATAGTCTCTACTCTAGAATTTTCTCTGAGTCCAGTGTATGTATCCCCCACCCCTCCGAAGAAAGCCAGGGTCAGCATTCCACTGTTGTAGGGGGACCTGTCCCAGCTCTGCAGTGTCTATCACCTGGTGGGCCTCTCTGCACCCTCCTTATTAAAGACACAGCTTGTCAAAGAGAGACAAGCAGGTGTCAAAGATGCAGGGGCACCCACCGAGCCTTTCTCAAGAGAGCCCTGAATAGGGAGAGCTTTGGGGGAGCCTGAGCAGCTGCCCAGAACACTCTGAATGTCAGACAAATATTTGCGGATACGTCTCTTCGAGGGACGTTTTGCGATTTTGTCCTTGTAAAGGAGGTGACATCCCTATTTCAAGTTGGCTCCACACCTCGCCCAGCCTGGGGTGTCTGAATATGGCTTTTGGCTACAGCGGCCTGGGCCACCTTAGAGGATTCATGGTCGGCCTTAGTCCACCTGCCCAGGAAGAGCTTCCCAAGAGTGGGCCCCTGTAGACAGAGCCCAGGGACAAATCAGGAACGTCCTTCGACACACCACTCTGCCCAGTCAAGGCAGCCTGGTCAGGTATAAGCCCCAGAAGGGTAGCCTCCACCCACCACCGGGACCAGCCTCGGGGGCCTGCAGAGCCTACGCACCTGGACGGGCCGCAGCTGCACCTGGGTGGGGCGGCACTGCACGTTGCGGTTGTTGCAGCAGCCGGAGCAGCGCTGCACCTCCACGCAGGGTGGCCACACCAGGAAGTTGGCATTGGTGCGGTCTATGAGGCGCCGGGAGATCTCGAACACCTCGGTGCGAGTCTTGCACTCGGCGATCATGGCTGGCTCAGCAACGGTCAGGGAATCTGGGAGGAGAGGGAACCTGGGTCAGGAGCGTGGGCCTGCCCAGAGTCCCCCCGCCTGGCAGGGGAGCTCAGCCAGTGCCCCTGGGACTGTTCTTTCTCATGTCTTTCAACCCCAGGGTTCAGGTTTCAAGTCCTGGCTGTTATTAGCCATGGGACTTGGGCAGGTGGCTGAGCCGCTCTAAGCCTCTGTTTCCCCATCTGCAAAATGGGACAATGAGATCTACACCCAAGAACCACTGTAGGTTTCAAGTGAGAAAATTCAGAGTGTGGGGCATGTTGTAAATGCTTAGTAAATGTCCGCTTCCCTCTGCTGGCACGTAATTATTTTATTCTTCTTTATGATTTTACACATTTATGGGCTTGTGGTCGTTATGCGGGTACCATATTATCTTGAAACCACGCGTGCACTGCTGTCTTACGGTGTCATGGATTCTTTTATCACCACTGCTTTCAAAGCCTCAGCTTCCTCCTCTATGAAGTGGGATAAGAACAGCGCCTCCCTCCCATGTGGATCTAAGGTGTAAAGTGAGTAAGCCTGGCCTACAGCAAGCACTGAGGCTACCCGCCGCTATCCACATACAGAGGACAGGTGGCTCTGAGAGCTGAATATCCCGCCCACATTCATAGATTGGGGGTAGAACTCAGGCCACCTGACTTTTTTCTTTTTTTTTTTTTTGTGAGACAGAGTCTTGCTCTGTCGCCAGGCTGGAGTGCAGTGGCACAGTCTTGGCTCACTGCAACCTCCATCTCCCGGGTTCAAGCAATTCTCCTGCTTCAGCCTCCCAAGTAGCAGGGACTACAGGCACACGCCACCACGCCCAGCTAATTTTTGTATTTTTAGTAGAGATGGGGTTTCACCATGTTGTTCAGGATGGTCTCGATCTCTTGAACTCGTGATCCGCTCGCCTTGGCCTCCCAAAGTGCTGGGATTACAGGCGTAAGGCAACGTGCCCGGCCCAGGCCACCTGACTCTTATCCATAGGTTCCCCCAGCCTCTAACTGCAGTGTTTTGGGGACTCCAGGTGTCAAAGAGGAGAAGGGGTTTGAGCGGATATTTGCCTCACCTGGGAGGGTTTCTCTGTGACCTAATGATCTACAGTCTCCTTTAGATCTCTGCAAGGGAGCAGGAGGCAGTTCCAGGCTTTGCTCAAGTTCTACCAGCCTAGGCCGCTGCCCTTCGCCACAGGTGAGTCCCATAGCCCATCAGGGACCACGCTAGGCTCAAGTGACGGCAGCAGGTTGGGATCTCAGCCCTACTGCTTCCTAGCGGTGTGACCTCGCCTACTTTTTTACCCTCTCTGGGCCCCAGTTTCCAATTCTGTGAAATGGGGTTAATAATATCTACCTCCAGGATTGAAATAAGGAACGAATGAGCTTTGCAGCACTATATTTAGAAAACAGATAGTGTGGGGGCGAAGGGGTGTGATGACTCAACATAGGCATTTAAGGATGGTTTTACTCTCTCAGTTCACTCAGTCCTGAATGTAGGGGGAAAGGCAGTTGTAAGAGGACCCTCAGAGCCCTCCGACTGGCTGCCCGCCCCCATTCTCTTTCCCTGGCCCCCATCCTAATTTGAAGGACCCTTGTTGCGTGCCTCAGTCTTACCCAAGCTCCTTCTTCCACGAGCCAGGCTCTCCAGCTCGCCTCCAGAGTGGGAGCGGGTCATGTTCAGGTCCAACTCGGCCCCATCTTCCTCTGCAGGAGAAGGCGCAGTCAGACACAAGGCGGTCCCACCTCGGTCAGGAGCTCCCTCCGCCGGGGTCTCTGGGCAGGCAGGAGGTTTGCCTCCCCCCACTCCAGAGAACAGTCCCTCCTTCCAGCCCCCATAGATGCACGGGTCCTGGCCCTGAGCACGGACCCTCCAAGCAGCCCCCAGGACAGCCGCAGGCCCAGGACCCTGATTGCATCCCTGGCTCTTTAGCCACATTTTTGGCCAGAACCCATGTCAGTGGAGTTAAAAATAACCCTTCCCCTTTGCTACTGTAAGTGAACCCTCCTCGGCCTCCAGGGCGGGGCTAGGACCTGGGGCACTGAAGGCCAGTTTCCAGTGCCCCTCCACCCAGCGTTCCCATAGGAAGTGCTGAATGGAGAAATTCCCAGAAGCCCCAGGGGGACCGCATGCCCTGAACACAGCCCCTCTGGAGCCCTGGACAATGGCGGTGCTGGGCAGGCGGGAGCAAGGGAGGGAGGGAGAGGGACGGGGGTGGGAGCTGAAGATAGAGAAGAGGAGAAGAGGGATGGGAGTTGGGCCTGCTGGTGGTGGGGAGTCCCTGCCACACACCCTTCTAGGGCCTGGTCTCTCTAGCTCCGGGCCCCTCACCCGTATCTGCATCTGTCTCCCTCCCCGTCTCTAACCTATTGCCCCACCTCTGCCCCCAGCCGTCTGTTGATTCTTCTGGTAACAAATGACAGCTCCCTTTTCCAGGCTGGGCACCATCTCAGTCCCATCAGCACTCCTTAGAGACATCGGTCCTTTCCAGAGCCCATGGCCAGAGGTTGGCTGCTGGGAAGTGAGGGCCGAGGGAGGCCTCTGAGCTGGATGTTAAAGCGTGGACAGACTCTTCTGTCTACTTCATGGGTGACGAGCCACAAATAAACTAACAGGCATTGGCAACACGCTCCTGCCACCTCCACACAGCACCCCATGGCTCCAGCTCTGGCCCCGACCCACTGGCCCCATCCAAGACAAAGGCGCCTGCCGCCTGTCCGTCCCGGGTACTGCAGGGAGTCTGATGACTAGTCCGCTTCCGTCCAGCCTGACAGCCCCTACGTCAACGAGCCTATCTGTCCCTCTGGCTCCTTTCCTTTCTCCCTGCCATCTCTGGAATGTCCCTGGTGGGGAGGAGATGGGGAAAAGATGCGCTTTGTGGAAAGGTTAAGTTGATTAGGAAAAAATAGCCACATGGTTGCCTTGAAACAGGCCTGCTATTGAAAGCCTCATCTCCAAGATCCCGACCCCCACCAGGGGTGTGGAGGGGCCGTCTGAGGGTGGGGGCATAAAAGCTTGGAAATAAATGGTAGAAAGGCTAAATTTGGAAGTTGCCCCATTGTGTGTGGCCAGGGGCGGCCAGTCGGGCATAGGGTGGGGGTTGTGGGAGACGTCGGGTGGGGGCCCTGGCGAACAATAGGTGGGCCCAGCTGGGTCCCCCTCCTGCCTGCCTCACCGCCCCCCAGCACAGGCAGGATTGAAAGGGCCTGGGAATGCTTTTGAGAGGGAGCCAGGGGCCCAACGGGGAGAGGAAACAAAGGCAGGAAATGCTGTTCCCCCGTAGATAGCGTCTGGGCAAGGATTACAAAGTGACAAAGAGACAGAACCCCAGAGGGAAGGGGACCTGGGGGTGCAGGGGGGCCGCTGACCAGGGCTCCAGGGAACAGGCCAGAGGTTAGAATAGAATGGAATTTGCTCTGAAGACAGCGTTTATAAATACATTGTCAATCCAGCCCGCCAGCCCTGCCACGTGTGTGCCACCGAGCACGTGCCCATTTGCTGAGTGAGCTCTGGGGCACGGGCAGGGCTGCCTGCTGGTCGAGGCCAGGTGTCCCCAGGGGACCTCACAGACCGGGCCTCTAGCCAGAGGGGCGGGGAGATGACTCCTCCAGTGCCATCCTCCCTGGCTGGGCCCACACCTGGAGACATACTCGGCAGATGACCTGGGCACCTTCTCCCCGCCCTCTCTCCTCCCGGCACCCCACCCTCGGCACCAAGCCGGAGCCACACGTGGGTGCTTCTCCTGCCACACCCCAAGTCCCAGGTACCAACCCGCCTGCTGACTCGGCCCTGCCCTGGATGGGTGTGGCCGGGCTCTCTCTGGGCTGCCATGGGCCTCCAGTTCCCCAGACGTCAGGGAAGAGGGATGCCTCCTGTCCTGCCCCTCCCAGCTCCCTTAGAGTCTCCTCGGAGGGCCGGAGTGCGGGGCGAGGATTCCATTTACCTCCGGGGTCTCCGTGCAGCAGGCGCTGGAGATCATCGAAGGAGCGGATCGAGTGGTCACTCAGCATCTCATAGAGCTCCTCGGGAATGGGGTCCCCCTGCCGGGCAGACACCAAAAGGCTGAGTGAGCTGGGAGTGGGGGCTTTCCAGCATGGCTATCTCCCCTACCACATGCTTTCTCGCTTTCTCCTGCAGAAAGCTCTGAGGTCACAGGGAGATGGACAAGCAGGATCCAGGCCTGATGATCAGGAGCACAAAGGCCTCGGGGCCTGTAAAAAACGGTTACAGGGCTTGGCTGAGAACTAGGGTCTTTCCTTCAATATATCGGGGCCTGCCGAAGCCTCTGAGACCAAGCTCACTCCCTGCACCCTCAACCCCCAACAGGAACCCCAGTTTGCTTTGAGTTGGACCTGCTTGCCTATGTCTGTCTCCCCCACCAAACTACAAGTTCTGGGAAGACACCAAAATCTGATTTCTCTCTGAGTCTCGCTCCACATCTGACAGTTGAAGATAGCCAGCATTTCCCATGGCCAATCTAACCCCCATTGTACAGAGGGGAAAACAAAGGCTCAAAGAGAGGCTCAATTATTGGCAAAAGCTGCATTCGAACCTATGCCTTTGGGATGACACAGCCTGTACTCCCAGGCTCCTGGGTCCAAGAGGTGCTTAATAAATGCATGCAGAGTGTGATGGTCTCAGGAGGCCCCAGGTCCTAGCGGTATCTATGAAGTCTCTCACTCGAAAGAGGCAAAAAGGGAATCCTCAGATACGGCCGGGAAACCTGAAAGCTTACCCGTGCCCTGTGCCCAACCAAACCCTATTTTTAGAGCCCCTTTGGCCTGTTGCCAAACACACTCGAAACTTGATAAGCACTTCAACAGGCCTCATTCGGAGCCGGGTTTCCTCCAGGGAAACCGCAGGTCCCACAATGACACAAGAGCAGCCCCGTAGGAAGGTCACAGCCACGTCCCCCACAGTTCCAGGAGACTCAAGGGGCTGATGCCAGAGATCCCAAGAAAGAGGCGAGGGCAGATAGGAGACTGAGAATCACAATCCAGACCACCAGCCACTGGGAGAAGCAAGGAAAATTCCTAAGATGTCACTGCATGTTCAAAGGCTGGGACCGGACTTTCAGGCGTGCAAAGACACACGTGCAGGCACAGGCACTCGGGCTGCAAGGTCTGGACAGACAGTCTGGAGAGGGCGCCAGTAGGCTTGGCATACTACTATAGAACCTTGGGTTAAACCACTCTCTGCTTCAGTTTCCCTGGATTAAGAAGGGAGGACTTCCGGCCCTTCTTGGTTCACTCCACACTCCTGGAGCCGAAGGTCGGGGAGCTTGGAGAGGCTCGGTGCAGGCTACCTTCACAAAAGGGATGCTGCTTTCTCATTGCCTGATGGCGGAGGAGGAGTGCAGGAAAGGAGAAGAGGTCGTCTCAGCCCGGTGGCCAGCCTCAAGGGGCCCTCCGCAAAAACTCTGTTCCTCCAGCTTATCATGAAGTCTAGGAACACCTCCAGGGGTTCAGCCATGACCAACTCTGGCCACCCACATGATCCAGGAGCTAGAAGACTTAGGGTGAGGGGATGGGGGTGACCACTTTTAAAGCTACATCATTCCCTGAAACCCCTGAGTCTCCATGTCTTTGTTTGAACACGGAGTTGCAACCCCGCCCAATGCCTAAGGGCTGCTGGGCAACTCCAGGAAAAAAAGGTTGCAGGGCTTGGCTGAGAACTACGGTCCTTCCTTCAATTTCCGGGCAGCCAGGGGCTGCACATGCGAGACAGAGGAGGGTATGGGCGCCGCTGTCCCTCACTTTCAGCCCCCATATCCTCCGGGCTCTGCCTCCTCCCGCCCTCAAGCAAGTTCATTCCTTCCACCTCAGAACAGAGACCACGCCTCTGGTGCCCTCCAAATGTTGACAAAGTATCCAACCCACAGAACAGAGGGCTTGGTCTCCAGTGAACACCAGCGAGAGCCGCTTCCCCTGAGAGTTCTGTCAAACCCAGAACTGGCAGGCCAGAGAGCCAGATCCCACGCCTACGGACCGACTGCCGTGTGACCTCGGCTGGTCACTGCCCCTATGGTCCTGGCTCTCCTCTGTGAATCGAGGGGCTTGAAGAACATTCGATTCAGTTCTAATTCAGCCAGGAGGTGTTAGAAGGGGCAGAGGAAACGCCAAAGCCGGGTGCCCAGCCAGGCCTCCCTGGATCACTGGCAGAAGAAAAACAAGAAGTGTTTGTGGGGTAAAGATTCAATTCACCTCCCAGGGGAGGGGCCCAAAGGCCTAGTAGCAAATGGCACTTAGTGCTTGTGCCAAGCTCTCCCTGCCCACTGGAGAGCCGGCTGCAGCTGCCAGCCACAGCAGAGGAGGCGGACCCCTGAACAGACCCAGGCACGTGACGCATAGGAGATGACATCTTTACAGAAACAAACAGACCCTCCAAGGCTGAGTGCGAAAGAGCCCAGGATAGGGTCTGAGGAGGAGGGAGGGGCACATAGTAGGTCCTCAGTAAATACTGGTCAAATGCATGAAGGAATCTACCCTTCTCCAGGCTCTGTCCAGTATGATTCTTCCACCTCCTCTACCAGGAGAGCCACCTGGGTATTCTTCCCCGACCCTAGGCAAATGAGCTCCTAGAGTCCCTTTTAATCTAAGCAGGGAGGCCATCCCTGCAGATGCTTCTAGTAATGTGGCCACTAGATGCCCAGAACTCCCATAAGCCCCCGGATTTGGTAATAATACCACAACTAACATCTATGAATGCCAGCTACAAGCCACATGCTGAGAAAAACACCGTATAAACTACCAATCCTAAGAGGCTGGCAGTATTTGTATCCCCATCCTCCAGATGAGACCAATAAGGCTTAGAAAAAATTAAACAAGCAGCAACAGGCCCAGACAATCAGCAAGTGGCAGAGCTGGGTCGTTCCCAGGCTCCAGAATGCCCACCCGTTCCAGCCCACCATGGGGCATCTCAGCCTCTCTCTCCTGTGCTCTGAGGCTGCTGGCCCTCAGCATCACACAAGGTTGGTGTTGGCTCTTTACTCTGCAGCATGTCCCACATCAGAGGCTCTCAACCAGAGCCGACTGGGCCCGCACGGGACAGTGGCAATGTATGAAGGCACTGCTGGTGGCCACAGCTTGGGGTGTGCACTGCATCTAAGTGGGTGGAGGCCGGAATGCCGCTCACCAACCTTCAGGGCACAGGACAGCCTTCCCAAATGTCAGGAGGGCAGAGGCTAAAAAACCCTGTAGCAGAGGAAAGAGCAAGGGCTCCAGATGCCAGGCAACCTGGATTCTTGGAATCTTGTCACAATCTAAAACCTCGGCTTCTTCATCTTTTAAATGGGGCTAATAATACCTCGCCCGGGGTTACTGGGAAGCATAATTGCACAGAGCAGAGCTGGCAGCAGATAATGGGTGCTTAATGAGTTGTCACTGTCATCATCATTAATTCTTTCCGGATGGCTCCTTTGCGGGCAGCAGCAAGTAACACACGTGCTCAGGGCCAGCAGCACAGGACATTTTTGAGGATGACAAGGAGTGGGTGGAGAGCTGCCCGCCAATGAAAGAGTGCGTGACTTTGCATTATCCCCTGTGCTGGGCCACAGGAAATGGTACCCTACCTCCACACTGGCAGAGCCTGGGGCCGTGTGGGCTGGCAGGGCCCTTCCGGGGCTGGGGGTGGGTAAGGGTGGGGGGACACTCAGCATGTGCTCAGCTCCAGGATGCAATGCTCTGAGGATGACGAGCATGAGCACGGGTTCGGAGTCACAGGCTCTTCTTGGTATGGGAAGGTGAGCTGTCTGGAGCCTGGTTTTCCTGGGTACAGGTTCTGCAGGCCTCCACGTAGGCAGCTCACTTCAGAGATGGCAAAGGAGGCCTGGCACCCTGAAGAAGCTGCCCCAGATCTCAGGCCCGGGGTTTCTGGCAGAGTGAGGGCGTGGCAAGGAGGGAGCTGGGGCAAAGCCAGCCATGGGAGCCAAGGTAAACAGCCTCCTCCAACCCCGCCCCCAGCACCAGCTGCAGCAGGTAGGAAGGGCACGAGCGAGCGTGAGGCCAGGTGAGTGATCTGCTCCCAACCAGGCTGGCAGATCAAAGGGGCTTGAACCCCACCCTCCTCGTGGGCCCAGCACACACACACAGATACACACTCCCCAGCCTGCCTGCCGTTCCCACCGAGGGACACACAGGTCCAAGCAACCAGGGGCGTTGTCTGTGGCTGGCAGAGGAAGAAGCTGATGAGGCCTCCCAGAGCCTGCCTGCCTGAGAGTCGCAGGCCTTATTTAGATCGAATGCCAAAGCCAACCAACCCCTTTGAAGAAGCCCTGTCGGGGCAAACCACAGAAGCCATTAGAACCAGTGTTTCCCACCGAGCATTCCCCTTCCTTATTGCCCCTCGGACTCTCCCGCTCAGCCTCTGCTCCTTCACGTGGGTCCAGCACCCTGGCCTCCCCACCTCTTGCAGGAGCAGAGGAAAATTAAAGCAGGAAGAAAGGAACCAGTCTGGCCATTTATAATACACAGAACCTTTGCAGTCTGATTTTCTTCCTGTTTCTTCTCTATCCTGTCTAATCCTGGTAGCCCAAGTCCCAAGATAGAGGAGAGACAGACAGGCTTCTCTCTCAAGATGGGGGGCCTTGAAAAACTGATGCATACTGGAGGGCTGAAAAGGAGGGCTGCCCTCAGAGCAGAGCGAACTGAGGAGTCAGTGGGGCCATGGAGCAACTAGGGGGCCAGGTCCTGCCCTCCGCACCAACCCAACACTCACTGTTCTTTGCACAAATAGTTACCGATTGTCCACAGGGCTCTGGGCACTGTTCTAACAGTGGGGACCAGGAGGAAAGCTCTCTAATGGGGTTGACACTCCAGTGGAGAAAGCAGGTAAGAAACAATGAAATAAACCAGAACATAGGAAGAGTTGTCACAGAAGAGGCTCCTCAATGCGAGGAGGGGAAGACAAGACGTGGAGAGGTACTTATGAGGCCCGTGGTAAACATTCACCATTCCTGCTCAATCAGTCTCTCTCCCTCTCTGACAGACACACACACACACACACACACACACACTCTCTCTCTCTCTCTCTTCCTGGCTCTTGCGCCAGATCCTTCAAATACTGTTTGACCTGCCCTTGCACACCTCCAGGGTTCTGGGATTCCAGCAGTTGGTTCCCTGCTCCCTAGGGTCATTAGCAAACCCAGAGGAAGCTAGACAGCAAAGGGCTGTGAGGTCCTTCACTCTTTCCCGGAAGAAGGGTGCTGAGGCCAGATGCGTCACGTGACAGTGGGACTCACCCTCCTGGAAGCCAGCTCAGCTGGTGGAGATGGCACCTCAGAGGCCTGGGCAGGCCCTCCGCCCAGCCCTGCCTCAGGGCTGCCTGCCCTCTGCTGAAAGCTTAGTCCAAGCACGACCAGGACGTGGCCAATTCCAAGGCCACCTCCACCAGCAGGCCTGCCCTGACTCTCCCAGCACTGGCCATTACAGCTCCTTCCTGGACTGACCCCCCACCGTGGTCCCATCCCCATGCAGGTCCCCTCCCCCAGGACCAGCCTGAGGCTCACTCAGGCTTAGCAGCAAAGTGCTTCATAAACTGCAAAGTGCCACATACATCGCGCCTGTGGCCATGTGTTCAAGAATGCTGTGACTAAAGTGAGGAGAAAGGCAGTTTCTGTGCCACAGCTTCCACCCCAGATACACGAGCCCGTGGAGCTGTGGGAAAGGAGGAGGAGGTGCTGGACGAAGCTGGAAATGGTAAGGGGAGGCTGGGGGAACATCCAGCTGTCAGCCTCGCCGGGGCACGCTGGGATCAGCCAAGAGAATGCAACAGCCAGGGGTGGGAGCCCCCTCCGCGGCTGCACACGCCAGGTCCCTCCAGTCTTGCAGGTTCAAATGAAGGCTTATGGGAAGGCGAAATCGGTTTGGACACCTCAGTGCCCCTCGGAGTCACATCACCACCATTTTCCACCGCGCGGAGGTGGTTGAAAAAAAGTAGTCACAGATGGGTAAGGTTTGAGGGGCGTCAGGCTGACCTGACAAGGCAAAAAAAAAGTGGGTGCTGTGGAGCTGATGGGAGGTTCTCCCTCCCTCACAGGACGCCAGGAAGGAAACGGGGCCGTTACAGAGGTGGTGAGGTGCCAGGGCCCACGGAGGGCCCACGGAGGGCCCACCTGTTGCGCGGGGGCGAGCACCAGGCGCTGAGTGCACGGGGGCCCGTGCGTGCCTGTGTACGTGCGTGGGTGTGCGCGCACGTGTGCTCAGGC
>NW_012120154.1:2088099-2103607 GCF_000951035.1 Colobus angolensis palliatus | reverse complement strand
GGCTCTGGGCGTCCTCTGCGGGCTGCGAGCTGCAAGCTGTGGCTGCTCCGGTTTTCTCTTTGCAGCGAGGCTGGAGGGTGGGCTTTTTTTTTTTTTTTTTCCTTTTTGCGCGTGTATGTATGTGTGTGCGCGCAAAGTATCTCTATCTGGGGAATGAAAAATGGGCGCTGGCGGCCGGAGGGGAGCCCTAGGGAGGCAGCGGGGGAGGCTGCGGGCTCGCGGGGAGGCAGGCGGGCCGCTCCCGGCTGCAGGAGGAGAAGTTGCCACCCTTTCAGCTGTTCCGGCCTTTATAAAGGAGAAGGGAGAGTGCGAGAGGTGGGTGGAGACAGCCTTTCCTCTTCTGGCCCGGAGTCAGCGCCAGGAGGGGGGGGCGGGAGCTGGGGGAGGGCTTGGGGCCAGGGCGGGGCGCTTAGGGGGTCTCTGAGAGCCGAGCAACCCCTCAGTCCATGAATCTGGCCCCGGGGAAAGAAGAACTAGGGGCGACCCACCGTCCCGCCCCTCAGCACAGTGACCATGGACAGGTTAGGAGCCCACGTGGTCTAGGGGGATGTCTCCAGAGCCAAGGCCAGGAGTCCAAGCTCCCCTCCAGGACCAGACATTTCCACCCTGGCACAGGCGTGGCGGGGAGGGACTGAGGCTCTGCAGCCTGAGAGTCTGAATTCAGATCCTGCCCTGGCACTCAGGAGCTTGGGTCACCTTGGGCAAGTCACTTCCCTCTGTGCCACTCCGTCTAGCCTCAACCTGGGGATGGGACTATTGTAAGGACTCAATGCCAGCAAGGGAAGGCACCACAAGGTGAATCCGGCAGCCAGCGCCCTTCAGCTGCAAGCTGGGTCCGAATCTCCTCCTCCTAGCTGGTTGCCTGGCACAACAGGCCCTGCCAGCGTTGGCTGAATTTGAATTTGTTGAACTGCAAAGTCACACAAACCCCCACAGCCCTGCAGCATCTTCGCAGGGCTACCAACATGATCCTCCCGTCAGTCACCCTGCTGTTTACTATCTCCCTCAGCCCCCGGGTTCGAGGCCCAGAGCCCACCCACCCACAACCAGCCTTCACACAGTTAACGCCTTCCGCCCCCAGTCAGGGAGCTGCTATGTCCCTGCCTTCAGCAGTCACACTGTCTCAGTCACAGTCACACGTACTCACACTGGGCCCAGCACCCGCCTCGGGACACGCAGGCTCCTACATCACCCAGCCTCCGGGCTTTGAGGCACCCTTATGTCCTCTGCTTGCACTGTCTCTGATATCCGCCCTTCCCTTTGGGGCGTCAGCCTGCTTCTCACACAGGAGCACGCTGAGAGAGTCACACCTGCTCTGTCTTCATAAACTGTCTTCTTGGACCTGGACGGGGTGGAACAGAGGAGGAAGGACATCTCAGGTGGTCTTTACAGACCACTGCAGGCACCCACCCACTGCTGACTGCCACTCAGCCGCATGGCACAGTGGCAGAGACACATCACCTTGGTCCAAATCCTGGAGTGGCCACTTGCTGGACAAGTGTATCCGGGAAGGTTTTTTAACCTCTCAGTACCTCGGTTTCCTCCTTTATAAACTGGAGATGAATCTATAAACTGGAGCTGGGTGTGGTGACACGCACCTGTAGTCCCAGCTACTCGGGAGGCTGAGGATGGCCTTGAGCCCAGGAGTTGGAGGCTGCAGTGAGCTATGACTGCGCCACTGCACTCTGGCCTGGGCAACAGAGCAAAACCCTATCTCTAAAGAAATAAAAATAAATCTATAATGGGAAGGAGCGAGGGATAACAGAGAGAGGCATGGCAGAATTTTAGGGGTGATGGAAATGTTTGTCGTTTTTGATTGTGGTGATGGGCTTATGGGTGTATACGTACATCAGAACAAAATGTGTGTAGTTTATTGTACCTCAGTGCAGTTGTAGAGAATTTTTACCTTCCTCCTAGAGTGGTCTGGAGGCTCCCATGAGGTCCTCCATGTGAAGGTGCTCAGCAGAACACCTTAGCAGGAAGTAAGTATGTGGATCCTTCCATGCAGCCTTCGAGTTCACTGGTGGCCCCGCACCGCTCCAGGCACTGGAGAGACAGGTGTGAACCAGCCTAACACAGGCCCCTGCCTTTGAAGAGCCCCACTGAGAAGGACAACCAGATGTATAAACAGATAAATTAGAAGACAGGGTGACAAGGGAGATGGGGCAGGGGGACGAGGAGATAACCCCCCAACACTAGATGTGAAGTCTAAACCCCCCAACGCTAGATGTGAAGTCTAATGACTCAGAGATAAAAATCCTGTTCCACTGGACAGCTGGGTCATCTTGACCTTGACCTTCTGTGTCCTCTGTAAATAGAACGGTAACTGCCATGATTAGTGAGCTGACTATGTGGTAGGTAGTGTTTTTCTTACTCTACCTGTAGCCTCTCCATGCTCCTGTGAGATGGGTTATTCCTATCTTACAGATGGGGAAATGGAAGCACAGAGAGGCCAAGACACTTGTTCAAGGCCACACAGCCCGTAAGTGGTAAGGACAGGACTTGAATCTGAGCAGTCCAGCTACAGAGCCCACATGCTGAAACCACCGTGCTGTGCAGTTTTCTGGCAGGTGATGCTGATGACAGTGATGACACTTTTGAAACAGGGCTTTGGTGAGCACCACATGCATTAATATATGGGAACCTGCTCTGCCAGCTAAAAAGTGCTGGACCCATATGAACTCTGACTTAGGTACAAGTTGGGGGAGAGGAAAGGCTACTGGGAGCAGAATTGTGGAATGCCTACTGTTTGCAGACCCTGTGTGAAGCGCTGAGAAACGGAATGAGGAAGGAGTCCCAGTCTCGGCACTCAGGGACTTCCCACGCTCTCAGTGAGATAGACACAAATCATTACGGTGCAGGTACCAGTACATGAGTTAGAAGTGACAGAAGAAGGCCCAGCAGACACCTGGGCCTGAATGCTGCATGACACCTGCATGGCACCTGGGCCTGAATGCTGTGCTAAGGGCCCCTTTCTTGTACCCTCTCCTTGCAGCGGAACAGTCTGTAAAGAACACCTCCCCAAGTGTGGTGACTCACGCCTGTATTCCCAGCGATTTGGGAGGCTGAGGACAGAGGATCACTTGCAGCCAGGAGTTCAAGACCAGCCTCAGCAACATAGCGAGACCACATCTCTTAAAATAAATTACCAAAAAAAAAAAAAAAAAGCTGAGTGTAGCCCCAGCTACTCAGGAGGCTGAGTCAGGAGGGAGAATCCCCTGAGCCCAGGAGTTAAAGACTGCAGTGTGCCATCTCAGAGATGTTGCCGAGGCTGGAGTGCTGTGGTGCGATCTCTTCTCACTGCAACCTCTGCCTCCCAGGTTCAAGCGATTCTCCTGCCTCAGCCTCCTGAGTAGCTGAGACTACAGGCGCCCACCACCACGCCTGGCTAATTTTTGTATTTTTAGTAGAGACGGTTTCACCATGTTGGCCAGGGTGGTCTTGATCTGCTGACCTCAAGTGATCTGCCCCCCTCAGCCTCCCAAAGTTCTGGGATTACAGGCGTGAGCCACTGCAACCAGCCTAAAAAAATTTTTTTAATAAAGAACACCTACTACTCTGCCTCCTACCAGGCTGGGCGTAGCAGGCACCTCCTCCAGAAGGCCCACCAGGCTTGGCACTTGCTCCAGGCTCCCACAGCATGCACCCCTGGCATTGTCACGGCCCAAGCATCAGTCTAGCACTAGACTGAGTCCAGAGTGTTCAAGGGCCTCCTGCCAGCTCCTAGCGTACAGTGGCTGCTCAGGAAGTGCCTGCTCGCTGAAGGAATGAATAAATGATTAAAACCCTGCCCGTTTCTCTTTCTGAGTCCTGCCCAGTTATTGCAGAGATGCCAGGCCCTTCCTGAAGGGTGGAAAGAGTCGGGGAGGGGGCTTGTAGCATGAGCCTCTAAGCTTGGAAGCACAGGGCCCCTGAGGGGCACCTCCTCTTGAGGTATCAGAACTGGGAAGGATCTGAAGCCACACCACCCTGAATGCACGTGGTCTCATCTGACCTGGGAACTTCAGTGGGTCGGGTCTGAGGAGCACTTGAATGGAAGAACTGGGAAGCCCCCACCCATCTTCACGTTCAGGCCACTGAGAAATAAGGTTCTCCAGCAGAGCAGGGATGGGGGCCCCACACCCCCGTAACTCTCCACTCTGCACTCCAGGACAGATTGAAGCCAAAGGGAAAAAGAGTGGCCACAGCCCTGGGGGATGGGGGTGCTGCCCAAGGTTAGGGGCTTTTTAGACTGTGCTCAGAGCTATCCAAGCCTCATCCATGAAGAGCATGTTACATCCTGGGCGTGGGGGTCCAGGACACTGGCTGGGGTGAAGACATACCAAGGAAGGAGTGGGTTGCATCCCAGGGGCAAACTCGCCCTCAAGTCCAGAAAAGTGAGAACAGTGATCCCCGGGGTCTCCCCTCCACTGAGAAGGGCCAGCAACACCTGGGCCAGGCAGCTCTGCTTCTCTGTACTTGATGGAGAGGAAGTGGGGCTCTAAGCTGGGGACTGTCCAAGACCATGGCACAAATGATCTGAGACTCCAAGCTCTACCCCACTCCATGTGACCCTCATTAGCTCCCCATGCCCCTTGCTGCCCCACCCCCTGCCTCCCTGTCTACAGGGCCTTTTGCTGTCCACAAAATACTTCCTTCCCCTCTGCCTGCCTCACCCCCACACTTGCCCAGGGAGAAGGCATTGCCCTTGTATGTGCCCATTGTACAGATGAAGAAAGTGAGGCTGAGGGTAAGGGACTAGGCTCCCCGTCAAAGACCACCTGGGTTCAAAGCCCTGCCCTACCGTCTACTAGCTCTCTGACCTTAAGCAAATTTATTAACCTTCCTGAGCCTCAGGTTCTTCCTCTGTAACATGTGGGTAACACTAGTCCCTACCTCACTGGGTTAAAGGAGTTAATGCACCTGAAGTGATAAAGCCTGGAGTGAGCACCCCACAGTTGTTGGTCATCACAGTGATGGCTGTTATTACTGCGGGCTTTGTGCAAGCGTGCGCGTGCGCACACACATACACACACTTGCAAATTTCACCCCTGAGCTCCAGAGCCAGGGCTAGGAGGGGGGTCACAGGCCTTCACCTGAAGAGGGTGGAGGTTGTTCTTACATAGAACCCCACCTCTTCTGTCAGACCTTCTCACCCTAATGAGGCTCTGGCCACTGGCCTGTGAGTGCCAGGGAGGCAGGAGAGGAGACCCCCAGGAAGGCAGACAGACAGACCCCAGGCCTAACCAGCCTGGAGGAGCCCACCCTGCGGCCTTGGGCCTTGTCCTGTATACAAAGGCAGGGAAGCGCAATGTTTGTTTTCCCAAAGCCGATGCATTTTTAGCTCTTCCAGGCTCCAGACGAGGAAGAGGATGTTTGGACGGGACAGCTCAGACCTACCTGCCCTGAAAGCTGGCTGGAATTGGAGTGAAACTGTCCTGGGGTGAGGGGAGCTGGGCCAGATGGGCTGGAAGATGACCCCATCGGGGGTCTGGGCCCGCCCCTTACCTTGACGCTTGAAGGCTGGCTCTCCCCAGAGAAGGCCCATCCTGACAGCGTCCTTTGCTGCCTGCCCCTGGGCCTGGAGTGAGCCGTCATCAGGACAGCCTCCCTTGCAGAGCATTCGCTCCGGGCCAATCATGCTCTTGAGCTGACAGCCTGAGGAAGGAGGCAGGACAGTGATTACCGTTTGACCAGCAAGGAAAGGGAGGCTGGCTGAGCGTGGCCCGCTCCTGGTGCTCTGATCTGTTCATTCGGGAAAGGAGAGGAAACTGAGGCTCCGAGAAGCATACCCAGCAAGGATTTGATCCAAGGCTCTGATGCCAAAGCCCACACTTTTGCCACCTCCCAGCCACACGATGCCTCCCAGGCAGCTGCCCAGCCTTCTTCATGTCATGATGCATACACACAAAATTATACGGACTACATGGAGAGGCTATGCAGGGCTGGAGGCAGTGGGACCAACGATTCACAGGGGGACCCCGGGTCCACCCCCACCCCAGAGACAGAAGCCATTTGCTTGTGGTGGGCCCATAGGTGGGAAACAATGGAATAGGTGTGGGTTAGCCAGCCCCTTCCGAATCAGGGCATCCTTTCAGTCGCTTTCTAAGGGTTTGACTGGAGATTCTGGAAGGGATGGAGGTGGGAAGGAGAGAGGGACAGGCAGTGAGCAGGCACCCCTCTTGGTGGGGATCCCAGCTTGTTAGAGGAGACTGCTCGGAACTGCGGGAAGCATGGTGGGCCTATCAAAAGAATGGGAAGCCAGCCATGGTATAAAAGTCACAAATGTACGCAGGAGCAGTGGCTGACATCTATAATCCCAGCACTTTGGGGGACCAAAGCAGGAGGATCACTTGAGCCCAGGAGTTGGAGTCCAGCGTGGGCAACATGGCAAAACCCCATCTCTACAAAAACAGTAATAATACAAAAATCAGGTGTGGTAGTGTGCACCTGTAGTCCCAGCTACTCAGGAGGCTGAGCCGGGAGGATCACCTGAGCCAAGGAGGTTGAGGATGCAGTGAGCCATGATCACACCACTGCACTCCAGTCTGGGCAACAGAGTGAGACTCTGCTTCAAAAAAAAACAAAAGTCACAAACTTCCCACGAGTATTCATAAGAGCAAACTCCATGTAACCCTGGCCGTGCAGTTGGACAGCCGGCTCTATGCCTGTAAGTGCAATAACTCATTTGAACTGCACGACACGTAAGCACGAGAGGAGCTCTCACCACTCCCATTTCACAGTGGGGAAACCAAGGTCCACAACAGCTCTGCCAAAGTCAGGGATGGCTGAGGGCAGAGCCGGGACTTGAACCCAGGCAACTCAACTCGGTGCCAGCATCGCTGCCCTGCACTTCTCTACCCATCTGCCAGGCAGGCAAAGATGAAAACATACCTGCCTGGTTCACTGAGGCCTCACCCTCACTCACTCACAGATTCCCACGGGCTATCTCTGTGCCTTCCTCTCACTGTTGCCCTGAACTGAAAACTGCACTAAAAAAAAAAAAAAAAAAAGTACTTTTTTAAAAAAGTTAAACACTGTGATTTTATATGTTTCAAGCTCATACATCAACTCACTGAACCACCCAACAATCCAGGGAGAGGAAAATACGTTATCCCCATTTTACAGGCATGAAAATTGAGTCCTGGGCCTGGAGGAACAATGTCCGCAGCCTCGGTGTCCTCGTCTGTAGAATGGGCATCCAGACATAAGCTGATTGTGGGGAGTGTGTGAGGACATGCATGGCATGCCTCTGGGGTTATCCTCAGGAAGCACTGGCCATTCCACCACCAGCTCACCTCTCTGGAGCCCCCTGCCCTAGTGGGGCTTACAGGCCAAAGCAGGCAGGCAGGTAGACAGACGGAAAGACCCAGACGACTATACAGACACCCTGGGGCCACGGTTATATAAGTCAGTAAGCAAACAGAGAGGGCAGCTGACAGGAGTGACTAAGAGTCTTAATAGGAACCACCGCAGCCATGGGCATCGTACATGCTCCCCGGGCACAGATGCGCTCAGGCCATGGGGCACGTCCCTGCTGAAGCCACAGAGTTATCATCGATGGTCCCAGGTGGGAGGGGTGTTCCAGGAAGGATGGGCCTTCCTCTGCCCCTTCCCCCTTGGGGCGCCTGGGGACCTCCCTGTTCTTCCTTGGATGCCAACAGTGCTTCCCCACGCCCCTCCCAGCTGTGGGACCCTGGGTGAGTGTGATTCTGGAACCTGCCCCATTTGGGGATGGGGTTAATCTAGCAAATGAATGAAGGGGCTTGTCACAAACGGAGCACTCCATACACGGGAGCCATGGTTACCATTCCTCCCACTTGGCTGAGGCATGTAAGGGACAAACCTCATTCAGTCGCACAATTGCCTCAGAGGGAAGCAAGAGGCATGGGAAGGATCATACCCCTCTTACAGATGGGAAAACTGAGGCTCAGAGAGGGAAAGTGACTTCTCCAACATCACCCTGTTGGTTAGAGGTGGAGCTGGGTTTGAACTTAAGTCACAGCACTCCCAGGGAAGTGCTCAAAGGGAGGGAAGAATGGATTCAGCCAGAAAGACAGATCCCCCCATCTCACCCACCAGTGTGAGTGAGCTATTTTCCCATGTGGGATCTGGTGGGCGCATGCAGGGAGGGTGAGTGTGCCTGTGTGACGTGGTGTGAAGGGCGACTGGGGGGCCTGCGTGCACACAGGCATTGTGGGTGTAAACCAATGTCCACAGGCCCAGGAGGAAGGGAGCACAAAAACACCCCCTGGCAGCCAGCAATGTCCCGCTCGGGAGACACCCGGGATGCCGGCCACAGCCGAGCGGGCCAGAGACCCCAGGCGCCGGGGCTTCCCTTCCCTAAAGACCACCAGTGGGTGAGGGGAGGATGCACCTCAGCCTCCAAGCCTCATCTCCCTGTCCATCCCCCTCCCCAGCTCCTTCCTGTTTTGATGGAAGGAAAATTTTTCAGCTTTTTCCTTCTTTATTTTTCCAGACGGGTGACTCGCTCGGGAAAGGAATTCCCCCCTCCCCAGACCATCATAACACCTACAGGTCCATGCCATCGAGGCAGGCCCATCCTGTTATGCTGGAATAGGCACGGTTATTTTGGGGTGCCTTACGGGGGTGGTGCCCCAGGGGAGGGGACGTGGGGGTGCTCAGCCGCCTTCTTCCAGTCCACGTCCCTCTCCCAGGTTCCTCCCCACCCCCACCCCGTCCTCCCTGCCCGAGTTCTGGGAGGAGGGAAGGAAGCCTGCCAAGCCAGGGTATAAATAACCCAGGTGGTTACTCAGCTCCTGAGAACATGATAACATGAGTCATGACGTGAAATCAACAGGAGCAGCGAGCGCCCGGGCCGCCGCCCTGGCAGGGCAGTGGGCTGCAGGGAGCGACCGTGAGGGGCCCAGGACTGCAGCAGGCAGGGCCCAGGCTGATGGGTGAAGCTACTGCCGTGTGCCTGGTCCAAGACAGGCCTTTTCCCAGCTCAGACCCTCGGTTTACTCATCTGGCATATGCAGGGGGCTGTCTTCCTTCCCCAGGTCCTCCTGCAGCTGGAGAGAGGAAAGGAGGGCGGGGGTGAGCTCTGAACATCCCTGGGGCCTTTCCCTGTGCCTGACACACAGTGGTGGACAGAGCCAGCCCACTGGAACTTCCGGTCCCTTCTCCCCATTTCCAGGGCAGATGGCCCAAGAGGTTCCCTGAGCCTCAATGGGAATTGTGGGAAGGGAGGAAGGGGGCTGGACAGGAGCAGGAGGGTCCTGAGCACAGGGACTGCAGAGCCTTCACCTACCAGGGTGGCCCTGAATCCAGGACAATCCCCAGCCTCCTCTGGCACCTGCTGCAGTGTGGCCTGAAGCATGGGCACAGAAACAGGACACCCTGGAAGACCTCTGGCCAAGCCAGTGTGACCAGCCCAGGCAGCTTGGCCGGGCTGCTGGCCCATCTCTGGTGCTCGCAGGCCAGGGGGCAGAAGCCAGCACCCCTGCATCCTCACCCTCGTCCTCGGCTCCAGGCTGGTCTCCAGAGCATCACAAGCCTGGACCCCAGGTTGCCATGGCAACGGGTTCTGGAGTCTCTGCAGGCCAAGTCACCCACTCCTGTCCACCCGCAGCTGCTCGGCCTGGTGGGGGGTGATGTGGGGGGGGCAGGGCCTGTCCTGGTCGGAGGACAAAGGGTGGGAGGGCACAGCTGGTGCTGCTGACCTGGGCTGGGAGCTGGGGCATTATCCCACACGTGGCCTTCAGCAACGTAGTCTCCCAGCTGAGCCTCAGACCCCTGCCTGGACAGTGGCAGAGGAGGGGGAGGATAATGGCTATCCTGGCTATTATGAGGGGTGCCCTGCGGAGGGCGTGTTATCAGGAGAGCAAAAAACCCTCTTCCTCTATGAGGCATCCCCGTTTCCACCTTTGGCCTTATCAGAAGGACAGCACCCCGGAGCTTGCACCCCACCTCATCTGCCCTGACCCTTGGCCCAGCTTTCTCTCCAGGCGGGGGGTTTACCGCACCCACCACCCCCGACCCCTGCGTGCCCAGACAGCTTGGCATGGCTCAGACCCAGCATTCAACGGGCAGCCTGCCCTCTGGCCCCTCACAAACAATGGGGACTCCGGGAATATTGTCCCGCCCGGGCTGAATCTAATGCTCTAAATTTAGTCCCTCTGATGCGTCCTCCATTTCCTGCCCCTGCTGCCCTCCTTTCAAGGCGATGAGGTCACCCCGGAACCGCCTGCCCCAGCAGCCAGGCCCAGGGGGTTTCCAGGCCCAAGACTCCTCTCCTGCTCTTGGGGAACAGGGTTTCATGGGGACCAGGGGACATGGGCCTTCCCTCCTCCCCACCCTGCCCTCCCTTGCCAGGCCCCTGGGCTGCTGAGCCCCATAGCCAGGGCCTGAGGCAACCTCGTCCCAGAGCTGAGGACCCAGGCACATCGCCACCAGCCTGGAGTGGGGGAGGCCACGGAGGGAGGGAGCAGTGAGCCCCCAGGGAGGAATCTCCAGCTGAAGAACTAGGAGCTTGGGCTTGTTCTGAGAAACACACGGTCTCAGAGTCACTCATTCAGAAAGGAGACTGAGAGAGCCTTCCGAGCGCTGGGAACCAGAGACACGTCCCTGCCCGCTCAGAGTTGACAGTCCAGAGGCAAGAAGGACAATCGGCAAGTAAACAGTAAATGAACGAGAAGACCCCAGTTGTGAGAAAATGTTATAAAGCAAATAAATCAGAGAAATGTGATCACAAACTCTGGGCGGGTGAAAGGTCCAAGTTTAAGAAACGGGTCAGGGAAGGCCTCTCTGACATTTGAGCTGAGCCTTGGATGACCAGAAAGAACTATTGAAAGATCTGGGTGGGGCCAGAGAAGGGGTGAGTGGCAGACGCACCCGGAGAGAAGAAAGTTGTCCAGGAGGGGCCAGTGCGCTGGAGGGAGGGGACGGGGCAGGCACAGGGGCGGGGGATGAAGCCAGTGGCACTCCCTCCCCCAGGGTGCTGAGCAGGGGAGCCCCCATCAGGTTTACAAGGATCCATTGCTGCTGTGTAGAGATAGGCCAGGGAGGAGCTAAAGTCAGGAGATCTTGGAACAATAAAAACCAAGTGTCCTAAGTCAATTGCTCGAAGGCACCTTCAAGATTTGCCTGTTTTCAGCCCTGTCATGAGTCTCTGAGGCCCAGAGAGGGCATGTGTCTTGCCCAAGGTCACATAGCAAGTCAGAGCTCTGCCTGGAAAACCTTCTCTAGGAGGGAGTGAGGGGTACCAGGCCACCTGAGAAGGATGCATCTTTTTAGGAAGGCCACGTCTGAGAGGCTGTCCTCAGCCTGGCTCCCCCGGCGTCTGGAGGCTGTGCTGTCACCCCATCCAGGCTTCTTTTGGGGTGGGGATGAAGCCGCCCAGAGATGCCTAGTTCCTGGGGGGTGGGGGCGCCTGCCCTGTCCAGCGGGCAGGTGTGTTCGCTGTGGTCCCACCCACAGTCCTCCCCAGCCACAGCCCTCTCCCCACACTCCTGCCCTGAGCATCTCCCAGAAGCCCCTGCTCTCCTGCTCTGCCAAGAATCCGGGTTTGGCAGGGAGTTGTGGGGGGACTCTGGAATGTCACCTTCCGGTGCCAGCACCAGCGTGCCAGCCTCAGCAGAGGCCCCGGGGGCGGACGGGGGATCACCGGATCTCGTCTGGAAGGGGAGGCTGGCAGCCGTGTGCCACCAGAGGAAGGCAGGGCCCTGCCTGCTGAGTCGGATGGGGGCGTCCCGGTATTGGAGCTGCCTGGGCTCCCTGGCTGCTGACCTGCTCCTTCTACCTGCCGTCCGTCCTGTGCCCGAGCAACAGTGCCCCTAGCCCACCCTTTGGTGCCTCTTGGTTCACACATGAACCCTGTAGAGGCTGGGTAGTGTTCTGTGGTGGGGATTCCTATTAGCCCTTCAGACACTGAGTGTGAGAGGAAAGGCTTTGGACAGAAACGGATCTAGGTTCAAATCCCACCTCGAAAATGACTGCCTCTCTGGGCCTCAGTTTGCTCATCTAGACAGCGCTCCTGCGTGAGGGCTGGGTGTGAAAATTTAACAAGGTGACAAGGACACCCCACTGCAAGCCCTTCCCTATTGGTTGGCTCCCTCCCTCCCCCAACACCCTATGTGGTATCCCCAAGCCCTGGCCACTCAGAGGAAGCAGAAAGCTTCTTTGCTCTGCTGGCCAGAGGGAGGGCCTGGAAGGGGAGCCCAGGGGAGGTGGAACAGTGGGGAGGCGAGGGGTGGTAGGGTACATGGTTAGGCTCTGACCAGGAGCCTGGCAGACTTCTGCTTGAGCCATGGCTCCTCTGCTGGCCAGCTGTGTGGCCTTGGGCAAGTTACTCAACCTCTCTGAGCCTTGGTTTCCTCATGTTTCTAACAGTAATAACAGTGGCGCCTACCCCACCGGGGTAATGGGGGCATCATTCCTGTTATCTGTTGGTAAGTGAAAGAAGGCGTGGGGGGAGCACCTGTCCCCCACCAGCCCCAGACGGTTGGAAGCTTCTGGCTGGGGAGGGGCAGCTTGAGCCCCTGGAGGAGGAGAAGGCCCCAGAACCAGACTCACCAGGCAGCAGAAGCCAGGGTGCCAGGACACTCCGAGGACCCCAACACTCCCAGCCGTACTGGAGGTGGAGTTGGGTGGGACCTCCGTTTGCAGCCTGTTATCCTTCAGACCTGGGCCAGAGCTGTCCCCTCCCCTCTGCCAGCAGGGCCAGGCCAAGAAGCCTTTTTTTTTTTTTTTTTTTTTTTTTTGAGATGGAGTCTCGCTGTGTCCCCCAGGCTGGAGTGCAGTGGTGCGATCTTGGCTCAATGCAAGCTCCGCCTCCCGGGTTCATGCCATTCTCCTGCCTCAGCCTCCTGAGTAGCTGGGACTACAAGCGCCCCCCACCACGCCCGGTTAATTTTTTGTATTTTTAGTAGAGACGGGGTTTCACCGTGGTCTTGATCTCCTGACCTTGTGATCTGCCCGCCTTGGCCTCCCAAAGTGCTGGGATTACAGGCGTGAGCCACCGCACCCGGCCAGAAGCCTTTATTTTCAAAGCCTCGAACAATGCCTGGCCGGGCACAGCCTCACCACAGAGGAGAGGATGGAGAGCTGGGAGAGGAGGGGCCCCACACTTCCTAGGCCAGCATTCCTCACCCCCAGACGGGTGCCAAGGGCTCTACCCTCCGTCTGACAGAGGCACAGAGCCTGCTCAGATTCCTCTCGCCCCCAGCCTCAACCCTTCTCTACCTCAGAGGGTCTGGATTCTAGAATCCTCAGTAGTCCCTGTCCCCTGGCTGGGACAGGCCCCATCAGTCATAGATGAGACACACGTGCTGTGCTCAGGCACCCAGGGGCCAGTCTCAGGAGTGGCTGATGGGGCCCCTCAGAGGGGCTGGCTCAGACCCCCTCCATCCCTCACAGCCCCTCCAAGACCAGGCTGGACATCCTGCCTCTCTGGAAGGCCTTGCCAACCCAGCGTGGGCTGCACCATCCCCTCTCCAGACTCCACTTGCTCCAGCTCTCCAGAACATTCCTGAGTCTATGCAGCAGGAGGGCAGTGCACCTGGAGGTCCCTGAGGCCACACTCCCTCCCCAAGAGCAGAGCCAGAGCCATGGACAAGCAGCCAGGAAGTAAATGGGATCTCGTCCTGGTTCTGCCATCAACCCCTAAGCAACCTTGAGCAACTGTCCTTTATCCCTTGGCTTCTGCTTCTGAACAACGGGGATGATTAAACCCCCCACCGCGCATCACAGGGTGGGAGGAGGCTTTGCAAGCTGTGAGGAGCCGTGCTCATGTGGGGCACAGGGCTTCTGATGGGGCAGGGCAGGAGACACTGGACATGGGGGTCCCCGACACCTGATGGTCTCTACAGACAGCCACCAACACCAGAGCCCGGAGCCAGAAAGTCTGACTTCTCATCCTATCTCTGCCACTATCAGTCTCAGACTCTGAGCAAGATAAACCCTCAGTGGCTTGGTTTCCTCATCTGTAAAATGGGCTAAGATAGTACCTGCCTCACAGGACTGTTGGGAACATTGAGATGAAAGCTGTAAAAGCCTGGGCAGTGAAGCAAGACCCCATCTTCACAAATCAAAAACTTACCTGGGTGTGGTGGGGCACTATTAATCCCAGGTACTTGGGAGGTTGAGGCGGGAGGATCCCTTGAGCCCAGGCATTCGAGTCTTCAGTGAGCTATGATCGTGCCACCGCACTCCAGCCTGGGCAACAGAGCAAGACCCTGTCTCAAAAATGAATAAATAAATAAGAAATAAAATACGTAGAGTAAGTGCTCAATAAACAGGAGTTCTTCCCATGTGCACAAGTATGCGTGTGTGTACGTGTGTGTGTGCACCAGCCTGTGTGGTGCTCCCAGGGTGTGGAAGCCACTGGATGTGCATGAAAGAGATCAGACACCAAATCAGTGGCGTGGATTTGCTCATGGGCCCCACCCAGGTGTTTGTGCACCAGTGTCCAAGTGAGACATGTGTGCCAGGCCTGGTAAGTGCATACCACTGACATTGTGTGAGTGCCCAGGAGACGCACACAGGACCTGAGGCAGCTTGTCCCCTCACCCCTGCCATTTATCAGGGAGTGGGAGTATGTATTTTTTGTCATTGTTGTTGTTTGGGTTTGTTTTTTTGAGATGGAGTCTCTCTCTGTCGCCCAGGCTGGAGTGCAGTGGTGCAATCTCCGCGCACTGCAACCTCCACCTCCTGGGTTCAAACGATTCTCCTGCCTCAGTCTCCCAAGTAGCTGGGATTACAGGCATGCACCACTATGCCCGGCTAATATTTGTATTTTTAGTAGAGACAGGGTTTCACCATGTTGGCCAAGCTGGTCTCAAACTCCTGACTTCAGGTGATCCACCCGCCTCAGCCTCCCAAAGTGCTGGGATTATAGGCGTGAGCCACCGCGCCCGGCAGGAGTATGTCCTTGTGTCTCCACCTTGCTGGCATCTCCTCCTGCTGGATGGCAGGCACAGGTCACCAGGGCCCCTTCCCTCCCACAGCCTGGCCCACTCCAGACCACTGAGGGACCCAGCCTCAAAGGGAGACTTCAGGGTGGGTGGGGGTGTGTGGAGAGGGTTCGAGTGGTCAAAGGCCTTGGGGCTGGGTCTCTGCTGTCTCCTGGGCTGGTCTAATTGTCCCCCTGGCATCCTTAACATCCCTGCTGTAATGTCCCGTGTCATTATATTCTTGGCTGACTCCCCGGCCGCTGAAAACAGAGGTTCTGTGTGTTTTGTCTACACTGCACCCCGGAGCCTGGAACGAGGCCAGACACACAGGAGACATTTAACAGGCCCTGGAATGAATGAGGAGCCGGGGAGGGATTTGTTGTTGTCAGCTCTGTGAGGTGTAATTTCCACACAATACAACTCACACATTGTCCAAACTCTGGGACACAGTTGAGTAGCCACCACGTCAGTCAGAATGGAGAACCTTTAGAGCACGTGACCACCGCTCCAGGTCCCCTCTGCTCCTTTCCAGGCAGGTCCTTCCCCTCCCCATTGCCCTGGGTACCACTGACCTGCCTTCCAGCGCTAGAATTCTGCCTTTCCTGCCCCTGCCC
>NW_012120154.1:2067071-2088009 GCF_000951035.1 Colobus angolensis palliatus | reverse complement strand
ACCCCCGCTCTGTCACCCAGGCTGGAGTGCAGAGGCATGATCTTGGCTCACTGCAACCTCTGCCTCCTGGGTTCAAGTGATTCTCCCACTTCTGCCTCCTGAGTAACTGGGATTGCAGGGCCCCACCACCAGGCCCAGCTAATTTTTGTATTTTTAGTAGAGACAGAGTTTCACCACGTTGGCCAGGCTGGTCTCAAACTCCTGGTCTCCAGTGATCCACCCCGGCCTTGGCCTCCCAAAGTGCTCGGATTACAGGTGTGAGCCACCAACCCTGGCCTGAATTTTCGCTTTTCTAGAATTTCACATAAGTAGGAGAGTGATGCTCTCATACCTGCATGTGCATAGGCTGCTCTGGCTGCCGAGTGGACCTCCAATAGGGCCCTGGTGGGGAGGGCAAAGGAGGAACGAGGAACCCTTCAGGGTGAGGTCACAGGGGACAGGTGACCGTGGTGAGCCTGGTCCAGGAAGGGAAAGGAGGGGCCACATCAAAAATGATCCAGGAGGAGCCCTCAGGCCCCGGGTGAGGATTAATGGGGGCTGCCTGCCAGGGCTGTTGTCCAGCGCCTAAGGCATGCCTCCCAGAGAAGAGGACCAGAGGAGCTTCTGGTGTGGGCAAGAGAGAGATACACTCACAGGCCCATGAGCACACGAGTGTGTTCACACCCTTGCATGCACAGGCACACACAAGCACTCATGGAGCAAGCAGTCCAGACCCAGGCAGATGGTACAGAGTCGATGCTGCCACAAGGCACAGCCACTCCACGCCCGTTTGTTTCCACCTTCCCTGTGGAGGACCTTCAGACTACACAGGGTGAAGCAGGTGTGGATGGCAGGAAGTAGGGATGGGAAGTTCACAAGAATCACTGGATCATTGTTTCCGTGGGCCAGGAATTTCGGAAGGGCTAAGCTGGGTGGGCTGGCTTGGGGTCTCCGTGCAGTTGCAATTGCAGTTGCACTTGGTAGCTATAGCAGGTGCAGTGGGCACTGTCCAGGCCTCTCTCTACTCCCCTTGTACTCTGGGGGCCACTCTGTTGTGTCTGTCCGTGTGGGCTGGTTGAGCTTCCTCACATCATGGCAGCTCATGGCTGAGCCTGTCTGAGCTCATCCCCATGAGAGTCATGGCCCATATGGAATCCCAATCTGAGGAGGCGACTAGTCTCTGCTCTCTTTTACAAATGAGGAAACAGATGCATCAAGGGGCTGAGCAACTTGCCCATGGACACACAGTGACAAGATAAAAATACAGCATTGTCAATCTCTGGCAGGCTGCACTTTCCAGCAGGGACCACAACAATACCTCACATCCCACACACTCCTCTTGTAATGCCACATGGATGTTTCTCCTGTGGAGAGGTGGAGTCTGCATTCCTTTTCCTTGAATCCAGATAAAATGGAATCCACAGAACCAAAGCTCTGTGGCCTCTGAGTCTGGGTCATCAAAAGCAGTATTGTTTCTGCTTGGTTTTCCTGGGACACTTGCCTCAGGAGCCCTGAGCTGCCATGCTGTGAGGAAGCTTAATCAGCCCACACGGAGAGACCCAACAGAGGGGCCCAGAGAGTACAAGGGGAGGAGAGAGAGGCCCGGCCAGTGCCCACTGCACCTAGTCCAGCCACCAACTACAACCTCAACTGCATGGAGACCCCAAGCAAGTTCACCCAGCTAAGCCCTTCCCAAATTCCTGACCCACAGAAACTATGAGAAATGATCCAGTGATTCTTGTTTTTTTTTTTTTTTTTTTTTGAGACGGAGTCTGGCTCTGTCGCCCAGGCTGGAGTGCAGTGGCGGGATCTCAGCTCACTGCAAGCTCCGCCTCCCGGGTTTACGCCATTCTCCTGCCTCAGCCTCCCGAGTAGCTGGGACTACAGGCGCCCACCACCTCACCCAGCTAGTTTTTTGTATTTTTTAGTAGAGACGGGGTTTCACCGTGTTAGCCAGGATGGTCTCGATCTCCTGACCTCATGATCCACCCGTCTCGGCCTCCCAAACTGCTGGGATTACAGGCTTGAGCCACCGCGCCCGGCCGATTCTTGTTGTTTTAAGCTACTACATTTGAGGTCGGTTTGTTATGCAGTAGTAGCCAGTTAGATCATGACCCGTGGCAAATCCTGTTGACTGAAGTTCCGAATAACCCAGAAGCCAACCCATCTCACATCTCCACCCACTACGCAAATCCAGCACCATCACCTCCTGCCTGGATGGCGTGGTGGTCTCCTGACTTCTGCCCCAACCCTGCAGTCTGTCCCCTGCACAGCAGCCCAAGTGGGGCTGCGGGACAGAGATGACCCTGCTCAGAGAGCCCTCCAGTGGCTCCCATGGCACTCAAGTCCTGACAGTGACCCACAGGCCCAACAAGACCTGCCCCACAACCTATCTGACCTCAGTTTGGCCCACTTGCCCCACCTCTCCCTGCTGCAGTCCCTCAGGCCTCTTGGCTGTGTCCCCAAACTCACCAAGCATTTCCCTTCCTCAGAGCCATTGACAGCACCGTTCCCTCTACCTAGTTCTTTTCCCCCAGGTGTCTGGCTGGCTCCATCCCTCAGCCCTTCAGCTCTGAGCTAAAACATCACCTCCCTGGGGAGGCCTCCCCACCCCCGCTTCCCCTCCACCAAACTCCCTGGCCTTCTCTGCTTGATGTGTCTCTGTTGAATGCCCCATCTCCTCATGGTGGTGATAAGTTAGATCTCAATTGACTGTTGTCTACCTCTTCTCATCATTATATGAACCCTTGTCAACAGACTTGTTTTTACTGCTTTATTCTCAGTGCCTAGAGCAGGCCCTGCACAAAATAGACCTTCCAATGTCTGTTGAATGAATGAAGGACACCAGAACCTTTCTGCCCAGTTGAAACCCTTGCTTAGTCTGCTTTCTGTTGCTTATAACAGAATACCTAAAACTGGATACTTTATTTATTTATTATTTTTTGGAAACGGAATCTCTCTCTGTTGCCAGACTGGAATGCAGTGGCGCGATCTCGGCTCACAGCAACCTCTGCCTCTCACGTTCAAATTATTCTCCTGCCTCAGCCTCCCGAGTAGCTGGGACTACAGGCGTGCGCCACCACCCCCAGCTAATTTTTGTATTTTTAGTAAAGACGGATTTCACCATGTTAACCAGGATGGTCTCAATCGCTTGACCTCGTGATCCACCCGCTTCGGCCTCCCAAAGGGTTAGGATTACAGGCGTGAGCCACTGCGCCCGGCCTTGAAACTGGGTACTTTATAAAGAAAAGGAATTTATTTCCTACAGCTGTGAAGTCTGAGCGGTCGAAGGTTGAGGGGCCACAGCTGGTGAGGGACTTCTTGCTGGTGGGGACTCTCTGCAGGGTCTCAAGATGGCGCAAGGCATCCCGTGGTGAGGGAGCTGAGTGGGCTAACATGCTCAGGCCTCTCTTCCTCTTCTTCTAGAAGAGTTCCCCTCCCATGATAACCCATTATCCCATTAGTCCACAAATGGATTAATCTATCCATGAGAACGGAGCCCTCCTGACCCCATCACCTCTTAAAGGGCCCACCTCTCAATATTGCCACACTGGGGATTAAGTTTCCTTAAAACGTGAGTTTTGAACGGAACAAATATTCAAACCATAGCATCCAGTGGGTGAGAGAGTAAGAGAAGGGGCATTGAGCCTCTCAAGATGGGTTGCTCTCCTGCCTGTTTAAGGTACATCCCATGCTTCACATGCAGAAACTGAGGCTTGGAGAAGACAAATCATCTGTCAAGGCCTAACCAGTCACTCACATGGTCAACAAATATTGATTGAGTTAAAGCTATATGTAGCATCCAAATCTTCTGGGTTCTTTGAACCCAGACCTCCTGGGTTCAAATCCCAGGGCTGCCACTTGCAAGCCAAAGGGGCAACTTACTTAATCTCTCTGTGCCTCAGTTTTCTCACATCTACCATGGGGCTACCCCCTACCCCACAGGCAGGGGCAGATTTGCCTTTGGCTTCTGACTCCTAAGCTCCAGCACCCGTCATGTGCACGGCCCCTTCTGAGGCACCCTGCCTCCCTCATCCCCATAATCATGTGTTTTCCTGGAAGAAGATCTCGAGACTGACTCAGCTTCAGGCCCCTAGTGCCCTGCCCAGAGGGTTGTTTCGAGAATTAAATGAGTTACTGCCCATGAGGCGTGCCTGGCACATGGCAAGTACTCGGTGCTATGTTGTTGAGGGCCCACTGCGTGCTGGGCGTGGTGCTTGGAGCTGGGAGTCAGTGGCAAAGACAGACCAAGCCCGCCCTCGTGGAGCTCATGTCCCAAGAGGGGAACAGACAATGAACAAATGAGCAAATTGGAGCCTGCTCTGGGGAGGCGAGTGGCTTAAAGGAGAAAGCCGTTTCAGGCAGAAGGAACAGCAGGTCCAAAGGCCCTGTGGCGGGGACGAGCTTGTCGCATTGGGGAAGTGAGGGAGGAGGCGCCGCAGGAGCTGTGGTCAGAGAACCAGGGTGCTGGGTCTGCTTCCCTCTCCCCTCCCCACCTCTGAGGGACCAGCAGGGGTGCTGCTCTACCACCTCCCTGTCCCCGCCTTGTGACCTCAGACCCTGTGCCCAGCCCCCACTTCCCCTTCCAGCTGTGACCCAGAAGTGGGGGGCATGTCCTTCTCTAGACTACGTCTCCCTCCCCAGGGTGGGCCTGAAACTTCCAGAGCCTCAGTGGACTCAGCAGCTGTCCCCCCTACCTGACCCACCCACCTGCCTCCTCGACCCTCGAAACCTCCCCTCCTTCGCTTTCCCCAGCCCTCCCAGAAACCATGGAGATTCCCCAGATGCATCAGACATTTCCCCAGCCTGGAACGCCCTGTCTGCCCTCCTCTATCTGAACAAATCTCACCCTCACCTTCTCCTGGAAGTCCCTGGATTATGAGCAGAAAATAAGTCTTGCTTGTCTCTGTACCCCAGGGCCTGGTGCAGGGCTTGGCACCAAGAAGGATCTTAGTGGACAGACTGGTGATAAATGAGTGAACAGGGAAGCTATTCAGGTCCAATCGACGCATTCTCTACTGGCCTGCTTGCCTGGCCCTGTGCTGGGCACAGAAACCAGGACTCTGAGAGATGGTGCCACTCACGTTCATGGGCAAAGACCCCATTCCCAAATCCAGGGGCCTGGAGAGGGCCTGGGCTCTGCCTTAACCTGCGATGGGACCGTGGGAAGCCACCGATCTCCGCTGGGCTTCTCCTCATCTGCCAGATCAGCAGCTGGAAGAGTCTATGCGTGAGTCACGGTGTGGGCCTGATGCAGACAGCCTGGGTTCGAATCCTGCCCTGCCGCTTGCTGCTGTGTGACCTCGGGTGAGTGTCTTAACTTCTCTGAGCCTCTGTTTCCCCATCAGTAAATGCTGAAGAGAATCAGTGCCTGTCTCACAGAATCGTTCTGAAGATTTCTGGCGCCGGTTTTGTGGAAAGCCAGGCCTGTAGAAAGCACAGAAAGTGCATGCACCGTGATTAGGTTTTGATCTGCGTCTACAGGGATGCGAGGTGCTTGTCACACACATCTACTACGTGTGTCAGAGTGGAAGCCTGGGAGTGCTCAGGACTGAGATTCTGAGGTTCCTCATGGCACCAAGGACAAGGGCAGCCGGAAACTCGCTGGGCCCCATCACAGCTCCCTGCTCGTGCAAGCTGGGGATGTGTGTGCACAGCACACAGACGGGTGTCCAGTTCCTCACAGGCACTCTCTTCCTGGACACACCACCTGCTCTGAGGCAGCCTCCACCCTCCCCTACCACTGGACCCTCCGGGCAGTGGAATATCACTGAGGTCCACGGAAACAGGGTGATCCCATCATGGTGAACTGAGTTTCCATAGAGACCCCCACACACCCTCACACACATACATATTCCCCTAGGGAAGGGTGGCTGGAAATGAGGTCACAGGACACATAGGAAGATTCTGGGAGGCTGAGCGCAGTGGCTCACGCCTGTGATCCCAGCATTTTGGGAGGCCGAGGCGGGCGTATCAGGAGGTCAAGAGATCGAGACCATCCTGGCCAACATGGTGAAACCCCATCTCTAATAAAATACAAAAATTAGCCAGGCGTGGTGGCAGGCACCTGTAGTCCCAGCTACTGGGGAGGCTGAGGCAGGAGAATCGCTTGAACCCAGGAGGCAGAGGTTGCAGTGAGCCAAGATTGCGCCACTGCACTCCAGCCTGCAGTAACAACAGCAAAACTCCATCTCAAGAAAAAAAAAAAAAAAGTTTCTGGGGACCACAGCCGGTAAGGAGTTCACTCTCAGACTCCTGGGCTCCTGCCGCTTAGGGCCTGGGGGAGAAGGCCTCGTTTAAACAGAGAGAGTTTAGTCATCTTAGTGATCTCTGTATCCAGAGCCCATTGCACACAGGAAGCTGAGGCCCAGGAAGGCTGAGTGACTTGTCTAAGATCACACAGCAATATAGGAAGAGCCAGCCCTAGAACCCAGGACTCTGGCTTTCTGGCCATGCCTCTCCCCCACAGAGTGATGCGTGTCTAGAAATCACCCCAGTTCTACTTTCCAAAATGAGTCAAGAACATCTGTACCTCCAGGACTAAAAATACTCCCAGGGACACCCCAGTAAGAACGCTGACATCTTTCCGGGTGTCTGAAAACAGAACTGGCCTTCCTAAGAACTAACAACGATACTGTTTTCAGCCACATTCCCTTCCTGTTCTTGCTACATTCTCTGTCAAATAGGTGGCCAGAGGCCCGGGTGCAGTGGCTCTCGTCAGGAATCCCAGCACTCTGGGAGGCTGGTGGGTGGATCACTTGAGACCAGGAGTTCAAGACCAGCTTGGGCAACATGGTGAAATCCTGTCTCTACTAAAAATACCAAAAATTAGCCGGACGTGGTGGCACAAACCTGTAGTCCCAGCAACTCAGGAGGCTGAGGTGGGAGGATCACCTGAGCCCAGGAAGTCAAGAGTGCAGGGAGCCATGATGGTGCACCACTGCACAGCAGTCTGGGCAACAGGAATGGGACTCTGTCTCCAAAAAATAAAAAATAAAAAAGAGGTGACCAGGCCCCATTTGACAGGATGTGCCACTGAGGCCTAAAGGGATCTGCCCAGGATCACACAGACAGCCCCTGACACCTGGCTGCCGCCTCCAAGCCCAGAACCTTCCCTGATGCCAACTCCCTTTCAGAGACTCGAATACCTGGGCAGAACTCAGATAGCATCCACCCCATCCCCACCCCGAATTCCTTTGATTTTTTTTTTCATTTTTAATGTCTTGGCTGGGCACGGTGGCTCATGCCTGTAATCCCAGCACTTTGGGTGGCCGAGATGGGCAGATCACAAGGTCAGGAGTTCGAGACCAGCCTGGCCAATATGGTGAAACCCCGTCTCTACTAAAAATACAAAAAAAAAATTAGCCAGGAGTGGTGGTGGACGCCTATAGTCCCAGCTACTCAGAAGGCTGAGGCAGGAGAATCACTTAAACCCGGGAGGCGGAGCTTGTACTGAGCCAAGATCTCGCCACTGCACTCCAGCCTGGGCGACAGAGCAAGACTCCGTCAAAAAAAAAAGTCATTTTTAATGTCTTTACCATAAAAGCAACAATACATGTTCATTTATGAAAATCTAAAAATTGCAGAAAAGTCAAAATAAGGAAGAAAAATCACCACCCACAGCCCCACCACCCAGAGACAATCATTGTTAAGGTTTGATGTATTTCCTTCCATAGTTTTTTGTTTGAGGACTTTAAAAAAAAAAAAAAAAGGGACTGAGGTCATACTGTATATTAAAAAAAAAAAAAAAAAAAAAAACGGTGGTATCCTGCCTTTTTGACCTGCCATTATATCATGGGCACTTTTCTAGTTCCTTTACTCTCTGTAATCTCGTTTCTTTTTCCTCTTCTCTGAACCTCGTTTTTATTGGCTGCCGAATATTTTGTCAAACCATATTCCATGGTTTATTTTGCCATTCCCTCATTGTTGGAAATCTCAGTTATTTCCAGTTTTTCGAAGCTATAAATAATATATTCCGATTGATGTCTTTCTACAGATAGCTTTCCTTTTTCCATATTTAGGGGTTGCTCCTTGGCTGGCATGGAATTCCTGGGTCAGCAAGCCGTGTGTGATATGCTTCTGACTCAACCCAGTTGATTGTCTAAGGACCTGAGCCATGCCTGGTCTACGGAGAAGCAGAGAAGCCCCAGGAGGTGACATACAGTGCTCATGGCCACTCAGTTGCTCAGCCGTGCCCACGCTCCTTCCTCCGTCCCTCGCCTACCTCCGTCATCATGCTTCCCTCTAATCATTTTCATTCATTCATTTGATTCAACAGAGAAGGTGAACCCACTGTGTGCCAGGCACAGGTCTGGGCTCCAGAGACTCCGCAGTGGACAGTCAAAGCCTGTGCCCTGCAGGTATTTCTACCACAAGGCATCATGGGAAGAAGGGCACATCCTCACCCACCTCCGCATTCGGTTATATGCAATGTGAGGTGTTCGTTTGCATGGCCTTTCATTTGCATCCCACCTGGGGACAGGTGGGCCAGCAGAGGGTGACATCTAACAGCTCCGAGGGCAGGGTCCTGGTTTTCCTCAGCCCCAAGCTGTTTTCTAACATTTGGCCTTCCCTTAAAACTTGGGAGATTTCACAAGAGTCTGGATTTCTGGCTTCTTCTGTAGGCCTGGCCACGCTGGGCCCAGGTTCCAGAGGGCCCCCGGGGTTTGGAGCTCAGTAGTGGCACCCCCTCCGCCCAGGCCGGACCTGGCTATCTTGACACACAGCACACTCAGCTTCTTGGCCGTCCTTTCTGCACACATTCATTCAGTCCGCGACCATTCCCGACTCGGCTGGAGGGATGTTAATGATTGTAATCCAGAGACAAGTCACAAGAAGATGAAGTCACTTGGCTGAGGTGACAGAGCTACGAGGGACAGGGGTAGGATTTGAACTGGAGCAGCCCGGATCCTGAGTCCAGGCTTTTGGCCACACCTGCCTGACAGTCCAGTGGGAAAACTGTCAGGTACTGGGAGAGCCTGGCAGGGGGACAGACTGCCCCACTGCAGCCAGGGGCAGCTCAGAGGGTCCCCAGGGCAGCAGAGGTCTAAGACACAGCACTGCGGACATGGGCCCGGGAGTCAGAGCTCAAAAGTCTGGTTGGAGCTTTCCTATTTGAGGAGAGCCTCCCTCTGCCCAAAACGCCCTCTACTCCTGCCTTTACCTGCTTAATGCTTTCTCTGGCTCAGCTGAGACGCCACCTCCTCCAGGGAGCCCTCCCTGACCCCAGGGAGGGTTTACAGCTGGCTTCAGAGCCCTGGTCCAGCCCAGAGGGAGGTGCGGCCCTGACTGGGCAGGAGACACTACAGCACCAGTGACTTGCACATTCCTGAGTCCCCACTGCCCCCCACGGGAGACCCCCCCCCCCACACTCCAAACCCCAGCCACCTCCCACCCCTCAGCTCCACGTGGATTAGGAGAGAAAGGAAGAAACAGCAGTGACTTCAGAACAGTAGGGCGACTGGTGGCCTAGGGTGGTCCAGAAAACCCCAGCTTCACCCTACACTGGCTGCATGACCTTAGGCATTCCCCACCCACCCTGAGCCTCGGCTTCGTCACCTCTAAAGCAGACTATAGTGGAGTTCCTCCCCTGGTCACTGTGAGGCTTCACGGGAACAGCCCCCGGTGGACACCCCAGTAAGTGGTCATCTTATTATTAATGAACGGGGGGACCCACCCCCCGGGGTCATGGGCTCACAGAATGCGGGGAGCCTAGAGACCCCAGCCCCACTGTCTTGTTTTATAGCTGAGGAAACTAACCCAGGGAGGGAGGAGGCAGTGACTTCAGCAAGAGCCCCTGACCCTAACTCCAGAGGGAGCCCCTGACCCTAACTCCAATTGCTGCCGCCAGCTGCCCTTGGCCCTGGTCCACCCCGTCGAAGGATTCCTGATAAGAAGGGACCCAGGGCCAGGCGCGGTGGCTCTCGCCTGTAATCCCAGCACTTCGGAAGGCCAAGCGGGGGCGGATTACTGGAGGTCAGGAATTCAAGACCAGCCTGGCCAACATGGTGAGAACCCCCCTCCCTGTCTCTACTAAAAATACAAAAAGTAGCCAGGTGTGGTGGTGGACACCTGTAATCCCAGCTACTCTGGAGGCTGAGGCCGGATAATTGCTTTAACCCAGGAGGTGGAGGTTGAAGGGAGCTGAGATAGGGCCACTGTACTCCAGCCAGAACAACAGAGCAAGACCATCTCAAAAAACAAAACAAAACACAAAAACAACAACAACAAAAGAAGGGACCCAGTGACGCAGCCCCCAGCCCGGCCCCTTCCCCTTAAAGGACCAGCATGTATCTCTGCCCTGGGCCCAGCCAGGGCCTGCTTCCTGGCCATTTGCTTCTCTGGGAAGGAACCTTCTCCCCAGAGGCTGTCTCCTCTGGCCAAGGAGGGAGGGGTGACTTCCTGGCCTAAACAATGGGGCCAAGAGGCATGAAGCCTCGTGTAGCCTCTGGCGTGCAGTAGTGTAGGGACATCTGACTGGACGTCGTTCCCAGTCAGGGAGCACGGGGAATGTGGAGATGGGGGCTGGAGAGGGCAGGGGTGCAAGGGGGCCACAGAGTGGGAACACCCTGCAGGTAACATGAGTCCCTGCCTCCAGCCCCAGCAAGGAGGCAGCAGCATTGGGGAACAGTCTCTGGCCTTCTGACCCTGAGCAAGGGGCTCCATCTTGCTAAGCCTCAGTTTCCCCAACTGTAAAATGGAGAATGACAGGAACGTCTACCCCATAGGACGGTCGTAACATTAAAACCAAATCATTTCTGTAAAGGGCCTAGCCCTGAGCAAGCGGGGTCAGAGTTCACACACATGCTGCTGCCAGGCATTGGGGGGCAGTGGTCATAGGCACATACTCAGCCACCACCTGCCTGGGTGAGAATCCCCCTCTGTGTTTGCAGCTGTGTGGCTTTGGGTAAGTTACTTCGCCTCTCTGTGCTTTTGTGTCCTTGTCTATAAAACAGGGATAATAATCATCCCACAGAACAGTGTCTGAAAATTAACTGAGTTAAGCTATGTAAAGTGCTTGGAGAACATGGCTGGGCCCTTCCTAAGCACTCAAAGTGCCCATCACTGTGGCCATCATCGTTAGTATCGCCTCCTTGCCTTCGGCAAGCTTCTCATTGCTGCTGTAACTAGTTACCACTCACATGGTGACTTACAACAACACAAACTTTTTATCTCACAGATCTGGAGGCCAAGGTCTCGGCAGGGCTGAGTTCCTTTTGCAGGCTCCAGGGGAGAACCGTTTCCTCACCTTCTCCGGCTTCTAGAGGCCGTCTGCACTCCTTGGCTTGTGGCCCCTTCCTCTGTCTTCAAAGCCAGCAGCGTAGCATCTGCAAACACTCATCTGATCTCTCCTTCTGCCACATTTCCTCTCTGACTTTGACTCTCTCCCCTCCTTCTATTTTTTCTTGTTTTGAGACAAAGTCTCGCTCTGTCACCCAGGCTGGAGTACACTGGCGCAATCTCAGCTCACTGCAACTTCCACTTCCCAGTTCAAGCAATCCTCCTGCCTCAGCCTCCTAAGTAGCTGGGATTATAGGCACTCACCACCATGCCCGACTAATTTTTGTATTTTTAGTAGAGATGGGGTTTTACCATGTTGGTCGGGCTGGTCTCGAACTCCTGACCTCAGGTGATCCACCCACCTCGGCCTCCCAAAGTGCTGGGATTACAGGTGTGAGCCACTGCGCCCAGCTACCTTCTATTTTTTTTTTAATTTTTCATTTTGAAATAAACTTAGATTTATAGAAGAGTTGTGATGATAATTCAGAAATTTCTCATATACCTGCCTGCCAGTTTCCTCTAATGTTAACATCTTACATAACCGTGGTGCCTTTATCAAAGTGAAGGAGTCAGCATTGAGACGACCCTGTAATCTAGAGACTGTATTCAGACATCACCAGCTTCCCCACTGATGTCCTGTGCCTGATCCGGGATTGGCCAGGATCCCACATGGCATCAGGTCATCAAGTCTCCGTAGTCCCCTCCCAAGTGTGATGGCTCCTCAGTCTCTCCTGATCCTGACACTTTCAGGAGTAGTGGTTGGTGGCTGGGTATTTGGCAGAAGGTCCCTCCTTTTGGATTTTTTTTTTTTTTTTTAGATAGAGTCTCACTCTGTCGCCCAAACTAGAGTGTAGTGGCACTACTAGCTCAGCTCACTGAAACCTCCACCTCCCAGGTTCAAGCAATTCTCATGCCTCAGCCTCCTGAATAGCTGGACAGCTGGGACTACAAGCGCACGCCACCATGTCCAGCTAATTTTTGTATTTTTAGTGGAGATGGGGTTCTGCTGTGTTGGCCAGGCTGGCCTCCAACTCTTGACCTCAGGTGATCTGCCCACCTCGGCCTCCCAAAGTGCTGGGACTACAGGCATGAGCCACTACATCCAGCCCCTTTTGGATTTTTAAAAAACAGCTTTATTGAGATATAACTCATATACCACATAATTTATCCATTTAAAGTGTACAGTTCAGTGGGTTCGGTTTATTACATTATTAACCTGTTAAATTATGGTAAAGTATATGTAACGTAAACCTTATTATTTTACCTTTTTTTTTTTTTGAGATGGAGTTTCACTCTTGTTGCCCAGGCTGGAGTGCAATGGCGCAATCTCGGCTCACTGCAACGTCCACCTCCCAGGTTCAAGTGATCCTCCTGCCTCCGCCTCCCAAGTTGCTGGGATTACAGGTGCCTGCCACTATGCCTAGCTAATTTTTGTATCTTTGGGAGAGATGGGTTTCACCATGTTGGCCAGGCTGGTCAGGAACTCCTGACCTCAAGTGGTCCACCCGCCTCAGCCTCCTAAAGCGCTGGGATTACAGGCGTGAGCTACCACGCCCAGCTTATTTTACCATTTTTAAGTGTACAGTTCAGTTTGCTTTCCTCTTAGAAAGATCTTGTGATCGCAGCAGGCCTACCTGGCTAATCCCCGTCTCCAGGCTCCACGCCTGAGTCACATCTGCAGAATTGCTTTTGCCACGTGAGATGGCAAAGTCACCCGTTCTGGGAATTGGGACATGGGTGTCTTTAGGGGGCTGTTATTCCGTCTACCTTCCTTCAAGCCATCAGCCACCTCACGCCCAGAGTCACCTGTGTCCCTGTTGGATCTGGGCTCCGCAAGGCAGGGCTAGGCCAGCCTCCATCCCTGCTATGTCCCCAGTGCCTAGAACAAGGCCTGAGACACCTGAATTCCAACACGCATTAGCGCTTACTCTAACCTGAGCATGGGAAACAGCCATTCTTGCGAAAAATGGTCAAATCTCCATTTCATCGGGTCCACCCTAAGTTGCACGGGGCACACCACGCCGAAGCTTACCCAGAGGACCTCACTCCCCCGAACAACAGTCTGTGCAGAACAAGCCACCCTCAAACCCCCTTTACAGACAAGAAACTAAGGCTGGGAGAGGTGAACGAAGTCCCCACAGCCACACCTACATTTGCACATAGGTGTCTCTGCCCTTAGGTGGGAGTCATCAGGAAGCCATTTCAGGATTTGCTGTATACAGGCCAGGTGTGGTGGCCCACGCCTGTAAACCCAGCACTTTGCAAGGCTGAGGCGGGTGGATCACCTGAGGTCAGGAGTTCGACACCAGCCTGGTCAACTGGCGAAACCCCTTCTCTACTAAAAATACAAAACTTAGCCAGGCATGGTGGCGGGCGCCTGTAGTCCCAGATACTCAGGAGGCTGAGGCACAAGAATCGCTTAAACCAGGGAAACGGAGGCTGCAGTGAGACAAGATGGCGCCACTGCACTCTAGCCTGGGCAACAGAGTGAGAACCTGTCTAAAAAAAAAAAAAAAAGAAAAGAAATCCTCAAGTACACCTGAACCAACAGTAACTAGTCTCTGCTTCAGGCCTCCAAATGCCCCTCACACTGCCTGGACCCTCCAGAGCCCCCAAGCTCTGAGCCTCATGAGCCAGTAACTAGTGGTCACTGCTTACGGCAGCAGGAGCTCCCCAGACTTCCCAATTGGTCAGCATCAGCCCTGCTGGATGGGAAATGCTGTCCCCTGTTCTGGTCCACAGTGGGCACAGCGGGCTGGAAAAGTGACTCCTCAGCCTCACTCCGTGCTTCCCACTGCAGCCCCCATGAGGGAATGGCACCTCAGCACTACAGGCTGTGCCCCCCTTCCTCTGGAGCCAGTGGATGTGAGGGGACTGTAGGGACAGAACAAGAGGGCTTTGAGGCAGCCCTATCTCCGGGGGGAAGTGAAGGAGATAGCGCAGCTTCTCACTTTCCCAGTCTGTCCCAGAGCAGAGATAACCTGGAGGAGACGGGGTGCCCGGAGCCCTGTGAGCAACAGGGCCACCCACCTGCCCCCCAGGTCTCCCACAGTCCCTGCTATCGCAGACTCCAGGCTGAAACCGGAGGAGCCGCTCGGAAGAGTGGCCCAAGACAGGCAGGTGATAAGCCTGGCTACTCAGCGTCCCCTGGAAGAAAAAGGCCTGCAGGCTGCAACTGTCCCTTCCCCAAACCTGGTGCCACCCGAACCTGCCCCAGGGAGCCCACCATCACCCGTTCCATGCTCCCCAGAGCCATCCTAAGACATGGCCTTTGGCTAGCTGCCTTCAAAAGCACCCAGTCCAGCCCTCTCGCTGACCAATGAAGAAGCTGAAAACAGAGAGGTTGGAGATCTTGCCCAAGTCACACAGCATTTTGATGGCTGAGGGAGGACTTGAACCCACATCTCCTGGCTGCTGCAGGGAGCACACCAGACTTCTGTTCTCAAATACAGGTCAAATATTAAGAGAAGGGGCAGGGAGATGGGAAGCACCAGGTCTAAACTCCAGAGGGTGGGTTGGGGAATGGACAGAAAGAGGCAGAACCATGTCAAGGAGTCTGGAGCTGGGAACCAGACATCAGGTTTCTGCCTCCAGCTCTGCAACTAACCCACCGGGACACCTTGACCCAGTCTCTGTTCCTCGCTGAGCCTCAGTTTCCCAATATATAAAAAGAAGATAAGAACGGTTTTATCACCGGGCGCAGTGGCTCACGCCTGTGATCCCAGCACTTTGGGAGGCCAAGGCAGGCAGTTTGAGACCAGCCTGGCCAATATGGTGAAACCCCGTCTCTACTAAAAATACAAAAATTAGCCAGGTGTGGTGGTGCGTGCCTGTAGTCCCAGCTACTTGGGAGGCTGAGGCAGGAGAATCACTTGAACCCAGGAGGCGGATGTTGCAGTGAGCCAAGATTGCGCCACTGCACTCCAGTCGGGGCGACAGAGCGAGACTCTGTCTCAAAAAAAAAAAAAAACAAAACAAAAAACAAGAATGGTTTTACCATAAGAGCTGCATAGTGGATTAAACGACTTAATTTGACCAAGGGACTTGGGGGAGTGGCTGGTCCCTAGCAGAGACTCTAAGGTGCTACCGTTGTTACTCCATCTGTCCCTCCTCCTCTGCCGAGAATGCTGTGAAGGCAGGGGCTGGAGGTATTCGGCTCTCCACACAGGTCCCACGCTCATGGTGTCCACTCCTTCAGCAAGTTTCCTGAGGAATGGCTGCATTGCAGTGAGCGCTTCCATCAGGGAAGTACGGGCGGCCATGAGAGGCCAGCACACACGGCTGGATGAATGAATGAGTGAGTGAGCGAATGAATGAGTGAGTGAATCCATCTGCCCAGTTTCTCCCCAGTGGAGGGACTCTCAGCCTAGCTTCCTCCCAGCCCGCTCCCGCCTCTGCTCCTTTGATAGCTCTATGCCCCGCACCCGCCCTGGTCCCAGGTAGAAGCAGCAGGTGGCCAGGGCTGCAGGTGGCCAGTGCAGAGGAGGCTCTCGCTCAGGGACAAATGTGCTGTTTCCCACAGACTAGCAGCCGAGACACTGCCTGCATGCTCTCTGCCCAGCCCCAGCCTGAGCAAGCCTTCCTTGCAGGCCCAGAACTCTTAGTGCTTGGTGGCCAAGAGTGCAGGCTGGCCTGAGACCCAGAGCAGAGACCTCGCCCACAGCCAGCCCTGGAGGGCCAGCGACTGGAGGGTGAGTGATTCCCAGGTCTGGAACTACCAGGACCCTGCTCTGGCCTTCAGTACATTCATGTGTAGCACCAAATCTGATTCCCACGGCAGAATGAAGGCATTTTTAGGTGAGGAAACTGAGGCTCAGGGTAGGAAGTGTCTTGCCCAAGGTCCCAGAGTGAGACAGAGGCAGAGAGTAATAGGAATCAGGGTTCAGTTCTTCCAGCCTGCAGTGCTGAGGGGGTTCTCATACCTCCTTGTTTCCCCCATCACCCACACCCCCTCCCCCTGGGCACAGTGTCCCACCACGGGGCTCCTGTCCCCAATATCTCTCAAGAGTTCCTCAGAACCCCAGTTTCCTCATCGTCAGTGTGGCTGACCATAGTTCCAGTTTCCTCCAACTGTGTGGCTGTGAGGTTTTAATAGCAAGCTGTCATTTGCATAGACATTTCTCCAAAAGAGATCTATGAATGGCTAATAATCCCATGAAAAGATACTCAACATGGCTGCTGATTACATAAATGAAAATGGAAACCTGTGCCTTCAGTGGTGGGACCACGTCACACCCACTAGCATGGCTATGATCAAAAAGACAGGAGCCAGCGTTGGTGAGGATGTGGAGAAACTGGAGTCCTCCCAGGTTGCTGGTGGGAATGCAAAACGATTCAGCCGCTCTGGAAACCAGTTTGGCAGTTCCTTAAAATGTTAAACATGGAGCTGCCACATGACGCAGCAATTTTCCTCTGAGATATTTTACAAAGGAGAAATGAAAACATATGTCCACACAAAGATACGTACGAGAATGCTCACAGAAATATTATTTTTAATAGTCAAAAGGTGAAAACAGCCCAAATGTACATCAACAGATAAGTGGACAAATTGTGGTATGTCCTTACAATGGAATATTACTTGGCCATGAAAAGGAATGTTCCTTCCAGCTGCTCTAGTGGAAGAAATAACAATGAACAATAAGAAATGGAAGAGTGACACATGCCACAACACGATGCTCACTGAAAGAAGCCAGTCACAAAAGGCTACACATTGTATGATTCCATTTATATGAAATGTCCAGAGCAGAGGACTCGAGAGAGAAAACAGAGGAGCATTCCAGGGGCTGGAGGAGGGGAACAGGGAGTGGCTGCTGATGGGTGTTAGGTTTCTTTGGGGGATGATGTAAATGTTCTAAAATTAGATTGTGATCATGGTTGTACAACTCTGTAAATATACTCAAAACCATTGACTCATATACCTTAGGTGGGTAAATTTTAGGGTATGTGAATTATCTCCCAAGAAAGCGCTGTAAAAATGGTCTTGTCCAAATCCAGGCTGGACAGCCTGCGGTTCAAGCCCAGGAGGCAGGAGCTACTGTTGTTCTTAATCTTGCTATCTGCCCTCTCTCATCTCTTTGACTCCTCACAACCACCCTGTAAGGTGGGCACTTGGCAGAGGAGGCAATTCGAGTTTTAGAGGAGGAGGAGCCCCAATGCTTCCCTGGCCTTCTGGACAGACAAGAGCAGGGTAAGGGGCAGCCTTCCAGGGAGGCTGGCTGAGGGCTCAGTGAGCTTCAATTTCACATGCTGGGGCTCTGTCATAGACTTGGGGAGGAGGGACTCTAAGGTCCCCAGGCCTCTGACCCTCCTACCCCTCCCCACTCCAGGCCTCTGTTTTCCCGCCTTTGTTTTCCCATCTAGCAAAAGGGCTCCGTCAGTGGTTTTCAAACTGTGCTCCAAGGCACCCTGGGGCCAAGAAGAGATTGCAACCACCCTGAAGAGAGGATGTCCCCAAGGTCCTCCTGGGACCCCACCCACCTCCCTGTCTCCCCTTCAGTCCTGGTCCACCCCTGAAAGGCAGGATGTGACTGCCAAAGGTAGGTAGGGAAGAGGAAGGAGTGGGGGGAGCTGTGTGCAGGAATCTACATCCTGGGGACCCGGAGATGGGAACTCCAGGTGCCTGGAGCCCGGCTTCCGGCTCCAGCCTAGGGAAGAAGCCTCCGCCGCCGCCTCCCAGGATGAAACCGCCTGGCTTGCAGCCCAGAGCCCTTCCCGGACATGGTGCCGGCATCTCAGCTTCCCTTCTGGTGGAGGAGACACTCTGGAGCCGCTTGCTCAGGGCTTGGGTTTCCAGGACAGGATCGTCCATGGCTCTGGCTACTGAGTCCCAGATACCCCAAGTATCCACCAGGAGAGTGAAGCTGGGCCTGTGCCGAGCGCTGGGGACCCTGCCCATTCTGTTTGCATGAATTTAACCCCAGCAGACCCTTCTGCGGAGGAGGACTACCAGGTTGGGGGATGTACATGAGCAATAGGGAGTGGTGAGGCCAGAGGCCAAATGGAGCACCCCTGGCCCTTCAAAAGCGGGCAGTGGCTACTTGGCTCCAGCCTGCAATGACCAGACTTTTGATTTTTCAAGAGAAGCCAGAAATCTGGGTTGTAATTTGAAATCTCCAGAGTTTGGAAAAGTTTTATGAGCAAAACACATCCACAAACGGGGCATAGCCCGCAGGCTGCCCATGGGCAACATTATCTCCTGAATGGGTGCAACCACCACCTTTTTTATATTTATCTTTTACTTTTTTTTTATTTCTGGTAGAGACAGGGTCTTGCTGTGTCACCCGGGCTGGAGTATGGTGGTGTGATCATAGCTCACTGCAGCCCCGACCCCCTGGGCTCAAGGGATCCTCCTGCCTCAGCTTCCCTAGTAGCTGGGACTACAGGCACACAGCACCATGGCCAGCTATATTTGGTTTTTTGGGTGTTGGGGGGGATGATCGGGGTAGAGATGGGGCCTCACTATGTCTCTCAGACTGGTCTTTTTTTTTGAGATGGAGTCACGTTCTGTCACCCAGGCTGAAGCACAGTGGTGTGATCTTGGCTCACTGCCACCTCTGGGTTCAAGTGATTCTCCTGCCTCAGCCTCCTGAGTAGCTGGGATTACAGGTGCGTGCCACCACACCGGCTAATTTTTGTGTTTTTAGTAGAGACAAGGTTTTACCATGTTGGCCAAGGCTGGTCCTGAACTCCTGACCTCAGGTGATCCTCCTGCCTCAGCCTCCCAAAGTGCTAGGATTACAGGCGTGAGCCACTGCGCCTGGCTCCAGGCTGGTCTTGAACTCCTGGCCTCAAGCGATCCTCGTGCATCGGCAGTTCAAAGTGCTGAAATTACAGGCATAGGCCGCCGTGTCCAGCCACAAGCACCATCTTGCAGATGAGAACACTGAGGCTCAGGGGAAGCAACACATGAAGTCCCTGAGTGGTAAGCAGCTGAGGTCAGACTCAAGCCCAAGTCTCTGAATTCCAGATGCCAGGAAGGATGCTTCCATGAAGCTATTCCTTTGCTTAAAAAAAAAAAAAAAAAAACCCTTCCCTTTACAGCCTCATCAAATAACAATGGAATACCCACCCATACACCACAGCTCAGGGAAGCTGTTTCTGTGCTGATGCCTGCCATTCTCCAAGAAAAACTCCGCCATTCACAGGGTGTGTTTAAGGCGGAGACGAGAATACAAATGCATCTCCCCGCGTACCCGCCTAGGGCATCTCTGGAAAAATATACTCAAGAAATGGCATGGGGACGGGGTGGGAGGAGGACTTCTCTCTCACTGCATAACCTTTGAGTATTTTGATTATCAGACACATGAACATATTCGCTCTTCAGCAAGTAAATGGTTGTTTTGTTTGTTGTTCATTGTTCCCTCAATTCATTCTGAGCCTGGGACAGGAAGGGGCATTTGCAGGTGTCCCTGAGGCCCGGGGCCAGCTCCCTGGGAGCTGGAGAGAATGGGGGAGGGGAGTTAAGCCTGGATGGGACCCCCTGTATACCAGCCACCCTGCAAATCCCCACCCATCTCTGTGTGCACGAATACACTTGGTCCTCACAACCACCCCAGAATGGGAGACAGTTACAGTCCCCGTCTACAAATGAGGAAACTGAGTCACACAACCAGAAGTTATGGAAGCTGGTTTGGAGCTTGGCGGCCAGGTCCTAGGTCCACCCCTGCTCCTCCCTAGGCCCTCCCGTTTCTCAGCTGAGGATCCACAGCCTGGGATCTATCACAGCCCAACCCAGGCCCCAGGTCCCAGGCTCATTTTCCAGTTCCCTCTGGTGAGCTAGTGGGGCAGTTCCAGCCCCAGTGGCACCACCACACTCCTGCCTACCCAGCTGGGCTCGGAGCAGCTGGATTCCTTCCCAGAATGGCCACATCCCAGGTCCAAAGACCATCCGGGCTCCATCCAGAGGCATTTCCAGCCCCTAGCTGCACCACCACCCCCCAGCCCTGCCCATGGAGCTTGTGCCTGGGAATCCCTCGGTACTTCCTGCCCAAGGTGAGATTCGCAAACAGGATATCCAGAGAACTCAAGATGTCTCCTCGGGCATCTCACAGCATCGCCAGGAGGAGTTTGGCACCCCATTGACTCCTCCTGTGAAGAGACCAGAGAGATTAGACCATTACATTAAAGTCAGACAGCCAATGGGCAGGAAGATAAACTGTGCTGTTATTCACAACCACTTAGACCTGCTTTGGGTTCTAGAAGAAATATGCAAATGGGGCAGGGCAAGGTGGCTCACAGCTGAATCCCAGCACTTTGGGAGGCCAAGATGGGCAGATCACCTGAAGTCAAGAGTTTGAGACCAGTCTGGCCAACATGGTAAAACCCCATCTCTACTAAAATTACAAAAAATTAGCTGGGCATGGTGGCGGGTACCTGTAGTCCCAGCTACTTGGAAGGCTGAGGCAGGAGAATCGCTTGAACTTGGGAGGCAGAGGTTGCAGTGAGCCGAGATCGTGCCACTGCACTTCTGCCTGGGCAACAGAGCAAGACTCCGTCTTGGAAAAAAAAAAATTAAAATAAATAAATAAATAGAAAATAAAAATACGGCCGGGCACGGTGGCTCACGCCTGTAATCCCAGCACTTTGAGAGGCCAAGGCAGGCAGATCACGAGGCAGGAGATCGAGACCATCCTGGCTAACACGGTGAAACCCCATCTCTACTAAAAAATACAAAAAAATT
>NW_012120154.1:2060579-2065876 GCF_000951035.1 Colobus angolensis palliatus | reverse complement strand
TTTGAGATGGAATTTTGCTCTTGTCACCCAGGCTGGAGTGCAATGGCGTGATCTCAGCTCACTGCAACCTCCGCCTCCCGGGACTAAGCCATTCTCCTTCCTAAGCCTCCCAAGTAGCTGGGACTACAGACATGCACCACCATGCCCAGCTAATCGTTTGTATTTTTAGTAGAGAGGGGGTGTCACCATGTTGGCCAGACCGGTCTCAAACTCCTGACCTCAGGTGATCCACCCACCTCACCCTCCCAAAGTGCTGGGATTACAGGCATGAGCCACCACACCCGGCCACCTGGCTAATTTTTTTTATATATAGAGAGAGATGGGATCTTGTTATGTTGCCGAGGCTGGTCTCCAACTCCTAGGCTCAAACAATCCTCCCACCTCAGCCTCCCAAAATGCCGGGATTACAGGCATGAGCCACAGCATCCAGCTTGAATTTACATTTAAAAGAAATTACGCCGGGCACGGTGGCTCACGCCTGTAATCCCAGCACTTTGGGAGGCCGAGGCGGGTGGATCACGAGGTCAGGAGATCGAGACCATCCTGGTGAACACAGTAAAACCCCATCTCTACTAAAAATACAAAAAAAGTAGCCGGGTGTGGTGGCGCCTGTAGTCCCAGCTTCTAGGGAGGCTGAGGCAGGAGAATGGCGTGAACCTGGGAGGCGGCGGAGCTTGCAGTGAGCAGAGATCGCGCCACTGCACTCCCGCCTGGGCAATACAGGGAGACTCCGTCTCAAAAAAAAAAAGAAATTACTTCCTGAGTGTGAGTTGCTGTTCTAAACGCTTACACATCTTAACTCACTGACTCCTTGCACCCACTCCGCAGGAGCTGCTGTAGTGAGCTCTGCTTTCCAGATGAGGGAACAGAGATACAGAGAGGTGAAGTCCTTCCCCCGGGTCAACCAGCCAGGATCCACAAGACTGTGACTCAAACCCAGGCCATCGGTGCCAGAGGCCAGGCTCTTTGCCACCCACGAAGCTGCCCTGCTTCTATGTATGGACATGCGTGCCATTGCTCTGTCTGTGTTGAGGTGTTTTTTCATTGTTGTTGTTGTTGTTACTGTTTTTGAGCTGGAGTCTCATTCTGTCACCCAGGCTGGAGTGCAGTAGTGTGATCTCGGGTCACTGCAACTTCCACCTCTTGGGTTCAAGCGATTCTCCTGCCTCAGCCTCCCAAGTAGCTGGGACTACAGGTGTGCACCACCACACCTGGCTACTTTTTGTGTTTTTAGTAGAGATGGGCTTTCACTATGTTGGTCAGGCTGATCTCAAACTCCTGACCTTAGGTGATGCACCTGCCTCATCCTCCCAAAGTGCTGGGATGACAGGTGTGAGCCCCCGCGCCCGGCCGTGTTGAGGTGTTGGAAAGCATGCTTCTTCATTGGTCTGGAGCCCCACCTGGTCAGCACGGATCCAGCCCCCTCTTGTGTGTCCCTCTGTGTGGAGGGTGCTCACAGAGGACTGGCAAGCGTCCAGGACCATTTTTCCTCTTTCACTATGACACACAGTGCCACGAGTGTGTCCGTGAGCACGAGGGAGTGTTTCCTAAGACCTGCCCAGGCCATTCCTCACTGTGGGACCTCGGGGACATCACACCCCCTCTCTGAGCCTCAGTGTCCTCATCTCTTAAATGGAGCATCTGATGGCCCCTCCCTCACAACGAGCTCTCCCTGTGCCAAGCTGGTGCCCTCTCCTCTCCTCTTGTCAGGGCCCTGCAGGGGGGCAAAAGATACAGCGGGAGCCTCCACCCTGACACTCAGCTGTGATCAGCGTGTCCGGCCCTGCCTGGCTTGCTCTGTGGAGCTGAGCTCCAGGGAAGGCCCAGCCCAAGCTGCACACGCACCAGGTTCACAGAATGAAAAATCAGTCATGGGTGCTTGGGCTGGGTCATCAGAGCCTCTGAAGTCAGGGGCTCCAGGAGGAAGGATCACAGTGGCACAGTGATGGGGACAGCAGGACATCCAGGAACAGCCTCCACTGGCCACCCCTTGGCTGGGGACTGTGAGCCAGTCACCATCCATGCCAGGCCTCGGAGTCCTCCTTTGTAAAGGAGAACAACAATGACCCCTCCTGGGCTGTGCTGGGGACCCAGCGAGGGAGCAAGATGCAAACAGAGATGGAAATGACACACTTCCTGGCCCTCAAGAAGCTCAGGTCTGGACATGAGTAAACAAGCTTTGACTTTGCAGAGAGGGGGGCTCCAAGAGGGAGCTGGGATCTCAGAGCTCCCCTTCTCCTCCATCCAGCCTGGGGAACCAGGGACAACTTCCCGAGGAAGGGGCATATGGAACCCTTGGGGCCGTGCAGCTAAGGCCGGAAATGCCCTTCTGCAGGGGCGGCCATCAGCCCTCCTGAGGTCCGGCAATGACCAGGCCAGGGCAGGAAGCCAGCCAGGGGACTCCAGAGGGGCTTTCTGGGCGGAAGTGGAGGTGGAGTTCCTCAAGGTGGAGAATGAGATCAGGGCTTGGCCGACCCGGCAGGTGATTCCTCCTGGCCAGCCCCTGGCCTGCTCAGGGAGGCGGTCCCATCCCCAAGCCTGCCCCATCACCAGCCAGTGGTCAGGCCCGGGCTGTCTGATGCCCCCTGTGCTGACTCATGTCCGCCCGGCTGTCCCTGGCTGGAGGGAGGAGGCGGACCCTACTCCACACTTGACCTTATCAGGCCTTGCGGGTGTCCAGCCGCCTGGACGTGGGCAGGGCCTCGGCCTAGCAGGCACGACTCTCGACCTCCCCACCCACTCTCTGCCCTGGTTGGGCAGGGTGTGCATGAGCTCATGGGAGCCCCAGGCGGGGCAGGGCAGGGCAGAACAGGCAGGGCGGCGGCCCAAGAAGGGATGAGGCCAACAGCCTGGCTGGGGTGCCCCCGTGGAGCTTGCCCAGCGGCCCCCTGCCCGGCAGGACAGGGCTGGGCATGGGCTATTTTTAGTTTCCAAGTGGGCCCCAGATGTAGCAGCTGGTACCCTACATTCCTACCATACAGCCCGGCCTGGCACACAGGGCACACACCCAGTGCGAAGGCACACACATGTGGACACACCCATGCACAGGAACACTCCTGCAACTGCACGAGCACACACACGATCGTGAACGTGCAGTGGTGTGCACATGAGCATGTATCCACACCTGTGTACAGAGACGTGCTCACTCCACCTACCTTTACGCAGACACACCAACTGCTATTCACGTGTGTACAGACATGTGCACACCCACGACGTACACAGAGGCCTGCACACAAGGCCCACCCAGCTGTACACTTCAGGAGACACCAGCTGGCTGAGGGTCACTCAGTGACATAAGCAGCCCCGGGCCCCCCGCCTGTGTGGGCACACACCGAGTGCCAGCTTTAGAGACTTCCATTCCTTGCTGGCCCTGCTAATGATGCCCTCAGGGAAGTCCCAATGTGGCAGCTGTAAACAGGCAATGAGCACAAGGGAACTCTTGTTCTTTCAGACATAGCACAGAGGGCTGGAAGTGCCCAGAGGAGTGGCAGCCCAGTGCAGGGTGGTCAGGGAAGGCTTCCTGGAGGAGGGGGTCTTCAAAGGCACAAGCAGGGAAGGATCTGCCTGTTTGAATGAACCCAGCTTAGACTGAGTAATTTTCTCTGCTTAGGAAAGTAACAACCATGGTGGTAAACCTTTGTCACAGCTCCCGTGTACCACACACTTCCTCGGCCCCAGGCTCCATGTGCGTCGTCTCATTTCATCCTCATGGCAACCTTATGAGGCGAGTCCGACTATAGTCACCACGTGCAGATGAAGCCCCTGAGGCAATGACGGGCTTTGACACATGGCTGGTGAGTCTGATCCCAAAGCCTGTGTTCTTAACCCAGCCTGCAGGCACTGGTGGCGACTTTGTTGGTCATGAAGGGTGCTCCAGTTATCCGTTGCTACACTGCAAATGATCCTAAAATTTAGTGGCTTAAAAAAAGAGCAATCATTTGTTTCTCTCACAGATCTGCAAATCAAGCCAGGTGCCACAGGAAAGCACAGCACTGCTCTATGGGGCATCAGCTAGGGCAACTTGAGTAGCAGCTGGAGGTGCCATTGGCTCTGCTGGGGCTAACAGCTGGCAGGGGGTGGAGGGTCCTCTGTTCCTTCCCACACCGGCCTTTCCATGGGGCTGTTGAGCTTCCTCACAGCATGGTGGCTGAGTCCCAAGAGGTGGGAAGTGGAAGTTGCAGTTTCTTATGGCCTGGGTCCAGAAACTGACATGGCCTCACTGGCACCATATTGATCAAGCATCCACAGAGGCCAGATTCAAGGAAAAAGGACATAGATTCCCATCTTTTAAGAAGAGGAGTGTTAAATAATTGGGGGGAGAGCATGTTCTAAAACCACTAGAGTAAGAATGGAGGAGACTCCAAGGCAGGCAACCAGTATCTAATGCAGAGCCTCTTGCCCTGTTCCAGACCTCAGAACTCCAGCCAGGGCCACGAGTCAGCCTAGTGCAGACCACAGACTGTCCCATCCACCCCTGCTCATTCCCTTTACATTTTCTTTTCTTTTCTTTTGCTTTTCTTTCCTTTTTTCTTTCTTTTTCTCTCCCTCTCTCTTTCTTTTTCTTTCTTTTTTTTTTGAAATGGTCTCACTCTGTCACCCAAGCTGGAGGGCAGAGGCACAATCTTGGCTAACGGCAGCCTCAACCACCCCAGCTCAAGCAATTCTCCTACCTCAGCCTCCCCAGTAGCTGGAACCATAGACATGCACCACCACACCCAGCTACTTTCTTTTTTCATGTGTTTTTTGTAGAGACAGAGTTTCACCATGTTCTCCAGGCTGGTCTTGAACTCCTGGTCTCAAGGAATCCACCTGCCTCAGCCTCCCAAAGTGCTGGGATTACAGGCTCGGTTCACATTTGTGTGTGTGTGTGTGTGTGTGTGTGCCAAGCACAGAGGGGTCACTCTGTGTGGCTACAGAGGCCCAGCTGGCCTGGCACCTCGGCTGCAAAGGAGCAGCCTCTGGGTAGAAGAGCTGGGTGCCCAGGTGGGGAAGGCATTTCACTACCCACTGCCAGAGCTCCCTTGGAGTCCCAGAGTTCCAGGCTCCCAGGTCCTATCTCCTCTGCTTTCTCCAAGCCCATTCCAGGGAAACAGAAAGCCAGACAGGGCTTGAAGGATATCACTCCTGGGTCCTGAAGTGAGACCCCAGAATAGATGTTCTCCTGAGGTCCCCTCTCCTAAAATTTTATAATTCTGGGGTTGGAAGTGTCCCATACTGTAAAATCCAAAAGTCTGTTTCCCTACTTCTCTTTTACTTCTTTATTTATTTATTTATTTATTTATTTATTTATTTATTTA
>NW_012120154.1:2057617-2059524 GCF_000951035.1 Colobus angolensis palliatus | reverse complement strand
GAGAGCAGAGAAGAACCCTGGAGGGAGTAGCTGCAGACGGAGCAGGGCCGTGGGGCAGGTGGCTACTGGTTTCCTGTAATAAATTACCATACACTTGGTGGTGGAAATAACAGACATTTATTCTCATAGCTCTGGAGGCTAGAAGTCCAAAATCAAGGTGTCTGCAGGGCCATGCTGCCTCTACGGCTCCAGGGAAGAATCTTTCAGCTTCTGGGGACTCCCGGGTTCCTTGGCCTGTGGTCACATTGTTCCAATCCCTGCCTCTGACTTCAGAGGGCCCTTTCCTCTCCTGGGTCTCTGTTTGCAAATCTCCCATCCCTTTTTCTTGTAGGAACACTCTCACTGGATTTAGGATCCACCCCAGCCCAGGATGACCTCATTCTGAGATCCATACTCTAATTACATCTGCAAAAATCCTTATTCCAAATAAGGTCATGTTCTGAGGTGCAGAATGGACGTGAATTTTGGGGAGACCCTGTTCAACCCACAACAATGTGGAAGGCCGATGTGTCTTCTCCATCATTTGGTCCTGCTGCAAGGAGGGTGTATTTCTAGACTTGTGTGTTATTTGTGTATCATTTCATTTATGCCTAGTGTTCCATTATTGGGAGTTATTTCTGTCCTACTGCTCAAGGTCATTGCCAAGGTCTGATTGCAAAAGTTTTAAAAATTGCAACCTCAGGCATAAATGGGTTAATTTTTTTTTTTTTTTTTTTTTGAGACAGAGTCTCTGTTACCCAGGTTGGAGTGCAGTGGCACAGTCATGGCTCACTGCAACCTTGGCCTCCTGGGTTCAAATGATCCTCCCGCCGCAGCCCTGCTGAGTAGCTGAAACTATAGACACTCGCCACCACATTCGGCTCATTTTTTTAAATTTATTTTTTGTAGTGATGGAGTCTTATTATGTTGCCCAGGCTGGTCTCAAACTCCTGGGCTCAAGCAATCCTCCCTCCTCAGCCTCCCAAGTAGCTAGGACTTCAGGTGTGCACCACCACACTCGGCTAATTTTTAAAATTATTTTAGAGACAGGGTCTCACTATGTTGCCCATTCTAGTCTCAAAGTCCTGGCCTCAAGTGATCCTCCCACCTCAGCCTCCCAAAGTGCTGGGATTACAGGCATGAGTCACTGTGTCTGACCTCATTTTAACTTTTAAAAAGTTCTAAAATCCCAGAAGACAAGTTGTCTTCAAAGATCCTTTGCCTCCCAGGGTCCATGTCTCCAGTTTTTTGGGAGACCCAGGGGGGCCCCTCGGCAATGAGGTGGAAATGATCAGCATGGCAGAGTGGACGCCTCTGACCCCTGCCCGGCTGACCAGGCTGAAAGTTGCTGTGGCATCCTCAGGCCTCCAGGTGGTAAGCCTCCCTGAGTCAATGGCAAGGTGATAGCCGACGTTCCCAGCTCAGCACTTGCTCCGGGCAGGAGCTGGGCACCTTGGAGCATGGCAGGGCCGGGGAGTGGGGGACAGTGGACTGTGGGTTCTGCCTGGCACCACCAGCCCACTTGCCCATGACAGGCTCCTCAATGATCTTGGGCAGTCACTGATCCCAACCCCTCATTTTTGGTTTTGTTTTGTTTTGTTTTTGAGATAGTCTTGCTCTGTTGTCCAGGCTGGAGTGCAATAGCACAATCTCATCTTACTGCAACCTCTGCCTTCTGGAATCAAGTGATCCTCCTGCCTCAGCCTCCTGAGTAGCTGGGATTACAGGTGCCCACCACCACGCCTGGCTAATTTTTGTACTTTTAGTAGAGACGGGGTTTCACTATGTTGACCAGGCTGGTCTCAAACTCCTGACCTCAAGTGATCCGCCTGCCCTGGCCTCCCAACGTGTTGGGATAACAGATGTGAGCCACTGCACCTGACCTTTGTTTATACACTCCCTACGAAAAATTGGTTTTCTTACAGCTA
>NW_012120154.1:2032814-2057542 GCF_000951035.1 Colobus angolensis palliatus | reverse complement strand
CTGGCTAATTTTTGTACTTTTAGTAGAGACGGGGTTTCACTATGTTGACCAGGCTGGTCTCAAACTCCTGACCTCAAGTGATCCACCTGCCCTGGCCTCTCAGAGTGCTGGGATTACAGGCATGAGCCACCATGCCAGGCCTCCAACCCCTTGTTTTATCAATAGGGAAACCGAGACTGACAGAGAAGAAAGGGCTTGGCCAGGGTCAACTCCTGAATTAGGAACCATGTGGCCTGTCCCACTGCTGCTCAGCAACAACCTCCCCAGCCTCCTCCACACCCGCTAGGGCAGCCCTAGTGCCTCCGCCAGAGCGGCTCTTCATTCTCCCCAGCTCATCCTGCGAGGAGAGCAGGAAATGATCAGCCCTGTGCACAGATGAGGGAAGCTGAGGCTCAGGCTGGCAAAGGGGCAGTCGGAGTCAGAACCAGTCAGCAGACACTCAGTAGGCTCAGAACTCCCCGCCAGTGCCCCAAGGACACAGAGACACCAGACTGCCCAGTGTGCCGCAGCAGGGTCCCACTGGGGCTGGGAGGAGCCCTCCTAGCCCTGCCTGGCCTCTGGGGTTCTGTCTTCTTTCCTGACGGTGCCTTGCCCCGTCTCCTGCAGGCTGGGCTGTGGCCCAGGGCCCAGGACAGAGCAGGGTTTGCTGGACCGATGACAGTCACATCCTCGCCTGTGTCTGTAAGTTTGGCGGGCCTCATCTGTGTGCCTCCTTGCTCTCACATCAGGGGCTGGGAGACCGGGGTACTGCAGAGAGGGTGCCCTGATCGCAGATACCAGGGGCACTCAACCGAATCCCTGTGGGTCTTGGGTAATTAATTAACCACTGGGCTGTTTAACGATTAACAGCAGAATGGTGGGAGAAAGGCTTAACTCATGATGGGGCATGGAAGGGGAGCTTTCCCTGTCCCTGTCGACCCCTGGACTCTGTGACACAGGTTAGGGGGTATGCAGGAGGCTGGCTCTGCACCCCCACCCCTTCTTTCCTGTCCCCCCACCATCCCAGCCTCTCCTGGTCTCCAAGGAGGGGTTCTGAGCTCACAGTGAGGGGCTGAGGCGTAGAAGATGGGGCCAGGAAGTTCCAGGAGCAAGAACCAGCCCAGGTTGGACTTCCTTCCACAGGCACTGGCTGGGCTGGGTGGCCTTAGGCAAGTCACTGCCCACTCTGAACCTCGTTTCAGAGGAGGACACTCACAGCAGGTGGCTGTAGATTGGAGGAGAGGATGTCCGCACTGTCCACGAGCTCGGAGTGCAGTAGGTGCTCAGGACTTCCTCCCAGAGACCCGACACCCCAAGTCTCCGCATTGTGCCCCCCTCCTGTCAGAGTCACTCTCCTCCGAGAATAGCAGCCAAGTTCATTCTAACCCCCAGGCAGGGGAAAGAGTCCCTTTCTCCAGGGCCAGGTGGGGAAGGTGAGTCAGCTTCCTCACCTGGGCTGATTCACAGCTGTGTGGAGTGCGGTGGGGAGCAGAGACTATTCCTCCCTTCGCTCTGAGGCAGCCCATTCCAGCAGGCCTGAGCTGGGAGGGGGAGGGATTCAAGATGAACCAGCACCCCCAGAGGGGCTGATATGGTCCCGAGGCCCAGAGAGGGGCCAAGATGGATGTCCTCGCACAGCACCCCAGAGGCAACACCACGGGCAGAAAGCCACGACCCTGCCCCTTTCCCCAGCTGCTCCTCCACCGTTAGGTGACAGAGCCCAGCCCCACCTCCCACCAGCCCACCCAGCTGAGCCGGCCATCGCCCCTCCCTCCAAAGGTGCCCAAGGGGTCAGTGAGCCCGGGTGACTCAGGGCGGGAAAGACCCATGAAGTCATCCAGCGGCTGGGGCCACCTCCTGAGGCTGTCCTGGCCTCTGGTCTCACCGGCCTGGGAGTTCCCCAGCTGTCTGTTCCCCTGGCTGAAGGACAGAGGCAGCCGTCGGTGTGGACGGAGTATGACCTCAGAGGCTCCCAACCCTTGGCTCAACCCCATCGGCCCCAACGGCAGGCCTCAGAGGAGCAGGCCCCTGGCCTGCCCAGCGCCTTCCTCGCGGCCCCACCACAGAGAGGATGAAGGAGACGCCTCGAACAGTGTTGGCTCAGGGCCCAGGGCTTGGCCGGAGAGGGAGTCAGGGAACATTGTGATCATTTGTATGATCTGCGGGGCACCCACCTGAGCAGCCAAAGCTTCATCACTGTGCTCATCAGAAAGGTGACAAACAGTGTTGCCCAGGACCAAAGGCCCCAGACGTCGGAGGAACAGGAACACAGTCTCAAATCTGACCTTCTCCATCCTTGGGGCTTGAACCTCTTCACGCCCCCTCTCTGGGCCTCAGTTTTCTCATCTGTCAAAAGGGCTGGTGAGAGCTGCCTGGCCTGGTGGCTGGGAGGACAAAATCAGTGTCCCAGCAGGAAACAGACACGGGGGAAGAGAGGAAAAGATCTTAGAGACCTGGCTGGGGGGACCAGATCCAAGCTGTGCTAATGACAGGAGCTGTTTCCATCCTGGAGCCGAGGGCTCTGACAGCCAGTGAGAGCTGGAGGAGGAAAGAAGGCTGAGAGAGAGGAACTACAGCTGTAGGGGCCGGCTGGGATGAGAAGGGAGCAGGGGACACCCCACTTCGCCCCATGGCCCCCCTGTCTGCAGCGCCTCCCAATGGCCGACCCCACTGCCCAGAGAGCCCACTTCAGGGCACAGCACACAAGCAGGGGGTGAGGGCGGCGGGGGAGACCTGATGGGAACGCCTTCACAGCCAGTTCTTACTGAGCACAGCCACGGCCAAGCTTCGTCTCGGGCCCTGGGGACACAGTGGTGCCCAAGAGAGCCCAAGACAGCCCAAGACGCCATTCCACGAGGAGAGAAAGGAGTGTGAAGAAGGTGAATTGGGCAGTGAGAGATGTTTTAATCAGAGGAAAACCCTACAGGGCGATCAGAGACCTGTTACACAAACGAGGCCCCGACAGTTGGTGGAACAGGGAACCCCGACACCCGTCCCCATCACTCTTCCGAGGCCCCAGAGAGGTTGCTCAGGCTTGCAGGGGGTGGGGACCCAGGAAGGCTCGGTCGGCCAGTGCCTCCCTGGGCCATTCTAGGCTCTGAGCCGCCGCGTGGCGGGGTAGACAGGCTGCCAGCTGAGGGAGCCCACTACAGGGGAGCCATGTGCATTCCCAGACAGGCACATTCCCGGGCACATTCCTGCCGGGGAGCCACTCTGCCACCCGCGCCGCCCCGCCTGCTCCCCGCACACAGGGCTCATTGTCTGCCCAGACACTTTGAGCTGCCGCCGCCCCCGGCCTCTGCCACACCCCCACGCCTCCCATTCCCGGGTGGGGCTCCACAAGCCCAAGCACCCCTCTCCCCGTCCCCAGCCCTGAATGGGCACCTGCCATTTTTCTTGGAACCAAGCAAGGATTAGAGGAGGGAAGTGACTTGCCCCAAGTCACGCAGGCCAAATCCAAATCCAAATCCCCGGATCCCCAATTATTTACTGTTCCCTAAGAACCCTCCCTCCTCCTCACCCTACACCCCTGGGCTGAGGGGCACCCTGGCTCAACAGCTTAGACCCTGCCTCCCAAGCACCAGCTGTGGGGCAGGCCCTGTGCCGGCCCCTACAACCCTGCCTCCCTCACGGGTCCCAGCAGCCCTGCTGGGTGTGCATTTCCCCAATATCACACAGGACCAGGAAGCTGACTCAGGGCGGGGAGGAGTTTGCCAAGGCCACCCAGCGAGGAAGCCAGTGAGCTGAGATCCAGCCCGGCCCACGCGCTTTCCACCTCCTGCAGGGAACAGTGCAGGGCAGAGCCTGCCAGGATGGAAGCGAGGGAGCATCCGGGGAGAAAGTGGTGTCCAAACAAAGCCTTGAGGGAAAGGGTCCTGCTCCACGAAGACGAAGGCGGATTGATCTGCTGAAGCCGGGCAGGCCTTTGTTTGCTCATTCACCCAGCACGTGGGTCCAAGCCCGTGGTGTAGACAAGGCACTGGGCTGAATTACACATGAGATACAGGGTGAGGAGTAGGGACAGCCTGCCTTCAGGGAGATGGGTCAGATAATATGCACTCCCCAGGTCATAAAACCAGGGGGTTGGCTGGGCTCGGTGGCTCACGCCTATAATCCCACCTCTTTGGGAGGCTGAGGTGGGTGGATCACGAGGTCAGGAGTTCGAGACCAGCCTGGCCAATATGGTGAAACCCCATCTCTACTACAAATATAAAAACTAGCCCGGTGTGGTGGCATGCACCTGTAGTCCCAACTACTCGGGAGGCTGAGTTAGGAGAATCGCTTGAACCTGGGAGGAGGAGGTTACAGTGACCGGAGATCACGCCACTGCGCTCCAGCCTGGTGACAGAGCAAGACTCCATCTCAAAAAAGAAAAGAAAAAAAAGGGGGGGGCACTGAGTCTAAAATTTCAAGTGCCCTTCCTTCCCACTCCCCACCCCTGGTTTCCATCTCTCCTTAGCACTCACGGGGCCGGTTCTAACCCACTTCCATGCCCATCAGTAGAGAGTCACTCTACTGAACTTCCCTACTAAGAGGCTTTGCAGGCGCTGTTCCCTCCCACTGCTGACACCCTTCCCCCAGAAAGCCTCAGGGCTTCTCCCTCTGTTCAAACAAGACCACCCTATAAAAATAGCAACTCCATGCCCACCCCAGTACGCAGCACCCATCTCCCCCGACCCTGCACCCGTCTTCTGGCTCTTCCCATGATCTGATTTCCCACTTAGTTACTTGCTATTCTATATAGCAAGTATATATTCTATATATACCACTTAGTATACTTGCTATGTTTAAGGTCTGCCCTCCCATCACCCCCGCTAGAATGGAAGGTGAATGAGAGTTGGGATTTTTTATCCGTTTTGCTGTATGAAGTAGATGATGGAAGAATCAAGACTGATGATAAGATTATTTTAACTCAACATACCAGTAAAACCAGCTCCAAGATCAAAACAGAGAATATTTCCGGCCCCAGAAGCCACCCTGGCTCTCCCTCTGGTCAGTACCCAGCCCTGCCCCCAAGGGTAACCACTCTCCCATCACCAGGAGCCCGCCCGGTCTGGACCTCCGTGTCAGTGAAACTGGCATGTGATTTTTTGCAGGCGTAGGCTTTGTGCACTCGGCATGAGTTCCACCCTTGCCGCTGCCTGTTGCCAGGGTGACCAGTGGGCTTTTACCTTAAGCAGCAGGTAGACAGTGGGGCTGGGGACAGCTGCAGGGATCCAGAGTTCTGGGAGGTGTGACGGACCAGCTGGCCCAGGACTGGGGTTGGAGGTGAAAGTCAGCAAATGTCAGCTCATCGACAGCATTTCAAGCCGTGGAATTTGAGTACTATTGAGCTGACCATGCCACTGATGGAATCGTTTCTTGCTGCTGCAAAATTGAGGGCCACATGCTACAGGTCCTCCTGCCCCCTATCCGCTGTGAGGTGCTTGAAGGACCGGTTTGGAAACAGACCCCTATTTCAGAAGCAGAGTTGAGGCTTAGCAAGGGAGAATGACTGGCCCAAATGAGCCAGGACTCCTCGCTCTGCACTGGAGACCCCTGCACTGCCCTCTCGGTGTGCCAGCTTGACATGGGGAGGCCGGGCTCACACCCAAATCAGGACACAGTCTATAGTGAGGGTCTGGGTGAGCGGGGAGGTGTTCAGAATAGGAGAGCAACCCATGAAGGCTCCCGGGAGGAAGCAGGCCTGGCTCTGGGCCACAGGAGCCTGGGGCAGGGTAACCCCCACCTGAAGTCACTGTCTCCCCAGCAGTGACATCATTAGCAAGCCAGAATGCGCGGGGCACACAGCTGGAGGACCAGGCAAGCTGAGGCGGGGGCCAGGTGGGCGGTTGCAAATACATCACTAGCCCGGGGGCCAACCCCCATCAGCGACCAATGGCGTCTAGAAGATGGCTGGCTCTCACATGCCCTGGAAACCACAGTGAGAGGCCATCAGGGTGGGGAAGGTGGCCCATCACCTCCTGTCCAAGCACCTTATTTTACAGGTAGGGGAACTGAGGCCCGAGGCGGGTAGTGACTATTCCAGGATTACATGGCAAGTGAGGGGCGGATGCAGGAGAGGGGCCCAGGCCTCCTGCCTCCCAACAGTGTTCTGTCTACCCTCCAAGTTCTGTCTCACCCAGCCAAAGGCCACTCTGCTCCCACACTGCTGGGCTGGGGTGGTGGAAGAGACAGAAGGTGGAGGAACGGAGGGACTGTGTTCAGGAGGGGACCCTGAGGCTGTGAGGATAGTCCATGCCCCCAGGGAGTCAGGCTGGTGGAGGACAGAGGGAGCACAACTCAGAACTCATCTTCCTCCCCAACATGCTCCTCCCACAGCTCTATCTCCTCACCAGGACCGGGAGCTGGTGCCTCAGCGATTGCTGCATTTTCAGGAATTTTGCAAACTGGCTTCGAAACACAGCCATGATTAGACATCAAAGTATATAAACTTACAATTCAGGGCCCGGCGTGGTGGCTCACACCTGTAATCCCAGCACTTTGGGAGGCCGAGGCAGGTGGATCACTTGAGGTCAGGAGTTCGAGACCAGCCTGGCCAACACGGTGAAACCCAGTCTCTACTAAAAATACAGAACAAAACAAAACCAAAAACTAGCCAGGCATGGTGGTGCACACCTGTAATCCCAGCAACTCAGGAGGCTGAGGCAGGAGAATCACTTGAACCTGGGAGGCAGAGGTTGCAGTGAGCCAATATTACACCACTGCACTCCAGCCTGGGTGACAGGGCGAGACTGTCTCAAAAAAACAAAACAACAACAACAACAACAAAAAACTTACAGTTCAATAAACATTTAAAACTCATCACCCAATTATTTGACCACATTCTCCTATGTATCTATGTTTTTGAGGTTATTTACATCTGTGGATCTGTGCTGGGAGATGTGCCCCTCTCCCCAACCCCCAATGCAGGGACTTTAGGTTTCTGACTTGAACTTACCCGTGGTGGGTATTTATACCACAGAAATTGGCAAATGTGGCAAGTTAGGGATCTAAGCCAGCCCCCACCCTGCCCAGAGAGCCAGTTGTTAAACATTAACCGGACGGGCGCGGTGGGTCACACCTATAATCCTAGCACTTTGGGAGCCCAAGACGAGCAGATCACCTGGGGTCAGGCGTTCAAGACCAGCCTGGCCAACATGGTGAAACCCCGTCTCTACAAAAAATACAAAATTTAGCCGGGCGAGGTGGTGGGCACCTGTAATCCCAGCTACATGAGAGGCTGAGGCAGGAGGATCACTTGAACCCCAGGAGGCAGAGATTGCAGTGAGCCAAGATCGTGCCATTGCACTCCAACCTGGGCTACACATTGAGACTCTGTCTCAAAACAAAAAACAAACAAACAAACAAACAAAAAACACTAACCAACATGCCTCTGCCCTTATCCTGTCCATCCACAAAGCTCTCCCTCTGGATTGTCTCCATAATCTCTCTGTTTCTACCCCGTCCTCCACGCTTTCTCACTTGGACTGTTGCAGCTGCTCCTGGCTCACCTCTCTGCCTCCCCAAGGCCCTTTCTCCATCCAGTAGCCACAGGGTCTCACTCTGTTGCCCAAGCTGGAGTGCAGTGGCATGATCACAGCTCACTGCAGCCTCAGTCTCCCAAGTTCAAGCTATTCTCCCATCTCAGCCTCCTGAGTAGCTGGGACTACAGGCGCGTGCCACCTTGCCCGGCTAATTTTTTATTTGTTTGTAGAGAGGGAGAGTCTCACTATTTTTCTCAGGCTGGTCTTGAACTCCTAGGCTCAAGCGATCCTCCTGCCTTGGCCCACCAGAGTGTTAGGATTACAGGTGTGAGCCACTGCTGCCAGCCAAGAAAGACCTTTCTAAACATAAAGAATAAATGATAAGGCCGGGCATAGTGGCTCACACCTGTAATCCCAACACTTTGGGAGGCCGAGGCGGGCAGATCACGAGGTCAGGAGATCGAGACCATCCTGGCTAACACGGTGAAACCTCGTCTCTACTAAAAATACAAAAAATTAGCTGGGCATGGTGACGGCCACCTGTAGTCCCAGCGATTTGGGAGGCTGAGGCAAGAGAGTGGCGTGAACCCAGGAGGCGGAGCTTGCAGTGAGCCAAGATTGCACCACTGCACTCCAGCCTGGGTGACAGAGCGAGACTGCCTCAAAAAAAAAAAAAATAGTAATAATAAATGACACGAAACAATAAAACAAAGATGTTGCCCCTTGCTTCAAAGTCCTGCCCTCTCCCATCCCACAGCTACAGGGGGTCCTGGCTGATCTGTCTTCCTCCAGGCCAATTCCAGCCTCTCCCCTTCCCCCTGGCCTCTCACTACACAAGCCTCCGCCAAGATGGCTCCTCCAAGAGACCCTCCAGATCCCCGCCGCCCCGCATCTCCCTGTGGAAGCAGCACCAGCCACTTGCTGACCCAGCACCCACTGGTTCATGTCTTCGCATAAACCTCTCTGCACTTATCTTCCTGATTGTGTCTGTCCTCACGCTAGACTGGAAGCCCCGTGTGGTGTGGGCAGGGCTTCTCTCTGGCCCACTCACGATGTATCTCCAGCACTTAGTGCAGTGCCTGGTACATAGTAGGTGCTCAGTAAATACTTGAGCGAATGAGTCCTCTAGGAAGGCACAGGACTCTAAACATTTATCATCTGTGCCCATGCAAGGAAAAGAAGGGTTGGGGGCATGGTCAGAACCCATCCCCCATTCTCCCCCAGCCCACCCCAGCCTGCTCTGCCAGCCCCAGGCCGTGGCTCCCTCCCCAACTCTCCCTCAGTCCAGACTTCCAGCATGTGCCTGGTCCTTCCCACAGCAACCCCTTCCCTTGGGGTTGGTGGGGAACTGGCGGGAGGAATTCCTGGCCCCGAGTCAGAGGAGGTGCCCCGGCAGGCAGGCGGGAGGCAGCGTGCACACACCAGGGACTGCTCCGAATTCCAGCTCCCACGGGCCGCTGGGAGCCCGCCAGGCAGGGCTGGGGAAGGGCAGGAAGCCCCTCCTCGCAGGAGCCAGGAGGGCACTACGGCAGGACAAGGGAAGACGTTAGCATGGAGACAGGGCCGGAGGGCCGGCCTGATGGCCCACCACTCCCAGCACCCAGATGGGAAGACTGAGGCCTCCTGACAGCAAACTCTGAGCTCCTGACTCTTCCCAGGCCCAAGACCCGAGGTGGCCAGTAGTGCACGGGGAGAGGGTTGGCCGTGACCAGAGACCAAACATTCAGGGATGAAGGGGGAGCGTTTGGGGGCCAATTAACAGGAGACCCATGGAAAGAGCCCCAGACTGGCCATGGGGAGTCCTGGGCTACCCCAGCTCTCAGTGGGACCAGGATGAGGCCCTGCCCTTGGCTGTGCCTGGACACCCCTCTTGCCCAAGGGGGCCCCAGCACGCTCAGCCACTGGGAGTTCAGTGGGCAACAGGAGAGGAGTCTCAGGGGAGGGCAGAGCTCCCGGGAGGCTCTCAGTCAGGCCTCTTCTGGGTCCCCTTCCTGTCCCTGCCCCCTCCCCTTCCTGGGTCAGGGCCAGGTGCGATGGGCTCAGGCAGCGGCCCCTCCCCAGCTGTCAGCACTGGAGCTGCCGCCAACACCCACACCAGCACACCTGGCCTGCCCTGTGCCACCCTGCCACCCGGCCACCACCCCTTTCCCAGCTCCTCCCCGGGCCCCACCAGCTCCTGCGGCGCCCTCAGCCCACAGCGTCGTATCTGAACTCTGGACAGCTGGGTCCAGACTTCCAGAACCACAGTGCCTTTGAACTAGAGAATCCTAGAACAACATATTCTTACAACCAGAAAATTCCAGGACCATCCACTACTGGGATATTTTCCATTCTAGTCCCAAGAACTCTTAGAACTAAGTAATTTCAAGAATGCATATCTTACAAACGAAGATCAGACCATGGAAACTAGGTAATTCCCGTTAATTACCTTCTTAGTTCCCAAGTAACAATCGCGTTGTCCCAGCGGATAGTGAAGAACATGGGACTCCCATGTTCTTCACACCACCCAGACTAACAGACACCCAGGAGCAGAGCAAGGCGCCCTGGATGGGGGCCATTCACAAGGCCTGCACCTTGTGAGCCTGCGCCTGGAACAGAGAAGGCGGGAAGGGGCATGGGAAGAGAGAGGGCGCTTCTGAGCAAACTGGAGGTGCTGAGGGCCTCTCCTCCAGGACCAGGGGAGGCTCCCTCCACCTTGGCGAAGAGAGGAGCTGAAGAGAAAAACCGCAGTTGATGCCACAGGGTTTGGGCGGCGGGTGTGTGGTCACCGGGGGTGGCAGGAGCTCTCTCCTTCCTGGCGGGAGTTTGGAATTTTCTCCTGGCAGGAAGGGCCCACCCTCCCAGGAATGGAAACAATCCTTGGCAGCTGGCCCCTGAGGCGTGCAAGGTCTTTGACAATCAAACGCAATTGTCCTCTCTGCCCCACCCCCAGCACAGTGCAGGGGAGAAACCGAGGCAGAATCTCCTCTAAATCAAGAATCGGAATCTTTCCCTGGCGGATTCCAGTCTTCCCCATCTGTGATCGTGGAATGTCAGAGCCCAGGAGAGACACAGGGGTGGGGCCAGGTGAGTCCCTGCCAGGGCAGGTGGGAGCTGAGACCAGAGATGGCAGTGGTTTGCCTGAAGTCACGCAGCAGGCTGAGGAGGTCTCTTATTGGCTCCACTGAGGCTCACTTCCAGGGCCTCTTCCAGGAACTGAGGCTTACTTCCAGGGCCTCTTCCAGGAAACTGAGGCTCACTTCCAGGGCCTCTTCCAGGAAACCTTCACAGGCCACCCTTCCTCAGGCCCCTTTGTCCCTTAAGCCTTTCTCAGCCGCCGAGCCGGGTGCTCTGGGTTTTTGTTTTGTTTTGTTTTGTTTTTTTTGAGATGGAATTTCGCTCTTGTTGCCCAGGCTGGAGTGCAGTGGCACCATCTTGGCTTACTGCAACCTCTACCTCCCGGGTTCAAGCAATTCTTCTGCCTCAGTCTCTGGGGTAGCTGGGACTACAGGTATGCAGCCACCACAACTGGCTAATTTTTTGGATTTTTAGTAGAGACAGGGTTTCACCATGTTGGCCAGGCTGGTCTCGAACTCCTGACCTCAGGTGATCCACCCGCCTCGGCCTCCCAAAGTGCTGGGTTTAGAGGCGTGAGCCACCACGCCCAGCCTCTGGTCCTGTTTTCTAAGTGTTTGGTGTGAGTGTCTCACCTTCCTGGCCTGGGCTGTGATGGTGCCTTTCCATCAGCCTGGAACCAGATGGAAACCATAAGCTGAGGCCTCCAAGCCCCTGCTCAACCACCTCCCATGGCTCTGCGCTGCTCCAGAACAAAGTCCAGTGCAGCCTGGCACCTGGGGGAGGTGGAACCTGTGGCTGCTCCGGGCTCATCCCTTGGTCCCACTGAGCATGGGTCTCCCCGAGTTTCTCGCAGCCCTCACCCCTCCATCTCTCCCCCTGCAGGCTTGGTCCTCACTGCCCCATCCCTGTGGCCACTTTCTCTTCTTCCTCTTTCCTGGCCTGTTCAGCCCCCTCTGAGACCGCCTTCCTCTGGACTCCCTGCCTAGGGTGGGACTCCTCCCCAGCCTGCCTCCCCAGCCTGCCTCCCCAGCCCTCACACCACTGCACAGCACTGGCGGCCTCTCCCTCTGCCTGGCGCCCCTTCCCTGAGGCTGGCTTGGGTCTTTCTAACACTGGATCTTAGACTGACGCCCCTGGTGAATGTGAGCTGAGGGCCGACTGTGGGTCTCAGCCGCTCAAACGCCTTCATTCATCAAATCCTGGCAACAACAGGAGGTGGCCTCTTGTCTTAGCATCTCCGTTTTTCAGATGATGAGATTGAGGCACAGTGTGTTTAAATCACTTCCTCAAGGTCACTAAGGAAGCCGTGGAGCTGGGAATAGAACCCTGAAAGTCCACTCCAGAGTTTACACGCATCCTGTCCCATTAGGTCACCCTGCCCCAGGGGAAAAGGACAGAAGCACCCAGCCCCACAGTTCTGGGGAACCCACATCCAGAACCCCTGGGCCAGAGACCACCTCTGGCTCTGCCCCCCGAGGCTCGGAGAGGTCCCTGGTTCCAGAATCCACTGCCCCCCACCCCACAACATACGTGCACACAGACAGACATACAGACACACAAGTCACACACAGACCCAGACACATGCCCTGGGCCCCGGACTGGCTGCAGGAAGCACGCAGCTGCCCGAGCCTTTTTCACTTCAGCTTTTCCTAAATTTGCTTTGAGGAAGTTGCTGCTGCCTTGGAGTTCTCCCTGGTCTCTCACGCGCTCCAGACCACATCTCCCCCACCCTCCCTTTTCTGGAAGCCTGGAGAACAGAGACCCAAATAAAGGGCCCTGCCCTAGTGGGAGTGGGGGAGACATGCAGTGACCATGACACAGAAATGCATCCTGCTGCCCGTGGCAGACAACAGTGCCTGGAACAGAGCAGGCAGAGCGGGGTGCGGGCTCAGGAGCCTGGGGCAGCAGTGTTGCAGCTGAGAAAGTGGCCTCTGCAAATTTCTAGGGACGAGCATTCCAAGAATGGAGCGTTCCAAGAATCGGGGAGAGCCAGTGCAAAGGCGCCCGAGGCGGGGGCCAGCCTGTGGCATTGCAAGAACAGAGAGGAGACCAGTGTGGCCGTGAGGCCTGGGAGAAGTGAGTCCTGGGCACTGCGGTGGCCTGAGCTCTCACTCTGCATCCAGCAGAGCTATGGAGGGTGTGCAGCAGAGGCAGGGTGCAATCGATGGGGGTTTGTTCGACTCTGGCTGCTGGGTGGAGGATAGATGTGAGTGTCAAGAACAGAAGCAGGGCTGGGCGCGGTGGCTCACGCCTGTAATCCCAGCACTTTGGAAGGCCAAGGCAGGTGGATCACTTGAGGTCAGTAGTTTGAGACCAGCCTGGCCAACATGGTGAAACCCCATCTCTACTAAAAATACAAAAAAAAAGTAGCCAAGTGTGGTGGCAGGAGCCTGTAATCCCAGCTACTCTGGAGGCTGAGGCAGGAGAATCACTTGAACCCAGGAGACTGAGGTTGCAGTGAGCCAAGGTTGCGCCACTGAACTCCAGCCTGGGCAACAGAGGAAGACTCCATCTCAAAAAAAAAGAAAAAGAACAGAAGCGGGAAACCAGGCAGAAGGCCAGAGGGGCTGGGGCACTGCTGTTCCACCAGGACCATGCAGCCCTGACCACCTGGGTGACCCTGGGCAAGTCACCTCGTTCATTCTTAGTTTACGTGTACTTTCAGGGAATGGTCTTTCAACAAACGTTCATTGAACTCCTACCATGTGCTCAGCACCGTGCTAGGTGCAGAGGGTACAAAAATAGCAAGACAGACACAATCTGCGACCCAAGGAGGTCACCGCCTGGCTGAGAAGATGGACATGGAGCACAAAGTGGGGAGGGAGAAGCAGAGAGTGCAAAAAAGCAAACATCAGGCAACCCTGATGCAGGTGGGGGTCAGGGAAGGCTTCCAGGAGGAGGTAACATTGGAGCCAAGCCCAGAAGAGCAAGTTGGGGTGGAGGGAATGGCATTCCAGGTAGGGAGAATGGCCACACAGGAGCTCTGAGCATTGGCCTTTCGCTTCCCCAAGGGGCTTCCTCTCCTCTCCCTCCCCAGGTAGATGAGCCCAGAGGAGCCTGGCTCTGGAGCCCAGTTTCTTCTGTGAAATGGGGGTGACGTTTGTGCCTGCCGCCCCCTTCCCCAGGTGTGAGGAGCAAATGAACCATGTGTGACAAGGGCAGGTGCAATGCCTGGCTCATGGGGCACGACAAGCTATGAGATCCACTTCCCACGCCCACCCACCCATCTAGGATGCAGAAGTGAGCCCCCTGGGATGATGTCCAATGGAGGATCTTGGGGAAGGCCTCCCACGGCCCACCCACAAATCTCTCCCTAACTCACTGCCTGCTGTGCCTAAAGTCTCTCTCACAAACTCATTCTGAGGTAGGAGGTCGGACTTGACTCTAGAGGCACAGCTCAGACACTGGACCAAATTGAGGACTAGCTAAAACAGGTCGGGGGAAGCACCTTCCCCTGAGACACACCCACCAGTGTGCCATATCAGTTTACCATTGTCATGGCAACACCCAGAAATTGCCAACCTCTTCCATAGCATTGACCTAACAACCCAGAAGTTGCCCCCTTGTCCTGTAAATTTCTGCATAACCCACCCCATCATTTGCATATAATTAAAGTCAGTATAAATATGAGGGCAACCCTGCTTCTGAGCTGCTGCTCTGGGCCCACTGCCTATGGGGTAGCCCTGCTCCAGGAGGAGTGAGACCTCTGCTGCTACTGTACCTCTGCTGCTTTAGTAAAAGGTGCTGTTTATCACCACCTGCCCGCCCTTGAATTCTTTCCTGGGAGAGGCCAAGAACCCTCCCAGGCTAAGCACTAATTTGGCTAGCCCTTTCTTGTCCTGCATCAACCTATTCCTTGGCATCATGAATGTCCACCCTTCCTATTCGGGTTAGCTCTGGCAGGGCATCGCTCAGCCTTAACAGCTCAGCTCAAGCCCCCCTCTTTCAGGAAGCCTTCCCTGATTGCTAGAGCCCACAGCATCTCTGTCAGTCTTTTCACCCTGCACTGACCTTTGGCCTTTGGAGTCCCATCCTCAGAGCTGAAAGGGCTCTGAGAAATTGTGCAACCCTGCCCTCCCTGAGCCTGAACCTTCATGCCACAGACAAGGAAACTGAGGCCCAGACAGGCCTCACCAAGCCTGCACCATGAGTTCTCAGGGGAGCTGGGACAGGAGGTCACCCAGTACCTAGCCCGGTCACTGTCCACTATGCCACACAGCCAGTGCAGACTGGATTTGCCATTTCTTTGTTTCATTTATTTATTTTATTATTATTATTATTGTTATTATTTTGAGACAGAGTTTCACTCCACTTCTTTTTTTTTCTTTTTGAGGCAGAGTCTCGCTCTGTCGCCCAGGCTGGAGTGCAGTGGCGCAATCTTGGCTCACTGCAAGCTCCGCCTCCTGGGTTCACGCCATTCTCCTGCCTCAGCCTCCCCAGTAGCTGGGACTACAGGTGCCCGCCATCACGCCCGGCTAATTTTTTGTATTTTTAGTAGAGACGGGATTTCATCGTGTTAGCCGGAATGGTCTCGATCTCCTGACCTGGTGATTCGCCCGTCTCGGCCTCCCAAAGTGCTGGGATTACAGGCATGAGCCACCACGCTTGGCCTTCTTTTTTTTTTTGAGATGGAGTCTTGTTCTTGTCCTCTAGGCTGGAGTGCAATGGTGCGATCTCGGCTCACTGCCACCTCCACCTCTTGGGTTCAAGGGATTCTCATGCCACAGCCTCCCAAGAAGCTGGGATTACAGGTGCGCACCACCACGCCTGGCTAATTTTTATATTTTTAGTAGAGACGGGGCTTCACCATGTTGACCGGGTTGGTCTCGAACTCCTGACCTCAGGCGATCTGCCTGCCTTGGCCTCCTAAACTGCTGGGATTACAGGTGTGAGCCACTGTGCCCGGCTTTTTTTTTTTTTTTTTTTGGTAGAGAGGGTCTGTCTATGTTGCCCAGGCTTATCTCCAACTGCTGGGCTCAAGTGATCCACCTGCCTTGACCTCCCAACGTGTTGAGATTACAGGTGTGAGCCACTGTGCCCGGCTTTTTTTTTTTTTTTTTTTTTGGTAGAGAGGGTCTGTCTATGTTGCCCAGGCTTATCTCCAACTGCTGGGCTCAAGTGATCCACCTGCCTTGACCTCCCAACGTGTTGAGATTACAGGCATGAGCCACTATGCCCAGTCAGATTATTTTAATAACGTTTTCTTTTCTCTAACTTACTTTATCGTAAGACTATAGTATATAATACACGTAACACACAAAATATGTGTTAATCAACTGTTTTCACAGTCAACAGTAAGTTATTGGTAGTTAAGGCCGGGTGCAGTGGCTCACGCCTGTAATCCCAGCACTTTGGGAGGCTGAGGCAGGCGAATCACTTGGGGTGAGTTTGAGACCAGCCTGGCCAACATGGTGAAACCCCATCTCTACTAAAAATACAAAATTAGCCAGGTGTGGTGGCAGGCATCTGTAATCCCAGCTACTCGGGAGGCTGAGGAAGGAGGATCTCTTGAACCCAGGAGGCAGAGGCTGCAGTGAGCCGAGATTGCACCACTATACTCCAGCCTGGGTGACAGAGCAAGACGTAGTCTCAAAAAAAAAAAGTTATTGGTAGTTAAGTTTTAGGGGAGTCAAAAGTTATACCTGGATTTTTTACTGCATGGGGGGGTCACTGTCTCAATCCCCACATTGTTCACTCCAGATCCTCAAGCCGCCCTTTCACCCACTACTCTGTGCCCCAGGATGCTGACCTCCGGGGACTATATCAACCCAACTCCCTTGCCATTTCCAGCTGGGTTCAGCCATTGGCATCAACAGCAGAACAGAAGATTGGGGTCAGTGCTGTGTTGGTAAATGTCTAACAAGCAACTCCCTGGAGGAACGGCCCTGATCTCTAGTGTCTGCCTATTTCCCTGGTGTAAATACTCCCACTGCAGGTGGAGATGGCATCACAGATGGATGGGGGATGACATGGTATCTTTATGGGTCCTAGTGTTGCCATGCCAGTGTGTCCATAGGCCCTGGGCCACGGGGGAAGATGGCATGGCATGTCAATGTCCAGGTATGTTCCCAGGTGCTGGCATGGGGATGAGCTGGGGCTTTCACGCCAGCTGGTCCTCCTCTGTGCTTGGATCCCCATCTTTCAAGTGGGGGTGACAGGCAGCTCCTTGCTGCCTCCTGTTGAGGGGTTTCTGTGCAATATGGCACACAGTCCTGCCTGGCCCGTGCCTGGGGCCAGTGAGTCTTCAGTAACAGTGGCCATGGTGGTGACCATCGCCTGGGTCCCTGCTCATGCCCCGGGCTGGGTGACCAGGCTCAAGGACGGCCTGGGGTGGAGGCCTGCTGGAGAAGCCCACTGGGGAGGAGACGGTGGTCAGTAGAATGGGGAAGTTGGCGAGGCAGCTATCTTTAGTGCCTTCCCTCACAGCCGTTTTCCTCTGCCGGGCTAAGCAGGACTCTGGTGGGGACTGGGTGGGGAGGGGTCACTTCTCCATAGTCACATGAAGCCCAGTGACCTGGAGGCCAGCTGTGCAGGCTCAGGGCCCAGCGAGGGTGGGGCTGGCTGTGGTACTGGGCTCCAGGAGACGTCATCTGTAAAGAAGCAGGGGCCCATTTTATGAGACTGGGAGAGGGTAGGGGGCCAAGGAGCATTGGGGGCCGCAGTGGCTGCTAGGAAACATTGTCCCTCCAGTCCTCACCCAGAGCCTTCGCGGCCTCCTCCACAAGGTGTCCCTCCACTCCTCACCCAGAGCCTTCTGAGCCCTCCTCCATGAGGTGTCCCTCCAGTCCTCACCTAGAGCCTTCTGAGCCCTCCTCCACGAGGTGTCCCTCCAGTCCTCACCCAGAGCCTTCGCAGCCTCCTCCACCAGGGCAGCATGGTGTGATGGATGTGCACTCGTGTCTGGAGCTGGATTTTATATCCCTGCCTCGCCACTCCTAAGAGTCTGACCTCAGAGACTGTGACTTAACCTTGCTGAGTCTCAATTTCCTCCCTGTGAAACCAGAAGTGATACCCAGTGCCATGGCTCACACCTGCAATCCCAGGACTTTGGGAGGCCAAGGCGGGTGGATCACCTGAGGTCAGGAGTTCAAGACCAGCTTGGCCAACATGGTGAAACCCCGTCTCTACTAAAAATACAAAAATCAGCCAGGCCTAGTGGCGTGCACCTGTAATCCCAGCTACTCAGGAGGCCAAGGCACAAGAATCGCTTAAACCCAAGAGGTGGAGGTTGCAGTGAGCTAAGATTGTGCCACTGCACTCCAGCCTGGGTAACAGAGTGAGACACTGTCTCAAACATAAACAAACACATAAATAAATAAATAAATAAATAAATAAGGTAACTCTGGGCTGGGCGAGGTAGCTGAAAGCCTTTAATCCCAGCCCTTTCCGAGGCTGAGTGCGGAGGATTGTTTAAGCCTAGGCATTTGAGACCAGCCTGGGCAACATGACAAGATGCAGTCTCTACAAAAAATACAAATATTAGGACAGGCGCAGTGGCTCAAGCCTGTAATCCCAGCACTTTGGGAGGCCGAGATGGGTGGATCACAAGGTCAGGAGATCAAGACCATCCTGGCTAACACAGTGAAACCCCATCTCTACTAAAAAATACAAAAAAATTAGCCAGGCGTGGTGGCGGGCGCCTGTAGTCCCAGCTACTCAGGAGGCTGAGGCAGGAGAATGGCGTGAACCCCGGAGGCAGAGCTTGCAGTGAGCCGAGATCGCGCCACTGCTCTCCAGCCTGGGCCACAGTGCGAGATTCCGTCTAAAAAAAAAAAAAAAAATACAAATATCAGTCAGGCATGGTGGCACATACCTGTAGTCCCAGCTACTCGGGAGGTTGAGGTGGGAGGATTGCTTGAGCCTGGGAAGTCAAGGCTGCAGTGAGCCGTGATTGCACCACCGCACTCCAGCCCTAGGCGACACAGTGAGACCCTGTCTCAAAAAATAAAAATAAGGCAACTCTTAAAGAGTTGAGTACAAACCTTGGCACACCGTAGATGCTCAACAAATGAGCCCTCTCCTTCCCCCTGGAGCCAGCATTCATTGGCTTTACCGACCCTTAGTAGCCTAGAGTGAGGGTGAAGAGACGCCTGGGCTCTCGTCCCAACTCCACCAATCATACAGTGTCCGTGCGCAAGTTATTCATCCACAAGCCCCACTTTCTTACTCTAAAATGGGATCATAACAGAACCTGCCTCAAGGAGTGAGCCGGATGACTTTTCTCTGTGTGAAACGTTCAGTGCCTAATACAGAGCAAGATGTTCACAATTATTGCCGCCTGCTGTCCTGGGCACTGCCTTGACCTGTGAGTGCTGCCGATTGTGAGTGAGCGGCTGGTGAGGTTGGGCTCTGGATGGTTCCTGGATGCTCCCTTCCTTCCTCACTCTCAGGCCTGTGGAGTTACCGCAGCACCCCCATATCTGTGGTTTCACTTTCCTTGGTTACAGTTTCCAGCAGCCAGCCACAGCCTGAAAATATTAAACAGAAAATTTCAGAAATAATTTTAAATTTGACATTGCATGCCATTCTGAGTAGGGTGATAAAATCATACAGCAATGAGAGTGACTCAGTCCTCTGTCCAGTGTCTCCACACTGCAGGCGTTCCCACCCGTGAGTCACTTTGTAGCCCTCTTGGTGATCAGAGAGAAAAAGCCTAATCCACAGAGGGTTGGGTACTATCCGCGGTACCACTGCAGGTGTTGGAGGGTAGGCTCACGGATAAGGAGGGCTACTGTAATCCCCTGCCTCCCGTGAGGTTTGCATCAGGCCTGGCGTGGGCTCCTGAGACTGCTCCTGAAAGGGAAGGGGACTTTAGGCTCCTGGGAACTGCCCAGGAGGCAGGGCAGGGGGACCCCCAGAAGCTGCAGCAAGTAGCTGCATTCTCAGCTACAGGGCTGAGAACGAAGGGGAGGAGGATGAGCTGCCAGCTGCATGGGGCTGCATCCGAGCAGGGGGACAGAGGCAGGGCAGCACAGCCCCCGCCAGCAAGGCTGTCAACGAGGATCTAGGCAGAGAGCAATTTGCAGTGAGCCCACAAGGTGGCAGCCAGCTGCCCATCCCTCCGCACCCTGTGGCCATCCCCAGGTGAGCTGAGCGAAGTCCCTGGCTCCGTCACACCTTTTAAGGCAAAGGCAGCTCCTGCCACCACCTCCCTGTTCCCACTTGCTCAGAAATTCCCAGCAGGTATTTTTTCTTTTTTTCAGGAGGAATGGAATGAAACTTCTTGTTCTGTCACCACAGGATTCCGGCGAGGCCTGTCTAGGGGTTCTGGTGAGAGAAAAGCGTGACAGGAAGCACATGCCAGCAGGCACTTGGAGATGTACCCTTGGTGACATGCACAGGCACGGCAGCCACCCCACCCACCACAGGCCTCCGCTTGGGACAGCCGGGCACACGCACAACACAGACGAGGCCCAGAGACGTGGGGACCCCAACAAACCGACTCCATGCTGGGGAGACAGGAGATCCAGCTGGGAATGAGCCCACATCATGAAGCGCCCCCCTCAGGAGCTCATACCCGAGCCCAGGAGCCTTGTCCGGCCCCAGGGCCTTCGCACTCGCTGTTCCCTGCCGGGAGTGAGTGTTCCAGCACAGGACTCCACGGGCAGGATCCTCGACACTCTTCAGATCTCAGAGGCCTCCCCGACCCCACCCACATGACTCCATCCCAGTGACCTGTTTTATTTCCTCACAGCCATCTTCACTTCTAAACTGCCTTGCTTTTTTTTTTTTTTTTAAGATTGTATTACTTGATTTTATTTTACAGTAGGTGGTGGGCACAAAGCAATCCTTAATAAAGTTGACAATTAGCTTCACTCAACATTTTTAATAATGCACATTAATAAAAAGTATTCATCTTACAAATTCTTCTGCAATCCAAACATACAATAGCTTGGAAAACATTTGCCTTGCTTTTTTCTTGACAGGATCTTGCTCTGTGGAGCACTCCAGGCTGGAGTGCAGTGGCGCAATCATGCATGGCTCACTGCAGTCTTGACCTCCCAGGCTCAAGCGGATCCTCCCACCTCAGCCTCCCAAGTAGCTGGGACTACAGACATGCGCCGCCACACCCAGCTAACTTTTAAATCTTTTGTAGACACAGGTCTCACTATGTTGTCTCAAACTCCTGGGCTCAAGCAATCCTCCCAAAGTGCCCCAAAGTGCTGGGATTACAGGCGTGAGCCACCACACACGGCAGGCAAGGATGTGCTGTGTGGCTGTCTACAGCAAAGGCTCAGCCTCCAGTCAAGCCAGGCTGCCTGTGAGAAAGCCTTTCTGTGCACTTGGGCACACGTGGACAGGTACAGGTGTGACGCCAGCCTCTACTTGCAGCCTGCAGGTGTGTCTGTGTTACTGGATGCCTGTGTGTGTGTCCTGAGCCTGGGGGCAGACAGACTACCCCCAGGGGCCTTTGTTCTTTGCATCCCCACAACTGAGTCGAGTCCTGGAGAGGCAGCAAGGCTCAGCCAGGACATCTCAGACCAGCAAACCCTTTCCTATCTGGGCTGGATGGGCAGCAGGGCTCCAGGCCCAGCCTAAGGGATGGGGAAGGGAGGGGACAGGCTGGGACCCCTGCCCACTCATCATACCCACCAGGACGAGATCGAACCGGGGAGACTGACAAGAGGCAGCACCCAGGAGACCAGGCAACCAGGTCTCACACCTGGCCCTGCCACTAAGGTGCCTGGTGGCCTTGGGACAATAGGTCCTGACCCATGCGGGGCATCCGGAGATTCTGATGCAGAGGGGAACCCTGCCCAATCCAAAACCCCTAGGCAGGGCCCTCTTGCAGGGCACGTGCCGCACACTCACCCCCCTGGTGGCTCCAACCTGAAGTGCAGCTCAAGCTGCACCCAAGCCCAGGCTGCAGAGCCAAAGATGGGAGGGGCTGCAGGGAGGGTTCTGCCTTGAGACCAACTGCCCCAAGCCAAGCTCAGAAGGGGCTGGAGACATGCGGGGTGGACACACACGTGGGGAAGGTTCCTGCTGCACACAACTCAACTCTGGCCTGCCCCTGCCTCAGGACCCACATGGCACTTAACCCACTCTGCACCTGGATGACTTCAAGACATTTTAGTGCCCCACCCTGTACCCTCTAGTCCACAGGGAAGCAGTGACAACTTGGGCATCTCCCCAGCTGTTCTTCTCCCACAGTCCCACACACACCGAGCCCACAGGTGCACGCCGATCCTCAGATCCCAAACAGACTCAGACATGCAGTTAGGGCCTGGGTGACTGGCAGGCCCACCAGATACTCTGCTGGGTGGACAGTCAGCTGCCACAGCTGGGGACTCTAGCCACAAATAACCCAGGGAGGGCTGGAGTACAGCACAGTGCCTGCACACAGCCACAGCACCTGAAGCTAAGGGACCAGCTTTGATAGCATCAGGGCACCTGTATTCCATGCCCCGTCCTGGTAGAGCCTAGGAGCAGCTTGAGCAAAGATGGCGAGTCAGCCAAGTGGATCCAGTCGCCAGGGTCTGTGCTGGGCTTCACCCAGCTCACCGGGCTCCAGGCCAGGTCACAGGGGTCAGTCCAGAGCCTGGAGGCTTCCTTCAGCTTACAGCAGCAGCCACACCCCAGCATCCTGGGATCCAGAGGCTGAGGGCAGCAGGCACTCAACATGCAAGTCAACAAAGCAACTAAGTCCCATGCCTGGGGGCTGGGGTAGACGGGCCATCTCCAGTGAGGACTGGGACTGAACCAAGTCCCAGAGGGCAGATCCCAGCCCAGAGGAGACACAGCCCTCTACCCCACGTTCCAACTAGGCTTCCAGCTGCCGAGCCCGGGCAAGTTCCTTAACCTCTGTGCCTGTGTTCATGCTCTCCCAGTACCAGACTTGGGGTGCAGATGACAAAAGAACCTCAACAAGCCTTAACTGGAAGACACCCTTCCCTGGATTAATTTAAAACCAAATGAACTTTTTAGACAAGTAACAGACCCAGGGTCTGCCTGCACATCAGCATCAAAGGCGCCGGGGAACATCCAGGCCTCCTTGTCTCCCTCCCCCTCTCCACATCACTGGCATCACCCAAGCTGTGCAAACAGCGGAGACCCAGCTGCCTCGCCCTGGTGACAAACATTTGCACAATGCCCACTGCTCCAGGCTGGCTTTCTACAGCTCAGCAGCAGAACCAGGTCCAGCTTTTACCTCCCTCCAGGGACTGAGGGTGGGGGACAGAGTAGGAGGCCAGAGGGCAAACCCAGTGTAGCTACAGAAAGGAGGGCAGTGGCCTTGGGGAGCACAAGGCACCTCAGGGGCCCCCATCTGCCTCCCCAGTCCCAGCCGCTCTCCTGGAGAAAGAGGCAAGATGTCAGTGGAAAATAACTTTTATTGAGACCCCACCAGCTGCAAAATCTGCTCCTGGCATTAAGCTCCTTCTTCCTTTGCAATTCGGTCTTTCTTGAGTGGTCCCTGTGGGGAGAGATGCAGTGGTCAGAGGGAGAAGATGGCAGGCGACAGCAGATGCCCACTCTAGAGGGGACCAAGACTCCGGGCCAGTCTCCACAGCCACAAGAGGCCCAAGGCATCAAGACCACCCCTACCCCGGGTGGAGCCAAAGGCTGGCGGGGGCCAAGTCACAGCACCCAGAGGGGGGCAGGCAGAGGCGCTCACCATGAATGCTTTCTTCTCTTCCATGGTCTGGAAGCGGCCATGGCCAAACTTGGAGGTGGTGTCAATGAACTTAAGGTCAATCTTCTCCAGAGCCCGCCGCTTCGTCTGCACCAGCAAGGACTGTGGGCCAAGAGGGGAAGGGATTTAGGATTACAAGGAGACAGGCTTTCCTCAGAACTTGGTTCACAGTGCCCCTGCATCTGGGAAGCCACATCAATTCAGCGCCGCCCCCCCACCTTGCCCACCACCCAGCAGATGAGGACACACTCAAAGAAGCAAACAGCCCAGCAAGGCCAGACTGGGAATTTCCTCATTCCAGAACTTCAAAGCCAGTGTGAAAGGACTGCCAACACCCTCTCCTTCCTTTCCTCTGCCACCAGCGTCTGTGGCCTTGGATCCTCCCTCTACAGGAGCCCCCCCATGACCAGGCAGGGCCCGCCTCACCTTGCGGAGGGTGAGCACCCGCTTCTTGGTTCCCACCACACAGCCTTTCAGCATGACAAAGTCATTGGTCACTTCACCATAGTGGACAAAGCCACCCTGGAAAACAAGACCATCGGATCAGCACAGGCCCAGCACCAGGCACAAGAGGGGACTGTTGTGCACAGATGACCCCTCCAGATTCAGGCCCTCTCCGACCACAGGGCTGTTCTCAGAAGGAAGGCAACAAGGAACGGTTCCGCAGTCTGTCTCGGGCGCTGTGCCCAGCGCACATTCCAGGCCTCATCACTGAACAGCTGAGCCTGAGACCCCACTTCTCACCAGCCAACCCCAACGAGTGGACTCGAATGACAACATGCCACTTACAAGGAACACAGCTAGGTGCTGTGCTGGCTTCAGTTAATGATCCTGCTGACAGCCCCTAGGAAGCAGGCTATCCCCAAAGACCTCACCCCACAGAAGAGGCCTGGGGTGGCCTCACAGAGCAGAACACCCATTACTTACCAGAGGGTTGATGCTCTTGTCAGACAGGTCATAGTCAGTGGAGGCATTGTTCTTGATCAGCTTGCCGTCCTTGATAAGGTAGCCCTGGCCAATCTTATAGATCTGAATGAACAAGAAGGGTATAAGGCTGGGGCATTAGGGACAAATAAGCCAGACACGCCAGTGTGCTGACCTGCAAAGCACTCTAGGAAGGCTGCTGAGGCCTCAGTCCCAGCCACAGAGTATCCCAACTTCAAAGCAAAAAGGTGGCTGGCTCTCCAGGTTCCTTTCTGTTAAGTGGCTGGGCTAAAACTAAAGATCCTGCTGTACAACATAGGAGGCCTGTCACACCACTGGTAGTGGGATCAGGGACCAATAAGGCTAGTATCCCCAGCCACACCACAGTCACTTTACAGGCTGGCACCTTACAAACTATCAAGATGGGCCAGAACTGACCCATGAGAAGCGAGCCACTGATGTCCACGTGATGCATAAGCTACAGTCCATGAAGCAGCGCTGACAGGCACAGAAACCCCAGCCCCCATCACGAGGTCATCTTCCCACTCCCAGGGACCACTCTCAGAACCTCACCTTCTTATTGATCTCAGTGCGGTGATGGTAGCCTTTCTGCCCAGCACGTGCCACAGAGAAGGCCACACGAGCAGGATGCCATGCCCCAATGCAGG
>NW_012120154.1:2023228-2032764 GCF_000951035.1 Colobus angolensis palliatus | reverse complement strand
AGCAGGATGCCATGCCCCAATGCAGGCCACCTTGCGCAGGCCTCGGTGGGTCTTGCGGGGCAGCTTCTTGGTGTGCCAACGACTGGTGACCCCTGGATTGGACACACATTACTGCACCTCAGTGCCAGCACCTCCCACTCACCCCTTCCTCCTACTCAACAATGACCAACCACGGCTGGGTCATCTGAGGGGTGATGAGATTATTTCATGTGCATTACCCACAGATCTCCCCTGTCAAGGTGGATACGCTCTGGGGGTGTAACCCTGAACTCAACTGTGAATGGGCGCTTTTTAAGGCATCCATTAGTTTAAGCTCCCCCATCCGCAGGGACTGACAGACATAACTCCAAGCTCCCCTTTGCAGTTATCTACTGAGCTACAAAGAGCAAAGGATCCAGGAACATGGTAAGAAGCTGTCCCCTGGCCCTCCGCTATCCCAGCCACTTCTGACCACAAGGCTGTTCTCAGAAGGAAGGCAGTAGAGAATGGTTCCACAATGTCTGATTCGGGCGCTGTGCCCAGCGCTCACTCTGAGCCTCATCACTGAACAGCTGGGCCTAAAACCACTTCTCCCCCAGGTTTGCACAGCAACGCAAGCTGCTGCAAAGCTCACCTTTGTAGCCTTTGCCCTTGGTCACCCCGATGACGTCGATCATCTCATCCTGCCCAAACACTTGGTTCACAGGTACCTGCTGCTCAAGCCTCTCGCGGGCCCAGTCCAGTTTCTCGGCCACGGTGCCTCCGTTCACCTGGATCTCCATCAGGTGGGCCTTCTTCTGGCGCAGAGGAAGCAGGCGCATCTAGGAGGAGGTGGACACAACTCAGCTTCAGCTGCCAGTGCTCCTCCTACAGTAGAGGAACTGCAGCTCCATGCGGCCTGATTGATGTCAAGCACACAGCAAAAAGCCAGTTAACTTTGAACAAATCACTGAACCTCGCGAAGAGGAAGGAACTTTCATTTTTGCCAACAGCAACAACTTAACTTTGGATTCTGGTGCCTGAGTTACTGTCAGGATGAGCGGATAGGGCCCACACCACAGGCAAACAACCAGATCCCAGCACCTACCAGCCCAGTGTTCCTGTGGCTGTCTTTTGGGTCAGTTCCCCTGGGGTATTGCAGTAGTTTTACCTCAGCCACCTACACTTCCCCTAGTGACAAGCCTGCTTTTGAGACAGCACAAGCTCTAAATAAGAAAATGCATCACAGGACGCGGTGGCTCACGCCTGTAATCCCAGCACTTTGGGAGGCCGAGGCAGGTGGATCATCTGAGGTCAGGAGTTCGAGACCAGCCTGACCAACATGGAGAAACCCCGTCTCTACCAAAAATACAAAATTAGCGAGGCGTGGTGGCACATGCCTGTAATCCCCAGCTATTCGGGAGGCTGAGGCAGGAGAATCACTTGAACCTATGAAGCAGAGGTTGTGGTGAGCCGAGACAGGGCTATTTCATGCTAGCCTGGGCAACAAGAGCAAAACTCCATCTCAAAAAAAAAAAAATGCATTGAAGCATAATGCGTTCAATCAGGAACAGCCCAGCAATGTCCTGACAAAATTTCAATGGTGGAATCTAATCTCTGGTGGCCCTCACCACGTGGGGTTCTACTCAGCACTTGCAATCAGCCAGGATAACCCATAAGAGGACAGCAAGAGGCACCCACTCTAACCAAGTCAATAAAGGGCCTGCTCAGCTCACAAACTAGGTTTCCAGGAAAGCAGCCAGTACCTCACAACCCACTTTCAGGCAGGCATCTCAGTGTCACTGGTGAGTCACCAGTTGGGTCAGCCAGTTGAATTTTAAAGGGGCATGGTTCCCTTGCTAAGGGCCAGTAAGGACACAGTGCCCTCTGCTGGCAAGGGAGAAGCCTACTCACAAACATGGGGGCACGGGACCCCTATGATCACCTAGGTCACTTTTACTAAGTGGCAGGCCAAGCCACCCTGGGGAATTGCACTCACCTGGGTGTGGGCAATGACACGGATCACTTGGCAGTACTTCTTCATGCTGCTGAAGTCCTTCTCCAGCTGCTTCTTGCCATCCTCATCCTGCCATTTCTTGCAGTACTTGGTAAAGGCCTTCTTCTTAGATTTATGCCTTCAGGAGCAGAGTAGAGTTGGGGAGGGGGCCGGGTGCAGGCCTTCATCACCCCTCCGAGGGGTGAGCGGAAGACACACTGGCACCGCGTGGGGATGGGGCTCATTGCCAGCTTCTAAGGAGCCTTTTCCACCGGCAAGCGGAGCCTGGATGGAGCTCATCGGGCAGAGCCGAGCGGAGCTGAGCAGAGGTCCACAAGGTTAATTTAAGTTACAAGCATTCAAACAAAATCCTTGCTCCGGGGTGCTAGAAAGCAAGCTTTCTGCCTTGGGGGAGCACCCATTCAGTGATGGAGGAAATGGGACATTCCAGCCAGGGCCAGAGGCTATAGGGGTAGAATTATCCTGCTACCTCTCCTGGTTTCTAGTTGGACTCCTCAACCAACTGGGTCCTCAGCCACCACCCACTAGCCTGGACTCAGAATGAGGGTGTCGGCTTCCAGCTGAAGCCCGATGGCTGGCCAAAGTCTGATCGCAGGTATTTTTCTGTTCAAGAGAAAAACTAAACCCAAGACAGCAGCTCCCTGCCTGCTACAGAGCTGAGAAACCATGCACACGCTGCTCCCTGCTCTCCAGCTCCCAAGCTAGGGACTGCAGGGCCTCCTCCCTCACCAGTTCTTATAGAAACGCCTCTTGCATTCATCACTGATGTGCTCAGCGAAGACAGTCTTGAAGGTCCGGAGGCCTCGAGGGGTTTCCACGTAGCCCACAATGCCCACAACCACCATGGGTGGCGTCTCCACAATGGTTACAGCCTCCACCACCTCCTTCTTGTTCACCTCTGCAAAAAAAAGTAGTAGTCAGACTTGGCAGGAGCCCAAGCAAGGGGTGTAATGTTTTCTAGGAAAATGCAAAATGCCCGTTTAGGCCGGAAGGGCGACTGGGCCCCACACCTGCAGTCTGGACACTCAGGGCTGTCCTTACTACCTACTTCTCATTCAAAGTGTATTTATGTTCTTTAACTTAAAAAATATCAGGACCCTAGATAACCAAATACCTGTCCAGCTTCAATTCTCTTCTACAGAAACCTCTGGAGGCAGACAAGATTTGCTATTTATCTGGAAAATTCAGCGTCCTAAATTTAACTAGGACACACAAATAGCTCTGAGCTCAGTTTAGAGTCAATATCAACTGTCTAACGTTAATGTCTCCATGGCTCAGCAACCAGTGCTGTTAGACATCTGCAAGTGGAACACACACAGTTAAGTGGCCATTATTCAAGCTTTTAGGTGAAACGCACGTGAACAAGTAAAACATGAATGAGGCACTTCTTATTCCAGCCACGGCAGCTCCAACCCCCTACACTAGTGTTACTTTTCTTTGCTAAGGCTCCTGGCAAATTTACTGTGCTCTGAAAGCAATACCCCATCCGCACCTAAAGCAAACAGTGCCGGCCATCTGTAGCCTTGGAATATTAATCTTGAAGTTGTCTGCTGTCACAGCAGTTCTGACAACTTGTAACTCCAGCTTAAAAAAAAAGTCTGCCCTCTGCTAACAGCTTGACTCCATCTCTCCAGTTTCCCTCCCCCTCCACTCCTATCCCCCAACTTTTAGCAGGCCTGTACATACTAGATCCTGGCCTGTCGACTTCCCGCACGATGTGGGTCATGCCAGCCTTGTATCCCAGGAAGGCTGTGAGGTGGACCGGCTTAGACGGATCATCCTTAGGGAAGCTCTTAACCTTCCCGCGATGCCTGCTGCTGCGCTTCCGGGGCAGGAAGCCGAGGGACCCATGTCTGGGAGCGGAGAACTTTCTGTGAGACTGGGGGGGGGAGAAAAAATCACCGTCAGCACCCAAACCAAAGCAGTGCCCCCTTCTCTAGTTCCCAGCTGCCTAAGTTCCGAATCTCAGCAATACTGAACACCGACCAGACACCCAGCAAAGCGAGTAAAAAGATAATTATCTCTTCCAGGCTCGCACATGTCAAGAATGTTTTTGTATTCGAAAAAACTTAAACTGAATCTTATTTCAAATCCTCTCAACCTGTAAGAATACGGGCCATCCGTTTTTTTCTCTAACACCACACAAAAATATACTAAGTAGTGACATTAAAAACTGCTTAACAGGCAGCTTTATGTGCCAATTAGCAACGTTTTGACCACTAAAGAAAGGCACTCCAGGGACAAATGCTGGGTAGCAGCTAGCCCATACTACTATGGGCTGCCTCAAGCGCCCGGACACTAATTACACCGATACACGTAGGCCAGAGAACTCGGCAGAGCCAAATCAGAACATGACAATCAGCACACAGTTTCTGTCCGCCCGTCAATAAGTTCATCATCTGTGGCTTCTGGGAGCTCCAGAGGCCTTCGGAGTGCACAAGCGGTCCCAGATATTTCAGGAGGACTCCACAACACTCTCCTCCCGCAAGCTGCTTTACCTCCCAAAGAGAACGGTGCCGAGAACCCCCACCCAAGGTCCTCCTATCCAGACAAGCTGCTTATGGGCCCTAATACCAACGAATGATGGAGTTGGTGGGATCGAAACTCAGCAATGACTCATGGCTTTAAAAATGCCGGGCCTCCAAGCCTGCTCCCACCCTTACGGCCTGTCTCTGGCCGACCTGCAGGCCCAAAGCCAGTCCTCCAAGCGCTCTTCTCCACAAGCCTCTCGACTTTCCAGAAAATAGGCCTGACTGAGGCCCCCGCTGGGTCGCCTGTGTCCCTAGAGCAAGCCCCCGGCGCCGGCCAAGCTGGGATGGCGGCGATGCGTCGCGGATTCGCCCGTGCCTAAGCCGATGACAATGAATCGGCCGCCATTACAAAACATACCATCACGCCATCAAATCCCGCCGGTAGAGGTCGACCTGCCGTCGGTACCCACTATATAAAGTCAAATCTGGCTCCGCCCCTTCCGGCGTACGAGCGCGCCCCCGCGGCAGACGTCGGGTCGGGGGGCACGTACAGAGCGCCATTTCTACGCATGCTCTTCCGCGCCTAACTTTCGTTCCGAGGTGGACGTCAGCTTCTGAGACCGAAATTAGACACTCTACGGCGAGGGGTCGGGTTCAAACTTAATGAGAAGCCGCGGAGACGCAGGCCGAGGGGTTGGTGTGCAAGTCTACGGCGTCCGGTAGCAGCCAAACTTGATAATAATGAAGAAAAAAGGTGCGTCGCTTTTCATCCTGTGCTATGCAGCCATCTCTGGAATTGGCGAGGAAAGACTGAAACCCTTGTTTCCTGGCTCCCACGCTGGTTTTGCCGCGACACCAACTTGCCTTTAATACCTTTAATCTCAGGCTTCCTTCCCTCAAGCCCTGTCTTTGCCATTTCTCCCATGCTAATGCAGTGGCCCGCGCTTGATTCTGAGAGTCTCAGGAGCGTTCCAAGCCTGCGGAACGGCCTCACGACCTCGGGTCATGCCGAGTCCAACTGCCCAGCCTCCCTGAGCCCCATGCCTCTGCATCAACGAGGGCTTTCGCTGATCTCCGCTTGGGCTCCAGGGTGACTCGGGTCCTGACCGATTCCCTGCCTACAGGCTCCTCCTCCCTTACGAATCTTTTTTTTTTTTTTTTTTTTTTGAGACGGAGTCTCGCTCTGTCGCCCAGGCTGGAGTGCAGTGGCGTGATCTCGGCTCACTGCAACCTCCGCCTCCGGGGTCACGGTTCAAGCAATTCTCTTCCCTCAGCCTCCCAAGTAGCTGGGATTACAGGAATGCGCCCGGCTAAATTTTTTTTTTTTTTTTTTTGTATTTTTAGTAGAGACGGGATTTCACCATGTTGGCCAGGCTGGTCTTGAACTCCTGACCTCGTGATCCGCCCGCCTCGGCCTCCCAAAGTGCTGGGATTACAGGCGTGAGCCACCGCGCCTGGCCCCCTACAAATCTTTCTAAGAATCAAGTATCTGGTTACTTTACGTGGACCCCTCGTTGTTTCCTCGGAATTAAGCATCAACTTCAGCGGCCGCGGAAGACTCTCTCCTAACCGTCTACTTCAGCCTCATAGCTGAACCCTAGCACACGCTCTCATATTACCTTCTGCTTCCTCCGGCCCACCCTGTCATCTTTTATTCTGGGCCTGGCCTTCGCTCCCACCGGCGTTTAAAAAACATTCTCTCGGCCATAATCCCAACAATTTGGGAGGCTGAGGCAGGCGGATCACCTGAGGTCAGGAGTTCTAAACCAGCCTGGCCAACCTGGCGAAACCCCGTCTCTATCAAAAATGCAAAAATTAGCCCGGCACGATGGTGTGCGTCTTTAATCCCAGCTACTTGGGAGGCTGAGGGGGGAGAATCGCTTGAACCCAGGAGGCGGAGGCTGCAGTGAGCTGAGATTGCGCCAGTGCATTCCAGCCTGGGCTACAAAGCGAGACTCCGTCTCAAAAAAAAAAAAAAAAAAAAAAAAATTTATCTCAATCCTCACACCATCCCCAAAGGACATAACTGATAGATCTTCAATCCATTGTTAGAAATCCTGGGGGCCACGTATGTTTCAAAATTCAGCATTTTTTTAGTTTTAGAACGGTACTATGGTGTACCTACTGTATATTATGTAATCCAATACTCTTTAAAGAAAAACAATATTCCGTAAGGAAATATGAATATTCACATTGAGTGGGATAAATATAAATAGACTCACATCAGTTCAAGGCTGACTTTGCTGACCAAAAAATGCATCAGTTTACTTTTTGCTGCCAAATAATTTGAGAAGTGTTTTAAAATTTCAGGATACAGGCCGGGCACAGTGGCTTATGCCTGTAATCCCATGACTTCAGAAGGCCGATGGGGGTGGATCACCTGAGGTCAGGAGTTTGAGACCAGCCTGGCCAACACTGTGAAACTTCATCTCTACTAAAAAGACAAAAATTAGCCGGTTGTGGTGACTGCACGCCTGTAGTCCCAGCTACCCCAGAGGCTGAGGCAGGAGAATTGCTTGAATCAGGAGGCAGAGGTTGCGGTGAGCCGAGATTGCACCACTGTGCTCCAGCTTGGGTGACCAATCAGGATTCTCAAAAAAAAAAAACAAGGCCAGGCATAGTGGCTCATGCCTGTAATCCCAGCACTTTGGGAGGCCAAGGTGGGTGGATCACCTGAAGTCAGGAGTTTGAGACCAGCCTGGCCAACATGGTGAAACCCCGTCTGTACTAAAAATACAAAAATTAGCCAGGGGTGGTGGCGGGCACGTGTAATCCCAGCTATTTGGGAGGCTGAGGCAGGAGAATTGCTTGAACCTGGGAGGTGGAGGTTGCAGTGAGCCAAGATCATGCCATTGCACTCCAACCTGGGTGACAACAGCAAAACTCAGTCTCAAAAAAAAAAAAAAAATCAGGATGCAAAGGATTATAACCTACCTATATGCCCCCTTTTTACGTAGAAAATTAACTTCCATCCAAGAGGTTAATAACTTGACAAAGTCACATAATTAGTGCTCAAGACAGAGCACTAAGTCATATAATTAGTGCTCAAGACAGAGCACTTGAGCAGTAAGACAGAGCTCAAGCCTATCTGACTCCAGGTTGGTTTTTCATGGCATCAGACTCAGGGATCAATAACCTCATCGGAAAAGGGGCTTTGGAATCCTGAGCAAGAAGAAATTCTTACTGCAGGCCTGCTCTGTGCCGGGTCCTGCACCAGGCTGCAGGAATATAGAGGAGAATAAGATGGCTGCTGTCACAGACCAAAATAAGACAATTTAAAATTGTAATAAAGGTTCCAAAAGAAGCAATGCCACTAAGGGTCCTGGGCAAACTATTCTCCCTCAGGAATTCCCTTTCCAGTCAAGAGAGAAGAGAGCATCAGTAGACCTGAATTGCCTTGCCAGCGTACAAATAGCTCACTAGGTGTAGGGTAAACACACGTAATAGCAATAACTTAAGCATACCCTTAGAATGACCTTGTATGGCAGATGCACCTGAATGTGTGTTCCAAGCTAAGGAATTTGGGAGGGGCCAACCCGAAGACTGGTTCCTTGTCTGTGAGGAACACCTGAGCCCCCAGCCAGTCGTGTGGAATACAGACTGTACACAAGATTGAGGCCCTGAGTTCTGGGTTAAATGAAGGCTACCAGATAGAGGTCATTAAGGGAAAGGTGTTAAGTGAAAATGCTGTATAAACTGCATGCTGTTTGTAACCAGCTGAACCAGCTGCGGTTTTCCTGTCCAGCACACCGCCACTGGAGTGTATGTAAGGCAGATATGTTGTCCAGCCTGCTGCCACTAGACTCTCCCCTACGCTCCGAATAAAATCCTATGTTAGGCCCGGCACGGTGGCTCATGCCTGTAATCCCAGGACTTTGGGAGGCCGAGGCAGGCGGATCACAATGTCAGGAGATCAAGACTATCCTGGCTAACACGGTGAAACCCTGTCTCTACTAAAACTTCAAAAAATTAGCCAGGCGTGGTGGCAGGCACCTGTAGTCCCAGCTACTCAGGCAGCTGAGGCAGGAGAATGGCGTGAACCCGGGAGGCGGAGCTTGCAGTGAGGACCACTGCACTCCAGCCTGGGTGACAGAGCGAGACTCCGGCTCAAAAAAAAACAAAAACAAACAAACAAACAAAAAAACCTATCTTGGCTGGGCACAGTGGCTCATGACTATAATCCCAACCGTTTGGGAAGCCGAGGCTAGTGAATAGCTTGAGCTCAGGAGTTTGACACCAGCGTGGGAAACATGGTGAAACCCCATCTCTACAAAAAATACAAAAAGTAGTCAGGCATGATGGTGCATGCCTGTGGTCCCAGCTACTTAGGAGGCTGAGGTGGGAGGATCCCTTGAGCCTAACAGGAAGTTGAGGGTACAATGAGCTGTGATCCCACCACTGCACTCCAGCCTGAGCAACAAAGTGAGACCCTGTCTCAAAAAACAAACAAGCCAGGAGTGGTGGCTCACGCCTGTCATCCTAGCACTTTGGGAGGCCAATGTGGGTGGATCACGAGGTCTGGAGTTCAAGACCAGCCTGGCCAACATGGTGAAATCCCGTCTCTACTAAAAAAACTACAAAAATTAGCCAGGCGCAGTGTCAGGCGCCTGTAATCCCAGCTACTTGGGAGGCGGAGGCAGGAGAATCGTTTGAACCCGGGCAGCAGAGGTTGCAGTGAGCTGAGATCATGCCACTGCACTCCAGCCTGGGTGACAAAGTGAGACTCCGTCTCAAACAAACAAACAAACAAACAAACTCGTGTTTCATTTGCCGTCTCTGGGTCTCTTCTCTGGTCTCTTGAACCTGATGCCTTCCCTATTGAGGTTAATAGGGATTCAGCGGGCATACTTTGGCCAGGCACGGTGGCTCACGCCTGTAATCTCAGCACTTTGAGAGGCTGAGGCGGGTGGATCGCCTGAGGTCAGGAGTTCGAGACCGGCCTGACCAACATGGAGAAACCCTGTAATTTTGTAAAAATACAAAATTAGCCGGGCGTGATGGTGCATGCCTATAATCCCAGGTACTCAGGAGGCTGAGGCAGGAGAATTGCTTGAACCCAGGAGGTGGAGGTTGCAGTGAGCCAAGATCAC
>NW_012120154.1:2021951-2023178 GCF_000951035.1 Colobus angolensis palliatus | reverse complement strand
GGAGGCTGAGGCAGGAGAATTGCTTGAACCCAGGAGGTGGAGGTTGCAGTGAGCCAAGATCACATCATTGCACTCCAGCCTTGGCAACAAGAGCGAAACTCCATCTCATAAAAAAAAAAAAAAAGTAGGGATTCAGCACAACACTGGGTTAGGCCTCAGTTTCCTTATCTGTCAAATGAGGAATTCGTTTATTCATTCAACAAATATGTACTGAGCCTACTTTGCCTAGCCCCATACAGGGCTCTGCAACATGCAATAAAACAGAGGTGGGGTTGGGGCCCCTGCCCTGGAAGAGATCCGTCTGCCTACATCATAGCTATGAAACAGAGGCCTGTGCCAAAAGGACTGGTGAATTCCCCAATTTATGGGGAGGGTCATCAGGGAAGCCTCTACCAAAGAGATGTCATTTGAACTCGGCCTCAAAGGATTTTTATTTGTCAAGCAAAAAGGGCAGCTCTCCAGGCAGTAGGAACAATGTGTGCAAAGGCAGAGAGGATAAAAGACAGTGGCCTGCAGAACTAGCTGTAATTTGGCACAGCCAGACTAGAAGACAGTGGCAGGAGGCCAGTTTAGGAAGATATGTAGGGTTCAGACCTAAAGTCTCCAGCTGGAAAACATCATCCTGAGGCCAGTGGAATGCACTGAAAGCCTGTGAACACCTGTGCACTTATTTTTAGCTTTATAATGAGACAGGCTCTTGCTATGTTGTCCAGGCTGGTCTCCAACTCCTGGGCTCAAATGATCCTCCTGCCTCGGCCTCCCAAAATGCTAGGATTATAAGCGTGAGCCACTATGCCAGGTCAGTACCTGTGTATTTTAGAAGAGTGAATTTAAGGGGCCGGCTAGATTAGGAGATGATGGAAGGAGTTTTCACTGTTCCGTGTAAGCCACCCAGATAGGCACCTGGCAAAGGGCACTGAAGGTGAATGTACAGAAGAAAGGGGTGAGTGACCAGGCATGGTGGCTCATGCCTGTAATCCCAGCACTTTGGGAGGCTGAGGTGGGTGGATCACAGAGCCCAGGAGTTCCAGACCAACCTGGCCAACATGGCGAAACCCTGTCTCTACTAAAAATACAAAAATTAGCCAGGCATGGTGGTGCAGGCATATAATCACAGCTATTTGGGAGGCCGAGGCTCAAGAATCACTTGAACCTGGGAGATGGAGGTTGCAGTGACCCGAGATCACACCACTGCACTCCAGCCTGGGCAAGAGCAAGACTGTGTCT
>NW_012120154.1:2017469-2020181 GCF_000951035.1 Colobus angolensis palliatus | reverse complement strand
CAGGCTATAGTTCAGTGGTGTGATCTCAGCTCACTGCAACCTCTGCCTCCAGGGTTCAAGCAATTCTCCTGCCTCAACCTCCCGAGTAGCTAGGATTACAGGTGTCCACCACTACGCCTGACTAATTTTTGTATTTTTTGTGCAGACAGGGTTTCACCACATTGGCCAGGCTGGTCTCAAACTCCTGACTTCAAATGATCTGTCCACCTTGGCCTCCCAAAGTGCTGGGATTACAGGTGTGAGCCACCGTGCCAGACCCTCCCACTGTAGATTTTAAAATGTCATTGTCAGCTTCTCTAGAGATGGGGTCACCTCTCTTTTTCTTTCGGCCAGCACCAAGCACATAGCAGGGCTGCATAAGTCTTCGTGGATGAATGCAAGGGTGATTATGTTGATCTTTGTTTGTTTGTTTGTGTTTTAGATAGAGTCTCACTCTGTTGCCCAGGCTGGAGTGCACTGGCGGGATCTCTGTTCAAGTGACTCTCCTGCCTCAGCCTCCTGAGTAGCTGGGATTACAGGCATGTGACACCACGCCCAGCTAGTTTTTGTATTTTTAGTAGAGACAGGATTTCACCATGTTGGCCAGGCTGGTCTTGAACTCCTCACCTCAGATGATCCACCCGCCTCAGCCTCCCAAAGTGCATGGATTACAGGCGTGAGCCACAGTGCCTGGCCCATTCCTGCCTTTCTTTACCTACGTCTGTCTTGGTAAATTATTTTACCACCCGAGACACCAGCCCCAGCCAGTCGCACAGGGGACGAAAGTTAATTTCTGTTCACCAATCCATCCATTCTCCCTGGTAATCCTTTATTGAGAGGCTCAGTAGAATTCCCCTTCTCCCCACTTCCAGAACCTGTTTTGCCAGGATGATAACAAGCTTCTGAACCCTGTTGGGCAAGGTGGAAATCCCTCCGTGGTTCTCCCATGTACACATCAAGAACATGTGTATGCCTTTTATTCAATTAATCTGCCTTTTTTGGTTTCTTTGAGACAGCATGTTGCTCTGTCACTCAGGCTGGAGTGCAGTGGTGCTATCACGGTTCATTGTAACCATGAACTCCTGGGCTTAAGCAATCCTCCCACCTCAGCCTTCTGAGTAGCTGAGACCACGGTGCCCACCACCATGCCCAGCTAATTAATTTTTTTTTTTTTTTTTTCCGTAGGGCGAGGTCTCCTGTTGCCCAGGCTGGTTTTGAACCCCTGGCCTAAAACGATCCTCCCTGTTGGCCTCCCAAAGTGCTGGGATTACAAGTGTGAGCCACCGTACCCAGCATGATCTGCTTTCTATGAGTTAATTCTTCGGGGAAACTTCATATGGGGAAGGGAGAGCTTTCCCTTGTCCCCTGCAATACACACTTAATCCACCGGGCGTGTGCACCGTCCTCCTTACGTATGTTAAGTACAGCCTAAAGGTTTTTCTTTTTTTTGAGACAGAGCCTCGGCTTCCCAAAGTGCTGGGATTACAGGCTTGAGCCATGGTGCCCGCCTTTGAAAAGATATTCAAGACACATCATTAACTTTAAAAAGCAGGTTAGGGAACAATACAAATGCTATGATCCCATTTATTTAAAAATTAGAGACATAGCTGTTTAGGAAAAAAAGGTGTTTCTTTCCCTACATTAGCTAATGGAAAATACTGGCCTTCCCCCCACTCCGCCCCGCTGTGCTGCGCAAATACCTCTGGCCACTTCACTTCTTACACCAGATGGGGGAGCTAGTGGGGGCATTCTTCCTACATCAAGCAATTCTCCGGTCCTCTGCAGACACCAGCTGGGTGTACACTACAAGTCAATTCCGTTCTATTAGCTGGCGCTGGGCGCGGTGGATCATAGCTGTAATCCCAGTGCTTTGGGAGGTGGAGGCAGGATTGCTTGAGGCTAGGAGCTCGAGACCTTGCCTCTAAAAAAAACTTTATAAAAACCCTGTCTCTAAAAAAAAAAAAAAAAAAAATTTATGGGCCGGGCGCAGGCACTCACGCCTGTAATCCCAACACTTTGGGAGGCCGAGGTGGGTGGATCACGAGGTTAGGAGTGCGAGACCAGCCTGGCCAACATGGAGGAAGCCTGTCTCTACTAAAACTACCATATATATATATATACCAGGCGTGATGGCGGGTGTCTGTAATCCCAGCTACTCGGGAGGCTGAAGCGGGAGAATCACTTGAACATGGGAGGCAGAGGTTGCAATGAGCCGAGATCGCGCCACTGCACTCCAGCCTGGGCAACAAGAGCAAAACTCCGTCTCAAAAAAAACAACAAACAAACAAACCAAAAAACCTGCCTCTAAAAACAACTTTAAAAAATTAGCTGAGTGTGGTGGTACACTTGGAAGAGGGCCAAGCGTGTGGCTTGAGAGATTCAAGTGCGTGGTTTGACCTTTGACTTGGGGTTTTACATGTTGGCATCCTCTGAGGGGGTGCATCCCTTCTCCCTGGATTCTTCCCTTAGGGTGGGCTGTCTGCATGTGAAGCGGCTGCCAGCACTTGGGACGGGTTGCATGCACAGTGTCTTTACCCCCTTCCGTGTTTCTCCCTTACCAATCAAGTGTTCCCGGAGGGATGTTATAAAAAGCCATTTTGCCGGGCGCCGTGGCTCACGCCTGTAATCTCAGCACTTTGGGAGGCCGAGGCAGGTGGATCACCTGAGGTTGGGAGTTCAAGACCAGCCTGACCAACATGGAGAAACCCCATCTCTACTAAAAATACAAAATTA
>NW_012120154.1:2015635-2016717 GCF_000951035.1 Colobus angolensis palliatus | reverse complement strand
TACCACACCCGACTAATTTTTGTATTTTTAGTACAGACGGGGTTTCACCATGTTGGCCAGGCTGGTCTCGACTCCTGACCTCAGGTGATCTGCCCACCTGGGCCTCCCCAGGTGCTGGGATTACAGGTGTGAGCCACCGCGCCCTACCATAAACCTGCTTGTCTTGTATTAAACTGCGTTTTGTTCTTGTAGTCTGTCCCAACCCTAAAAGGGTTGAGATGGATCTTACTCTATTGCCCAGGCTGAAGTGCAGTGGCGCGGTGGCAGGCCAAACCTCCGTGATACTCACACAGACAAGCCTGCATAGCACTCCAGTTACCCAGACAAATTTCCACAGTGCTGCTTTAACATTGAGCAAATAGTTAAACCTAGGGAAATCGGTGCCCAAATATCAAAGCTAGAAATGAAATATATGATCAATAGGAACCTTGTAGAGGCTTCTCCCTAACCTGGAGCACATCAAAATAGTAGACAGCTTTACATTCCTAGTGCCAGGACCTGACTTGGGTCAACTAAATCTGAGATGAGTCAGGGTAACAGAGGCAGCTGTTTGAATAGATTCACCAGAGAGCCTAAGGCAGCTCTCCAGACCAAGCCCTAAAACAGATAACAAAGAAGGAATCACTCTGGTACCACAGTAGATAGGCCTTGAAGATACTTGGGCCCTCACAGCTTAACTGGACTTAAAAAACGTTTCTCTGTCTCTGACCTAGTTGAAACAAAATTAGTTACCTATAGACTTCCGAATGCTATACTGCAGGCAGGCACGGAACCCCAACCTACATAAACACTAAGAAAATTGTAACACTTTGAGTTGTTCTGGTGGAATTATCTCCCACCTTCTCCCTGTATCCAGTTACAGCAAGAAATTCCCTTCTTTCCTAGTTTGTCTGCTTCCTGTTACTGGGCCACGAGAAAACGAAAACGCAGCCAGACCCGGCCTGTTTCTGTGGACAGTGCAATCATGGCTCACTGCAGCCTCTACTTCCCAGGCTGAGGTGATCCTCCCACCACAGCTTCTCAAGCAGCTGAGACTATAGGCACAGACCATTGTGCCTGGCTAATTTTTTTTTTTTTTTTTT
>NW_012120154.1:2007044-2008120 GCF_000951035.1 Colobus angolensis palliatus | reverse complement strand
GATCTCCTGACCTCGTGATCCGCCCGTCTCGGCCTCCCAAAGTGCTGGGATTACAGGCTTGAGCCACCGTGCCCGGCCAAGTGTTTCTTTTCCTTTCTTTCCTTTTAATATTTTTGAGACCGAGTCTTGCTCCGTCGCCCAGGATGGAGTGCAGTGGCGCGATCTCAGCTCACTGAAACCTCTGCCACCCGGATTCAAGAGATTCTCCAGCCTCAGCCTCCTGAGTAGCTGGGATTACAGGCGCAGGCCACCACGCCCAGCTGATTTTTGTAATTTTTTAGTAGAGACGGGGTTTCACCGTGTTGGCCAGGCTGGTCTTGAACTCCTGACCTCAGGGGATCTGCCCAGACGGATATGAGAGTACAGGAGGATTGTTTATTTTGGGTACACACCAGCTCAATGGGCTCACATCCAAAAAGCAGAGAGCCTAGATCAAAGACACAGCGGGGTTTTTACAAGCTGGCTTACAGAAGTAAAACAAAAGCAGCCAATCATATGATAGGTCACATAATCTATAGCATAGCATAATTTGTGGCCTTGCATAGCCGGTGGCCTTGTAGCTGCATTGAAAGAAAAACATGAACTGGCTAAATACAGACATTTGTAAAACATAATCATGCTTAAGAAACCAGGGAAAGGAGTAACAGTAAAAAAAATTTGTCTGTCTCTCTTTTTTTTCCATCACCCTTACTCTGGAGGGGAGGTGTCTGGAGCACACTCCTCTGGCCTTGGCTTCTCAAACAGTGTTATCATATAACTGTCCTTGAAGTGAGCTTGCTGTTCTTTCCTTTCCTGGGCAGAGGAAAACTTGTTATTTTTCTTTTAACCCTTGCCTTGCCTGTTACTTTTCTTAGAGTGAATGAATGCATATTTGTTTTTAAATTTCTGCCTCAATGGTATTGTTACAGGAAAGGGGTCCAGTCCAGATCCAGGCCCCAAGAGAGGGTTCTTGGATCTTGCGCAAGGAAGAATTCAGGGTGAGCCCACAGAGCAAGGTGAAAGCAAGTTTATTAAGAAAATACAGGAATAGGCCGGGCGCGGTGGCTCAAGCCTGTAATCCCAGCACTTTGGGAGGC
>NW_012120154.1:2004039-2005861 GCF_000951035.1 Colobus angolensis palliatus | reverse complement strand
CTGGCCAATTTTTTTATTTTTAGTAGAGACGGGTTTTTGCCATGTTGGCCAAGCTGATCTTGAACCCCTGACCTCAGGTAATCCACTCACCTCCCAAAGTGCTAAGATTACAGGCGTGAGGTACTGTGCCCAGCGTATTTTTTTTTTTGAGATGGAGTTTCACTGTTGTCACACAGGCTGGAGTACAATGGTGGGATCTTGGCTCACTGCAACATCCGCCTCCCTGGTTTAAGCAATTCTTCTGTCTCAGCCTCCCAAGTAGCTGAGATTACAGGTGTGTGCCACCACACCAGTCTAATTTTGTATTCTTACTAGAGACAGAGTTTCACCATTTTGGCCAGGCTGGCCTCGAACTCCTGACCTCAGGTAATCTGCCTGCCTCGGCCTCCCAAAGTGCTGGAATTACAGACGTGAATCACCATGCCTGGCCATGCCTCCCCTTTTTACATACCATATAGGGTAACTTCCTGTTGTTGCCATGGCATTTGTAAACTTTCATGGCGTTGGCAGGAGTATAGCGGTGAGGACCACCAGAGGTTACTTGCCATCTTGGTTTTGGTGGGATTTAGCCGGCTTCTTACTGCAACCTGTTTTATCAGCAAGTTCTTTATGACCTGTATCTTGTGCCGTCCTCTCTCATCCTATGACTTAGAATGCCTTAATCATCTGGGAATGCAGCCCAGTAGGTCCCAGCCTCCTTTTACCCAGTCCCCACTCAAGATGCAGTTGCTCTGGTTCGCACACCTCTGACAGTATTGCCTTTGGAAGGTGGAGCCTTTGGGAGGCCCTTGTGTATGTAATTAGTGCCCCAGAGAGAGTTGCCTTGCTCGCTTCTACCATGTGAGGATACAGTGGGAAGGCACCAGGTGGGAATGAGGAAATGGGCCTTAGTAGATGCTGAGTCTGCTGGCGCTTCATCTTTGACTTCCCAGCCTCCAGACCTGCAAGAAATACATTTTTGTTGCTTAGAGCCCACCCAGTCTATAGTATTTTGTTATAGCAACCCACATGGAATAAGACTGATATTAAAAACAAGACACCAAATGACTGCCCTCCTGATAAACACAGAGGAAAAGCAGAAACTCATCCCTTTGTAATCTCCAATTGAGTCAGTCGAGGATTACCGAGAGATGCTAAAACCACTGAGTGAAATACAGGCGTTAATCACCGTGCCCAGTCAATACTCTTTATAATCCCAGCACTTTGGAAGCCCAAAGCAGAAGGATTATTTGAAGCCAGGAATTCCAAACCAGCCTAGGTAACATAGAAGGCCCTGTTTCTACAAAAAAACACAAAAAATACAAAAAATGACCCAGGTGTGGTGGTGTGCACCTGTAGTCCTACCTACTGAGGAGATTGAGGTGAGAGGATTTTTTGAGCCCAGGAATCTGAGGTTACAGTGAGCTATAATCATGCCATTGCACACCAGCCTGGGCAACAGAGTGAGACGCTGTCTATTAATAAAAAAAAAAAAAAAAAAAAAATCACTTTTAAAGTCAAAGTTGGACATGGGTAGAAAATTCTCACTTTAAATATAATGATGGAGGTAGGTTAAATGTGAAAGGGTGGAAAAAGAAATATCGTGAAAACACTAGTTTTACAAAAGTGTTTACTAGTTTTAAAAAGTATCACACTCTTTTTAAGAGTGTGGCTAGACATGGGCTCACGCCTATAACCCAATCACTTTGGGAAGCCAAGTTAGGATTGCTTGAGCCTAGGAACTGGAGACCAGCCTGGACAACACAGTAGCACCTCATCTATTTTATTTTATTTATTTATTTTTAGACTGGGTCTCACTCTGTCACCCAGGCTGGAGTGCAGT
>NW_012120154.1:2000811-2001229 GCF_000951035.1 Colobus angolensis palliatus | reverse complement strand
AACAACAACAACAACAACAACAAAATTACGTTACATTTTGAAAAAACCCAACTAGTTCAGCTCAAAAATCAAACAATTGCATCAGTGGATAATCAAGTTCACATCAACCATTCAGTATGCCACCCAAGGAGGCACATGTGTGTTTCCCATTTTGTAACACAGATGTTAAAAAGTCCTGTTCCTGGCCAGGCGGAGTGGCATACGCCTGTAATCCCAGCGCTTTGGGAGCCAAGGAGGGCAGATCACCTGAGGTCAGGAGTTTGAGACCAGCCTGGCCAACATGGTGAAATCCCGTCTCTACTAAAAATACAAAAATTACCCAGGCATAATGGCGGGCACCTGTAATCCCAGCTACTCGGGAAGCTGAGGCAGGAGAATTGCTTGAACCCGGGAGGCAGAGGTTGCAGTGAGCCAAGAT
>NW_012120154.1:1991304-1992941 GCF_000951035.1 Colobus angolensis palliatus | reverse complement strand
GAGCATAAGCTCCATGACACAGAGGTTTTTCTTTTTGTTTTATTCATGGTGGAAACTAAGTCCCTAGAACAATGCCTGGACATAGTGGGTGTTCAATAAATACTGATTGAATGAATAAAGAATTATATTTTGGGTTTTATCCATTCTGATACATGGATCTCAAACTCGTTCTACTGTTCAGTATTCTATTATTCCTGAAGATGAAAATATCACAATAACAATTCTCCTATTAATGAACATTCATGAACATTTGTTCATAATTTTTCATGGACATTTTTATACACAGATAAGAGTTTCTCCAGGGTATATACCTAAGAATGAAACTGAGGTAAATAAATCTTCTGGCCGGGCGCGGTGGCTCATGCCTATAATCACAGTACTTTGGGAGGCCAAGGCGGATGGATGACAAGGTCAGGGTATCAAGACCATCCTGGCCAACATGGTGAAACCCTGTCTCTACTAAAAATACAAAAATTAGCCGGGTGTGGTGTCATGTGCCTGTAGTCCCAGCTACTCAGGAGGCTGAGGCAGGAGAATCGTTTGAACGCGGGAGGTGGAGATTGCAGTGAGCCAAGATCACACCACTGCACTCCAGCTTGGGTGATGGAGTAAGGCTCCATTTAAAAAAAAAAAAAAAAAGTGGTCTCCGTTCTTTTCCACCAGCAGAGTTTGAAAGTTCCTCTTGCTCTACAGCCTCAGAATCTAACATTTTCACCCATATGGTGGGTAGAAAATGGTATCTCATGATGGTTTTATTTTTTATTTGCCTGACTACTAATAAGATTGAACATGAACTAATAAGATTTGTCATGTGTTTACTGGCCATTCTTAGGCCCTGTCTTCTGAAATGCCTGTTCATTGGCCAGGCACGGTGGCTCGTGCCTGTCATCCCAGCACTTTGGGAGGCCGAGGCAGGCGGATTACTTGAGGTCTGGAGTTTGAGACCACCCTGACCAGCCTGGTGATACCCTGTCTTTACTAAAAAGAAAAAAAAATACAAAAATTAACTGGGCATAGTGACGTGTGCCTGTAGCCTGTAGTCCCAGCTAATCAGGAGGCTGAGACAGGAGAATTGCTTGAACCCGGAGGCAGAGGTTGTAGTGAGCCGAGATCATGCCACTGCACTCCAGCCTGGGCAACAGAGCAAGAGCCTGTTGGAAAAAAAAAAAAAAAGATTTGCACTCAATTTTATGTCTTCTCTATTCTCTATCACATGACCCTTCCTTATCCCCAAATCATAAAAATATTCTATCATTCCCTCTCCTCTCTCTTCTTTCCTTTCTCTCTTTCTTTGTTCACAGTAACCTGTCTGAAGGGATTACATCATTCTGATTACCCAGCTCATTCTTCAGCTCTATCCATCTCACTGTTTTCTCCTCCTATTGCATTCTTTATTTCAATGTTTATATTTTCCATTCTTAATATTTCTACTTGATTCTCTTTTATTATTTCATGTTCTTTTATTTATTTATTAATTTATTTAGAGACAGAGTCTTGCTCTGTTGCCCAGGCTGCAGTGCAGTGGTATGGTCTCGGCTCACTGCAACCTCCATCTCCTGGGTTCAAGCAATTCTCCTGCCTCAGCCTCCCGAGTAGCTGGGACTACAGGTGCTCGCCCCCACGCCCAGCTAATTTTT
>NW_012120154.1:1984509-1989811 GCF_000951035.1 Colobus angolensis palliatus | reverse complement strand
CCCAGGCTGGAGTGCAGTGGCCGGATCTCAGCTCACTGCAAGCTCTGCCTCCCGGGTTTACGCCATTCTCCTGCCTCAGCCTCCGCAGTAGCTGGGACTACAGGTGCCTGCCACCTCGCCCGGCTAGTTTTTTGTATTTTTTTTAGTAGAGACGGGGTTTCACTGTGTTGGCTAGGATGGTCTCGATCTCCTGACCTCGTGATCCACCCGTCTCGGCCTCCCAAAGTGCTGGGATTACAGGCTTGAGCCACCGCGCCCGGTCGCGAAATGGGGTTTCATCACATTGGCCAGGCTGGTCTCAAACTCCTGACCCCAGGTGATCCGCCCACCTTGGCCTCCCAAAGTGCTAGGATTACAGACGTGAGCCACCATGCCAGGCCTGCAGTTGCTTCATTTGCTGCTTGTTGTGATTGGTGAATTTGCTGCCTCTCAATTTCAACAAGGCTTCTGAAGTTTGGGTTGCAGCCTCATTTGCAATGGCAGGGTTTTGTTTTTCTTTATCCTTTCCCTTCCCTGTGTGCTCACCCTCCCTCTCCAGCAGAGTTACTCCTGCTTCCACCAGGCTTCCGGAAACCCATCTCACAATGATGTCTATGGCCCCTTCCCATGGGCACATTGGGGACACTGCAGCCTCAGTGGCAGATTCAGAGGGAGGTTTGTTTCAGCATCCTGTGGGCTGTTGAAATCTGTCCTTCTCTCGCTGAACCAAGCACTTTGTCTAAGTCAGAGTCCCAGGCAGAGATCCCCGGCAGTTTCATTTTTTGCTTCCATTCCCGATAGTGGAGCGCCACCCCTGTTGCTGGCTTCAGGCAGGAGGCTGACTTGGTTTCTGTCTCTTGTGGAGCATTTAAATCTCATTACCCTAAAAAAGCTGAAGATTTGGTGGCTGTGTGGACCCAGTGCCCAAGTGCCCATGGCTTCAGCCATTTCCCTGCTTTCATCTCCATAGAGTTGCTCATTTTTGAGCATGGCTTCATCTGTTTAGTTTTGCCTTATGTTTTATCTGCAATTGCTTTGGGTAAGATGCAGAAGTTTCTGTTGACTTATTAGGCTTGTTATGTATTCCATTGCAAATGACAAATTACTTTAACACTTAGTGGCTCAAAACAACAGTCATTATACACACACACACACACACACGCACATATATTTAAGGCAGAGTCTCACTCTGTCACCCAGGCTGGAGTGCGGTGTCATGACCTCGGCTCACTGTAACCTCCGCCTCCCAGGTTCTAGCAATTCTCCTGTCTCAGCCTCCTAAGTAGCTGGGACTACAGGTCCTGCCACTATGCCTAGCTAATTGTTTGTGTTCTTAGTAGAGACGAAGTTTCACCATATTGGCCAGGCTGGTCTCAAACTCCTGACCTCAAATCATCCACCGGCCTCAGCCTCCCAAAGTGCTGGGATTACAGGCATGAGCCACTGTGCCCTGCCTGTATATTATATTATATGATATTCTATTCTATTATAGTCATGATGTGCTTCATTTGGGCAAAGTTCAGCTGGGTGATTCTTCTCTTCAAAGTGGAATCAACTGAGGTCACTTTTTGGATTCAGTTGGTTACCCAAGTTAGTCCCGGGAGCTCAAGATGCTGGTGCTGATGGCTGGAAGGCTAGAATCCCCTGGGCCTCTTGGCCAGAGTATTTACATGAGGTCTTGGTGGTCTCAAGACTTCTTTCATGACAGCTCAGGACTGAGGTTCATGGTAACCTGTCTCAAGGCATCATTCTGATTACCAAGAGATGAAAATTGAAGCAAATATTTTCTTAATGCCTGGGCCAGGAAAATGGCCCAATGTTGCTTGCTTAATCAATCACAAACCTCCCCATATTCAAAGGGAGGAGTTTCAAGAAATTTGTGGCCATATGTCACTTGCTACCCTTGCTTATTATTATCCACCCCCCTCCCCCCAGGACTTTGAGATCCTTTAGGGCAGAGACCATGTGTAATGTCACTGTTGGATCCTAAGGGTCTTCAATGACCTGGCTGAAGTGATGTAGGCTTGCCACCAACTAGAGCCTGTGTGTACTCCCTTCATCCCTTCTTTGAAAAAAGAATAGGATTGCTGGGTCAAATGGCACATTCTTCAGTCAATTGAAACATACTACCAAGCAGCTCTCCAACTAGGTACCGCTGGTCAATGTTTATTATTATTATTCTTATTATTATTATTATTTGTTTGTTTTTTTGAGAGAGTCTCACTCTGTCGCCCAGGCTGGACTGCAGTGGTAAAATCTCTGCTCACTGCAACCTCCACCTCCCAGGTTCAAGTGATTCTCTTGCCTCAGCCTCCCAAGTAGCTGGGAGTATGGGTGCACACCACCACACCCAGCTAATTTTTGTATTTTTAGTAGAGACAAGGTTTTGCCATGTTGGCCAGGCAGGTCTCGAACTCCTGACCTCAGGTGATCCGCCCACCTCGGCTTCCCAAAGTGTTGGGATTACAGGTGTGAGCCATTGCGCCCAGCCCCGCTGGTCAATTTTGAAGATTATCGTTATGCTGGGACTGGTGGCTTACTCCTCTAGTCCCAGCAATTTGGGAGGCTGAAGAGGTCGAACCCCTTGAGCTCAGGAATTCAAGACCAGCCCTGGCAACATGGCAAGACCCCATCTCTACAAAAAATAGAAATAAAAAAATTAGCTGGGTGTAGTGGCACACACCGGTAGTCCCAGCTACCTGGGAGACAGAGGTGGGAGGATCACTTGAGCCCAGAAGGTTGAGGCTCCATTGAGCTGTGATCACACTACTGCACTCCAGTCTGGGCGACATTGAGATTCTGTCTCAAAAAAAAAAAGAAAGAAAGAAAGAAAAAATTATAATCATGCTGTGGCTCATGCACTCAAATACGGTGAATGCATCTCCCTTCTGTTCAGGCAACTCCAACTTCGCATACAGAAAACAGAACTAGCACCTTGGATGCCAAAATAGCCTCAAGAGGGCAGGAGAGAGGGAGCAAAGGCCCACTGCAATTTGGCTGGGGCTGGGAATTCGAACTACCGGGGATGGTGCAGGCAGCTCTGTGTTTGCAAAAGCTTGTCCTGCAAAGACCAGCCTGACTTTCTCCTTTGGCCTCAACATTAACACAGAACACGTAATTCCAGATGGCAGAGGAGGATGTTTCTACAATTTGCAATGACATAAAGTATATTTATATACTTCGCAATGGTATAAAGTAGAGGTTCATGGTTGAGCCTGAGAACCTATCCACCATTCATAGCTTTGTGTTTCGAAGAAAATGCCTACATACCTTGTTATTCTGTTAAAGAAAAATTTATTCAACGATATGTGTTAAAGCATGATCAGAAAGACTTTACGCAAGACCATCGTTATAGACACAGGAACCACTGCAATGAAGTCTTGCAATGGGATCAAGAGATTGGGCTTAACTCCAAACATGGCCAAGTATGGGGGCCAATGGATGGAAAATTACTAAGAGGAAGCATCAGCGGTAAGGAGGATACTGGCTAAACTGACCTAACGGGATTCTTGCTGAAGACAAGCCCGGGTAATCAGACATCACCAGGAGTGGAGGATGAGAAACCTGATCAGATATGGAGGTGATCCCACATGGAGGATGAGGGGTTCTGGCTAAACTGACTTAGGAGGGTTCTTTGCTACAACTGGATTTTACAAGGAAGTGCATAGGCGGGCTTAACAGAAGATCCAGAAGCCTGACAAAAGTTTGGCAATGCAAAGAATCTTTGTCAGTACATACCCACCTCGAAAACCAACCGTGATGGTGCGGCTAATAACATTTACTCAGCCCATTCTTTGTATCAGGCACCATTCTAAGCATGTCTTATGCATTCTCTCATTTAATCTCAGCAATTATCCTCCAAGGCAGGTACTATGCTTATTTCTATTTTCCAGATGAGGGAACAGGCTCAGAAAAGTGAAGCTGTTTGTCCAAGGTTACTTGCGGATAAGGGAAGCCAAGGCTTCCATTGGTCCCCCCCAAAATATCTGAATCTGAAACTCAGGATGCTAAACACCATGCTTTCTGAGATTTAATGTATTAGTATGATCAAATCTTACGGGCAGAGGGTTAGGGACAGTCCAATTATTCAGCCATATACCCCTGTGGCTAAGACAAAGGCTAAGGCCGGGTGGACTTCAAATAAAGGTGTATTGAATTAATAAATGAAGGAGGCTGGGCGTGGTGGCTCACACCTGTAATCCCAGCACATTGGGAGGCTAAGGCAGGCGGATCATGAGGTCAGGAGTTTGAGACCAGTCTGGCCAACATAGTGAAACCCTGTCTCTACTAAAAATACAAAAAATTAGCCAGGTGTGATGGTGTGCACCTGTAATCCCAACTACTCGGGAGGCTGAGGCAGGAGAATGGCGTGAACCCAGGAGGCGGAGGTTGCAGTGAACTGAGATTGCGCCATTGCACTCCAGCCCGGGCGACAGTGTGAGACTCCACCTCAAAAATAATAATAATAATAAATAAATAAATAAATGAAGGGATATTGTCCCTGAAAGACCAGCCCGAGCAACATAGCGAGACTTCATCTCTACAAAAAAAAAAAAAAAAAATTAAGTAAGCTCAGTGGCATGAGTTTGTAGTCCCAGCTACTGGGGAAGCTGAGGCAGGAAGATGGCTTGAGCCCCGGGCTTCAAGTCTTCAGTGAGCTATGATTGCGTCACTGCACTCCAGCCTGGACAACAGAGCAAGACCCTGTCTCCAAAAAACAAGGTGTAACTTAATGCAGTGAAAATCACCTCTTGTATGGATAGCTCTGCAAGGTTTTTATTTGTTTGTTTGTTTGTTTGTTTGGAGACAGAATCTCACTCAGTCACCCAGGCTGGAGTGCAGTGGCACGATCTCGGCTCACTACAACCTCTGCCTTCCGGTCAGTTCAGGTGATTCTTGTGCCTCAGCCTCCTGAGTGGCTGGAATTATAGGCACACACCAGCACGCCTGGCTAATTTCTGTATTTTTTGTAGAGATAGGGTTTCACCATGTTGGTGAGGCTAGTCTCCAACTCCTGGCCTCAGGTGATTCACCTGCCGTGGCCTCCCAAAGTGCTGGGATTACAGGCGTGAGCAACTGCGCCTGGGCTATTCTGCAAGTTTTGATAAACAATTTTTTTTGTTTTTTGAGATGGAGTCTTGCTCTGTCGCCAGGCAGGAGTGCAGTGGCCCCATCTCAACTCACTGCAACCTCTGCCTCCCGGGTTCAAGTGATTCCCCCGCCTCAGCCTCCTGAGTAGCTGGGACTACAGACGTACACCGCCACGCCCGGCTAATTTTTTGTATTTTTAGTAGAGACGGGGTTTCACCATGTTAGCCAGGAT
>NW_012120154.1:1982831-1984288 GCF_000951035.1 Colobus angolensis palliatus | reverse complement strand
GCCACTAATTTTTTGTATTTCAGTAGAGACGGGGTTTCACCATGTTAGCCAGGATGGTCTCAATCTCCTGACCTCATGATCAGCCCACCTTGGTCTCCCAAAGTGCTGGGATTACAGGCATGAGCCACCACGCCCGGCTGACAAACTTTTTTTATTTTATTACTAAAACATGTTTTAGTAATAAAATAAATTGACAATTTTATTAATTGTGTAACCAGTCCCATAAACAAGACATGGAATGATTCTATTATGCCTCTGAATTTCCCCATGGCTCTTAGTAGTAAATGTCTGCCCACCAATCCCCTGGCAACCACTGATCTTTTTTCTGTCCTTAACAGTTTTGCCTTTGCAAAAATGTCACATAAAGGGAATCCTGCAGTCTCTAGACATTTGAGTCTGGCATCATTCACTTTGCATAATACATTTGAGGGTCACCCATATTGTTGAGTGTACTGTTCGTTGCTTTTTATTCCTGAGTAGTGTTTATTCCTGAGTAATGTACCACAGTTTGTACCCTCCCCACTTGAGAAGCATTTGGGTTGTTTCCAGGTTTGGGTTACTACAAATAAAACTGCTCCAAATATTTCTGTTCAGGATTAGGCCAGTGGCTCATGCCTGTAATCCCAACACTTTGGGAGGCCAGGGCGGGCGGATCACCTGAGGTCAGAAGTTCAAGACCAGCCTGGCCAACATGGTGAAATCCCATCTCTACTAAAAATACAAAAATTAGCCAGGCATAGCAGTGGGCACCTGTAATCCCGGTTACTCATGAGGCTGAGGCAGGAGAATCACTTGAACCCAGGAGGCGGAGGTTTCAGTGAGCCAAGATCGCACCACTGTGCCTCCCATAGTGCTGGATTAAACTTCTGTACATGGTCTCGATCTCCTGACCTCATGATCCGCCCGTCTCAGCCTCCCAAAGTGCTGGGATTACAGGCATGAGCCACTGCGGATCTTGGGCATCTTTTCATGTGCTGAGGTGCCATGTGTGTATCTTCTTTGGTGAGGTGTATAACTATTCAAATCTTTTGCCCATTTTTTAAAAAGTGGGTCCTCTCCTTATTTTTGAGTTTGAACGTTCTTTATTTGGGATGCAAGTTCTTTAGATCTATGCTTTGCAAATATTTTCTCCCAGACTATCATTTGTCTTTTCATACATTCTTTTAACAATGTCTTTTAAAGAGCAGAAGTTCTTAATTTTGATAAAGTCCAGTTTATCAATTGTTTCTTTTATGAATCATGTTTTTCATATTGTATCTAAGAACTCTTAACTTAAGGTCACAATGTGCTTTTTTTTTGAAATGGAGTCTCACTCTGTCCCCAAGGCTCACTGCAACTTCCACCTCCTGGGTTCAAGCGATTCTCCTGCCTCAGCCTCCCAAAGTGCTGGGATTACAGGCATGCACCGTGCCATGCCGAGACTATTAAAATTTCAAGGTACTAGGGAGCAACAGTTG
>NW_012120154.1:1980745-1982081 GCF_000951035.1 Colobus angolensis palliatus | reverse complement strand
CTCACTCTGTCCCCAAGGCTCACTGCAACTTCCACCTCCTGGGTTCAAGCGATTCTCCTGCCTCAGCCTCCCGAGTAGCTAGGACTACAGGAGTGCGCTGCCATGCCAGGCTCATTTTTGTATTTTTAGTAGAGATGGGGTTTCACCATGTTGGCCAGGATGGTCTTGATCGCTTGACCTCATGATCTGCCCGCCTGAGCCTCCCAAAGTGCTGGGATTACAGGCGTGAGCCACCGCGCCCGGCCTCTTCTAAAAGTTTTATATAGTCATAGTAGCCACCTTATAAGTGTGCTGGATCAAATGCAGAAATGTATGTAAAGCCCTTAGAACAAGGCCTGGTAAAGACTAAACAATCAGCTGAGCCTAAGATGGATATTGTCTATGTAATGTTTATAAGGAAGACCCTCAGGCCCAGCACACATTTCCTCCACACAGACGTTGTGTCCTGTCATCACAGAATGGCAGGATGCCAGAGAAGCAAAAGCCTCTACCCATATCCTCATCCAACCTGCTCCTGGAACCAGTGAAGGTAACTGAAGACATAGAGAGGCCACAGAGCTACAGGACAGCAGGAGAGCCAGCCCTGAAAGGTGGCCCTTCCCCTGCAGGGAGCACTCCTCCATCTAGCCTCCGTTTCCATGAAACCTGGAGGTCTAGCCCAAGCTGTGATGGGCTGATGGGGACTAGGCTCTGTTTACTGAGCACCTACTGTATGCCAGGCCCTTGGGTAAGGCACTGAATAAGTTAGACAACACCTGGGCCTCGGGAGCTCACAGACTAGCAGAGGAAGAGGCCATGAACAAACGATTGCGTAATTAATTGATGGATTCAGGAAAGGGGCAACGTTCTGGGGTAGGAGGGGATGGGGAAGAGGAAGTCTCAGCCGCCGCCGCTGTGCCAGGCCCCTCCAGGCTGGGGGTGGGAGGGTGCGCGGGCACAGGGACACGGATGACGTCATCGTAAGAGGCAGGGGAAAGGTGGTCCTGGGAGGTGGGGGCTGCTCTGGAGGGCTCTAAGAGGGTCATTCACTCGTGGATCATTCATTCACTTGAGAAATACTTATGCGGCGCCCACTGTGTACCAAGCACCCTCTAAGAAGGACGAACAAGGTTCCTGCCCTCTCATTATGTTTGGGGCCGACAAAGCGGCAGGAAACAGCCAAACAAATCAAGCATGAAGATGGTTTCAGCAGCGTCGACGGCTAGGAGGGGGGCTGCGACCGGGGCAGGGGACCGGGAATACGGAGCAGGGACACGGCCCGCACTTGATGCACACGCACCGCCCTCCCCCAACACTTTGCATGCGAAGAGGTCACCGCACTGGCTGCGAGCGCGCC
>NW_012120154.1:1966941-1980280 GCF_000951035.1 Colobus angolensis palliatus | reverse complement strand
CTTCCTGGGTCCCGGGCGGGCGGGAGCCCTGGCGCTCGCGGGAGACGCCGCTCCCGCTCCCGCTCCCGGAGCCTTGGTTTCCTGGGGCCCCCCGGTTCGTGCGCCCCCTTTCCCGCCCCGATTGCTGTGACCTCCAGGCCGCCGCTATGCAGCTAAAGGCTCGGATTGTGCGCGGCCACCAGGCCGGACTGGGGACCGCGGGGACGGAGCCGGGGTTTAAGGTGGCCTTTTTGCGGGGTGGATCAGGGCGTGGACCGTCTCGCTGGGGTGCACGCCGCGTCTGCGATGGACGTTGGAGGAGGAGAGGGTAGGGAACTGGGTTCATATTGCCTAGCCTGGTCCGTGTGGAGCGATGAGTCGGGAGCTGGGTACCTCTCTTCCACCCGGGAACTGCCTCTCCTTCCTGCGTGACCTTGGGAGCCACCCAGGAAATGTTCTCGAGAAATGAGGACTTTAATTCCGAGGTGGGGAGTGTCATCTCCTCTCTCATGCCTCAGTTTCCCAATATATAGACAAGGTGGGAGGAGCCTTCTTAAGGCCCCCTTGGGCTCTGACATTTCATGAACCGGTTAACACCCCTCCCACTCAGCATGCACCTGGATGCCCATGGCAGGTGTCTGGGAGAAAGGTCTGCTCCCGCAGTGAAGAGACCAGGTTGGCCTCCAGCCTAGCCGGGGGGCAGGGTCCTCAGTGCGGAGGGCTGAGTGGGACTCTTGTTCAGTCGGGTGGTCAGGGGGAGGATGGGTCAGAGACAGTGAGCACAGAGGGAGGAGTTCAGGTGCCTTGAGTGTCACCCCATGGAAAGAAGCCCTGCTGGGGTCTGAAGAGGGGGTTCCTGGGGCTCCCTGGGGTTGGCTGGCTGTAACCCAGAAACCCCCACTCGAAGTTCTGGCCTCTCCAGGCCTGGGGCCCATTCCTGATGGGCTCAGACTAGAAGGGCTTGGACTGGGGATGCTGGGCAGGGGCACTGTCAGGGACCCCAGGGGCTACCCCAAGGCCAACTGTGACCTCAGGGTGCTCAAGCTCCCTCGTTTCCTTGGTTTTCAGGGTCTGGTTGGTAGGATGGCTTGGGTATGTATCCCTGGCCTGCCAAGGATGACCCCATTTAAAGCCTTTTCTTCTCAAATGCCATCAGATGGGAGCTCTTTTAGGGCAGGAAAGCCTAATTCCTTTAGCCTTTATGTCAGCACCTGCACAGAACCCGGCACCCCAGCACATCTGCGAGTGTTTGTGGCTCTGAATTCATTCATCTGTGCCAGTCTCCTGCTCCCCAGATGCCCCGACAGACCCTTATCAAAGGTGGGAGCCCTGGGGGCACCTGCTGGATCAGGCGGGTGGGCTGTGTTCACTGCTTCAGTCTGCCTGCCCCTGGGCCTCTGGCCGGGAAGGGCGAAGCCGCTGGCTTTGTGAGGGGGCGTGGGCATTCTGTCTGTTTGGGTCATTTCTGCCTGTGATACTTTCATTTAGCAAAGCTTTATTGAATCTGCTGGGCCCTGAGGGAAGGCAGCGTGACTCAGAAGCAGCCCTTGTTCTCAGGAAGCCACAGTCACACTGGGGAGTGAGCCAGGTGCCCCTAGGCAGAGGCCACAAGAGCCAGGAGAGGGGTCTCCCTGCTGTGGAATCAAATTTCATGGTGAAGGTGATGTCAGATTGGGCCTGGTGGGATGAGGGTTTACACGTGTGCACATCCAGGGGCAAGGACATGGAAAGCAGGAGGAAGCATCAGCCCCTCGGAACATCCGTGAGGTGCAAGACCACACATAGCCACCCAGCCGGTTCCCCAACACTAGAGGAAGCTGAGGCTCAGCAAGGCCAAGTGCCTGGCCCAAGGTCACTAAGCATGTAAGTGGCAGACGAGCATTTGAGCTTAGGTCTTCCTGTCTCCAAAGTGTAGTTCTCCCCCTGGGACAGGGAAGAGTCCAGAATCCTGTAGTGTCAGGATTGGAAAGGACACAAAGGTCACCTGGGCCAACCAATGCTCAAACAACGCTGCAACCTCCCAGCCCCGCTCACACACGTGGATACAAGGCGCTCACTACTTTTGTCGAACCAAGAGGTGTCTGATATAGGCTGATTGACACCTTTAAAAGTAGCTTTTGTTCCTGATCAAAGTAACACCTGCCAATTATTGGAAAGTATAAAATTCACGTGTGATGGTTGCACGGTAGGCATGTACTTAACACCACTGAAATGGTGAAGATGGCAAATTGTATGTTACGTGTATTTTCCCACAACAGAAAAAGTTTGGTGGGGGGTGGTAATCACGTGATACCACCACTTAGGGAGGGCTGCAGTGAATATGGGGCTGTTTCCTTCTGGTCTTTTTGAAACTGTGTGGTGTGCTGAGCCATTTAAACGCATCAGGAGCTGCGGGGGATGCAGCTCATGCCTGCTCTTGGGCCTCACAACACAGGGCAGAGCAAGTGAAGCCTGACCTCCAGGACTAGGGTGACCCGTTTATCCTGGTGTGCTGGAACTTCCTGGCTTTAGCATTCCGAGAGACCCTCAATCCAGACAAACAGGGACAATTAGTCACCCTGTCCAGGACTCCTGGACAACCCAGACCTCTACCACAGCCCTGGAGGGGCCCTACCAGTATGTGCATATGGACCTGTGATTTTTTTTTTTCTTCTTCTTCTTTTGAGACGGAGTCTTGCTCTGTCCTCCAGGCTGGAGTGCAATGGTTTGATCTCGGCTCATTACAACCTCCACCTCCCAGGTTCAAGCAACTCTCCTGCCTCGGCCTCCCAAGTAGCCGGGATTACAGGCACACACCACCACGCCCAGCTAATTTTTGTATTTTTAGTAGAGATGGGGTTTCACCATGTTGGCCAGGCTAGTTTCGAACTGCTGACCTCAGGTGATCCACCCGCCTTGGCCTCCCAACATGCTGGAATTATAGGCGTGAGCCAGCACACCCTGCCTAGACCTGGGATTTTTGTAAAATTTGTAAGAGAAAGATTTTTTTTTTCTTCTGCTTTTCCAAAAGAGGGCCTCCAAATCATGTAAGCTTCAGGGCCTCACCAACCTGGACCTACCCTGGAACCCAAGCCCTCCCAGTCCCTGGGTCAGCCTGCGCAGAAGCAGGGCCTCCAGGACCTGGCTTGTCTCTTTTTAATTTTTTTAGAGACAGGATCTTGCTGTGTTGCCCAGGCTGGTCTCAGACTCCTGGGCTCAAGTGATCCTCCCACCTCAGCCTTCTGAGTAGCTAGGATGACGAGGCGAGGCGAGGCGTGGGCCACTGCATCCGGCATGGCTTGTCTCTCGACTAAGGCTTTCTCACCTCTTGGTGTCATCGCCCCGGTGGCAGATCAGCTGCCACTCCTGGCACCCCCAGGCCACAGCTGTGACCTTCAGTAAGCGTCCCCTCCCCACTGTCTGTGCCTCAGTCTTCCCACCCGAACTGGTCTGGGCTGGGTCAGAAGTGCCTGATCTGTTGCGCTGTGACTGCAGCCTGTCAGTGACTCATTTCTTTGTTCCAAAGCCAGATGGGAAAAAAAGGAGTTACAGCAAGGAGCTAAACTGATTTAATAGAAAGGACCACCTTTTATTTGGAGTTTAGATTCTTTTTTGCAGGGGGCTAAAATGGACTATAGGGAATGAATATCAGTGCTGGTAGATGAGTTTTTTGTTTTTGTTTGTGTTTTTGTTTTGAGATGGAGTCTTTCTCTGTCGCCCAGGCTTTGGCTCACTGCAACCTCTGCCTCCCGGTTTCAAGTGATTCTCCTGCCTCAGCCTCCTGAGTAGCTGCGATTACAGGCACCTGCCACCACGCCCAGCTACTTTTTGTATTTTTAGTAGAGACAGGGTTTCACCATCTTGTCCAGACTGGTCTCAAACTCCTGACCTAGTGATCCACCCGCCTCAGCCTCCCAAAGTGCTGGGATTCCAGGCGGGAGCCACCGCACCCAGTCAATGTTTCTTTAGTTCTCCATTGTGACAAAATGAAAATGATAAAATGTTTGAAATGTTGCCATTTTCAGGGTTCATTTTTTAAGGGCTTTGGCTGTAATACCACATGGTTCTGTAAGTGGACTGGGTATCTTCCCCCCCGTTTTACACATGACAGAATTAAGGCTCAGCCTGGAGAAGTGACTTGTGCTAGCTCAAGGCCTGGGCTTGTCAGAGCCTTGGTTTGAACCTGGCCTACTGGGTTCCATGTTCTAAGTACTCCCTGTGGCTTCCCTGCCTGGATCTCCATGACACCAAGGGGTGGCCTGAGGGAGGTGGCTTTATACCCCGGTTTTATCCACCCCCCTACCCCACCCCCCATCATCCCAAGTGAACACTGAATTTAGAAAGCTGAACTTGGCCAGGTGAGGTGCCTTACACTTATAATCCCAGCACTTTGGGAGGCCAAGGCGGGTGGACCACTTGAGGTGGAGAGAGGGGCTGTGAGCAGATCAAGGGTGTTTCGGAAGCTTGTGCAGAAGCTTTGTTTGGAGAGGGCTCTGTGGCTGGAAATGTATGGTCACGTCCAGCCTGTCCTCTCCCAGTACTGGGCACAGCCCCGTCACCTAGACAGGAAGGTGGACTCGTGGCCCTCATTTGGCATTTATTGCTGACCACCCTGGAGTGTTTCTCGCCTCTTCACCTCCTGTGGCCGGCTCCTCTGCTGCTGCTTCTCTCTCAGGTCTAGGACAGGGTCAGCTGCAAGGAGACCCCCAGGAGGTGATAGATTTCTGCTGTGTCTTGGGCACTTCGTCGTGTCCAGGGACAGCCCAGGGGCAGCCTAGAGAGCCTGAGAAAGCCTGGGGCATCAGGAGCAGGGCCATCAGAGTGGGACCTTGGGAAATCCCTACCTCTTTCAGCCTCAGTTGCCTCATCTGTAACATGGGATTGAAGGGCCTGGGTTTGGGGAGGCTGCGAGGGCTTATGAAAATTCTAATTTTGGCCAGGTGCGGTGGCTCATGCCTGTAATCCCAGCACTTTGGGAGGCGGAGGCAGGTGGATCACCTGAGGTCAGGAGTTCAAGACCAGCCTGGCCAACATGGTGAAACCCTGTCTCTACTAAAAATACAAAAAATTAGCCAGGCGTGGTGGCGCACGCCTGTAGTCCTAGCTACTTGGGAGGGTGAGGCACGAGAATCACTTAAGCCCTAGAGGCGGAAGTTGCAGTGAGTCAAGAACATGCCATTGCACTCCAGCCTGGGCTAAAAGAGTGAAACTCCATTTCAAAATAAATAAATAAATAAATAAAAATAAAGGAAAAGAAAATGCAAGTTTTTTTGGTTTGTGTTTTTTTTTTTTTTTTCAGATTGGAGTGCAGTGGCACGATCTTAGCTCACTGCAGCCTCTGCCTCCCAAGTTCAAGCAATTCTCCTGCCTCAGACTCCAGGGTAGATGGGATTACAGGCATGTGCCACTGCACTGGACTAATTTTTGTATTTTTAGTAAAGACAGGGTTTCATCATGTTGGCCAGGCTGGTCTCGAACTCCTGACCTCAAGTGATCCGCCTGCCCCAGCCTCCCAAAGTGCTGGGATTACAGGTGTGAGTCACCTCACCCAGCCTGAACGCAAGTTTAAAAGGCCTGCCGTACGTCTGCTGTGGTGGGTTTTGTCATCCCCTCCTTAGATGAGAAGCTGAGGCCCAGAGAGGTTAATTGGAGTCGCTGGGATCGGAACCCATAGCCCCTGCTCCAGGGAGTCCCCAGCCATGTGGGGAGTCCCACATGAGCAGCGCATGCAAAGCTGTTGGGCGGGCCTGAGCCCCAGAGAGAAAAAACAGAGGCTGGGAGAGGAAGGAAAGAGAGGAGGAGAAGCCAGGAGGGGGAGGGAGGGAGGAAGGGAGAAGCAGATGGCAGGGCTGTTGGAGGGAGCCGCACTTGGCATCCAGACCGGAAGAACCAGCTGTCAGGTGGGAGGGGAGGCAGAGCAGGCGCTGGGGAGTGCCTTGGCCTGGAGACCTGAGGCTGCGTTCTGCACCCTCTCTGCCTGTGATTGGCCGTGTGACTGGAGCAAGAGGCTGATGCTGTCCTGGCCTGAGTTTCCCCATCTGTCAAATGGGAAAGGGATAGTTGGATTGCTCTGGTGGTTCCCAACCTTTCCACCCTTGAAGAACCTCACTCTTGCTCCTAGTGGACTCCAGGTTGGGAACTTTGGATCGGTCAGTCTTTAGAGAAGTGATGTTGGGGCCAGGCGCGGTGGCTCAAGCTTGTAATCCCAGCACTTTGGGAGGCCAAGGCGGTTGACTCACTTGACATCAGGAGTTTGAGACCAGCCTGGCCAGCATGGTGAAACCCTGCCTTTACTAAAAATACAAAAATTAGCCGGTGTGGTGGTGCCTAGGATTATGCTTGTAATCAATCCTAGCTACTCTGAAGACTGAGGCACGAGAATCACTTGAACCACGAGGTGGAGGTTGCAGTGAGCTGAGATCCCGCCACTGCTTTCCAGCCAGGGCAACAGAGCGAGACTCTGTTTCAAAAAAAAAAAAAAAAAGTATTGTTTGGAGCCATCTCCTCATGCTTTGGGGGGGCCTGCAGCAGAGGGGAGCCTGGGCCCCAGGTCTATCCATGGGAGCAGAGCAGACAGCGTCAGCTGGAGCCTGGAAGGGCAGTCATGCCCTGTGTTTTGGGAGAACCTTCCCTTCCAGGGATGGGGATTTGCTCAGCTCTCCACTGCTGGTGGAGCAGGGGCCAGGTAAAGGGGACTGGGAGGGAGGGGCGGCTGTGTCGCTGGGACAGCCCCAAGCTGTCCGACCCAAGCTGCAATCATGCAGGAACCTTAACAAGCTGGGGCTCCTCCAGTACCTCACACAGTCCAGGGGGCAAGAGTTCCTGAGCCTTCAGCCCCTTCCAGAATGTCCCTGACACCTTTTGTAAATTACACTGTTACCTGGCCTCCCCCAGACCCTGCTTCCTGCAGCCTGCTCAGTGGGGGCCACTTTATCCCTCAGACCCTCCCTCGCTGGGCCTAGAGGTCCACAGGGTCCTTCTGGTTCCTGAGGCCACTTCCAGGCCATTGTCCCCCAGCTTTGAATCTCACACCAGCACTGGGTCACCCATTCCCCTTCACGATAAGCCGGCTCCAGGCCACTTTGCCCGTTCTTCAAAGATGCCTACCCAGGCCGGGCGCGGTGGCTCATGCCTGTAATCCCAGCACTTTGGGAGCCCGAGGCGGGCAGATCACGAGGCCAGGAGATCGAGACCATCCTGGCTAACACAGTGAAACCCTGTCTCTACTAAAAATACAAAAAATTAGCCAGGCGTGGTGGCGGGCGCCTGTAGTCCCAGCTACTCGGGTAGCTGAGGCAGGAGAATGGCGTGAACCCGGGAGGTAGAGCTTGCAGTGAGCCGAGATCGCACCACTGCACTCCAGCCTGGGCGACAAAGCAAGACTCCGTTTCAAAAAAAATAAAATAAAATGAAATAAAAATAAAAAGATGCCCACCCTGGCTCAGTGTCAGCCCTCTCCAGCACTACTCCTGCTCCAGTCCTGGTCATTGGAGTGTTTATTTCTGTGACCCTTCCCACACCCTTGCCCCCTCTCCCCGCATAGTCTTGTCCGCCAGCCTCAGCCACTGTCACAAGCTGGACCCTAGCTAGGCCTGGCCTCGCCTTCCCAGTAGCCTCTCGCACTTCCTGATCCTTCTTCCAGGCATCTCCTCCAACCCTCCTACCTTTCCACCTCCCTCTCCCTCCCCTGATCCTAGGTCCTTGGGCCTGGGGCCTCTGAACCGCTGATCTTCCCCTGTGCACTGGCCCTCACCACCCCTTGGTCCCTGCTGTCCCCCTTCCCACCTCCCGGTGGCCACGTGCTGCAGCTCCAGCCCTTCTGTGCATCACACTCACCTGGCACAGCTCTGGTTAAATTCAGTCCTAGGCGTCTTCACACCTGCCCACCTCCTCCTAGACTATCTCCCCTGTTCTGGTGGCCTAGGCCAGCCTGGCTGCAGCCTAGTGAGCCTGTTTCTCTCACCTACTCGTGGACACACGTCCATCAATTCTCTCCCTCTTTCTCTCCTCCACCCTCAGTTTCGCCCTCTCTACTCTTGGCTCTTCCGCATCAGCTTGCAAATGTGCGTGATTCCCCATCTCAGGAAGACACTCCCTCACCCATTTCTCTGGTCCTTCAGAAGAGTTGTCACCATCTCCAGGTTTTCTTCTGCAGTCTCCCACATGCACTCCCCACGGGCTCTCTCTCCCCTCCTCGCCATCTTCTCAGGCTCATTCCTGACCTTCACATTGCCAATCTCACGGCCGACTGTTGTTGATGGATCTCTCAGCAGCATCTGGCAGCGTGAGGGGTTTATGCATCCTCCCTTGAATCCAGACAGCCGCAGAATGTGGACACCCTCACCCCGCTTGTCCTCTCTTTAATATACATGCTGAGCACGGGCCGGATGAGGTGCCTGGTCTACAGGGAGGGCTGACAGTCTAGTGGAGGGAAATGTGACAGAAACCTGTTAAAATATGGAGATGAGCACAGACCCTTAGAGAGGGACAGGCAGGTGACACCAGCATTGAGTCAGTGTTGAGAGGGCAGGAGCCAGCCAGGCAGAGAAGGGGGAAGGAGGAATAGCGAGGGCAAAGGCTGAAAGGCCTGGCAGAGCAGAGACAAGCATACACCCTGCTGGGTAAGAACTGCATCTGTCATAGCCCCAGGGCTAGGTTGGTTCCAGGCATCTCCTAAGGGCCCCACCTATGAATGGTTGAGGTGGGAACCGCACCGATCAGTCTTTCTCCTAGCCACTGTTCTCCTTCAGGTGTCCCAACTGGCCTTTAGGGCCCTGCCTCCCCATGAAGCCTTCCTGGATTCTCCCAAGCTTGCGCTCCCCTCCCTGCTTCCCTTGGGCTCTGTGGGGATGACCGACAGAAATCTCAAACCAGGGAGCTTTCCCCTTCTGTGCCTTTCTTCACTAGAAGGTGAGGCAGGGCCTGGGACCAGATTATTTCCCTGATGACCTGGAATTTGCACAGCAGGAGAGAAACCAAACAACATCAGGCAGTGCAGGGACTGGCAGGGCGGAGGCAGGCACTGGGATGAGGAAAAGCAGACAGAACTGGATGGGGTAATCCTGCCCTTTTTCTTTTTCTTTTTTTTTTTCTTTTTTTTGAGACGGAGTCTCGCTCTGTCGCCCAGGCTGAAGTGCACTGGCCGGATCTCAGCTCACTGCAAGCTCCGCCTCCCGGGTTTACGCCATTCTCCTGCCTCAGCCTCCCGAGTAGCTGGGACTACAGGCGCCCGCCACCTCGCCCGGCTAGTTTTTTGTATTTTTTAGTAGAGACGGGGTTTCACCGTGTTAGCCAGGATAGTCTCGATCTTCTGACCTTGTGATCCGCCCGTCTCGGCCTCCCAAAGTGCTGGGATTACAGGCTTGAGCCACCGCGCCCGGCCTCCTTTTTCTTTTTCTTTTCTTTTTTCTTTTTTTTTTTTTTTTTTTTTGAGACAAAGTCTCACTATGTTCCTAGGCTGGTCTCAAACTCCTGGGTTCAAGTGATCCTCCTGCCTCGGCCTCCTGCATAGCTGGGATTACAGTCATGAGCCACCGTGCCCAGCCAATTTCCCCCTTTTTCATGAGGCTCCAAGGCCCCCTTGAGGTTACTCAGCCAGAGGAGAGGAACAGGGGCATTCTGGAAAGAGGGAGGGCCGGGCAGATCACCCAGGCCCAGCCTCAGCACCTTGGGGAGTCAGGGGGCTTCTCACTCAGGCCCTGCCCAGCGGAGCCCACTCCACCCCCACCATCGAGCACTCCGAGGGGACAGCTTGCAGAGATTACGCCTAATCCCCAGCGGGTCACTTCCAAGGCTGCACAACCCGCTGTGAGGCAGGGGTGGAGGAGGGGCCGGAGCCCCACCTTCCCCACCCCCACCTATTCCCCCGGGCGAGGCTCTTCAGGAAGCCAAGGGGCTGCTCAGCACCCATCATGTGTCCTTGCGGCTTCAGCCGTTTTCCTCACATGACCCTGGGGGGAGGCAAGGCCCCGTTCCTGTGAAGGGGGGCCCTTGGCAATCTGACTCATTTCTCAAAGCATGACCACTCCTTTCTTCCCTCAGCCTTTCCCAGGAGGCAGGATGGATGCCTGCACCAGGACAAGGGCAGGAAGGCTGGGTTCAGGTTGTAGGGAGAAGACTCGGCAGCCCCCTTTCCAGGGAGTGAGCTCCCTGTGCACAGGGGTGTGCAAGCGGAGGTGCCAGCCAAGGATGCTGAGGAGGGGATAATTCTCCTGCCCACCATGTGCCGCCTGGGCCTCTCAATCAGAACTCCCCTCGAAGCCTTTCCTGACCCTCTTCCTGGGTCTGGGGGAGAGACGTACACCCAACCACTGAACCACCAAATAGCAGAGAAGTTATATAGTTATGTTACCGAGAACATTCAGGCCCTGGAGAGTACTTGAGATCTGGAGTCTGGTCTGGAAGGCTTCTCTGGGGAGGTGTCTTTTGCATTGTAGATGTGGATGTTGAGGAGCCAGCTGAGGGAAGATCTGGACAAATACAGGCATCCCAGGCAGAGGAAAGAGCCGAGTGTGAAGGCCCTGAAGCAGGAATGAACTCAGGAGGGCTTGGGAGGGAAGTATTGGGAAGCTTCAGAGGCAGGCAGGAGCCCTGGGGTGTGGTGGGAGAAGGTCTTTACCCGGGCAGGGGGCGGTGGGTGAGCATCGATCCAAGATTCTAGAGCTGGGGGTTGACATGTCCTGACTTGGGTTTAAGGGGATTGTCTGGCTGCTATGAGGGGACAGAGTGTGGGAGTGCAAGTGGACATATGGGCTGCTGTCATTGCCTGGAGAGGGGTGACAGTGGCCTGCCCCCGGGTGGAGGGACTTGACAGTTTCGGGAAGAGGCTGAAGCAGCTGGCCCGAATGTCAGACTGGTTGGAAGGGTCGAGTATGAGCCCAGGACTAGGGCCCAGCAGCTGGTGCTGAGGAGGCTGAGAGAGGTCGCTGGGGAGGCTGAGAGAGCCTGGGGCACTGGAAGAAGGACTTGTGGCCCAAGCAGGGGGACCTCAGGGCCATTCTAGGGTGATGGACTTTATCTGCAGCCTGCAGAAGGACTGTTGAAATTTGGAGTGGGTGAGATCCCTCTGGCTGCTGCCTGGGGACTGCCTGAAGGAGGCTGGAGAGGAGGCTGTGGTGGTGTCAGCACCTGGGCACGGGCAGGGGCCAGCTGCCTGGCTGCCTGTGCCGCAGGGCAGGGACCAGGGCTCCCCCGAGCCACCCAGCTCAGGGATGTTCCTGCGCAGGGCAAAGTAGACAGTTCCATTTGGAGCTGGGAGGACAGAGTGCCATGGGCTCCAGATGTCATCTCTCTGCAGCTTATCTGGGGAAAGCCAGCATTTGTCTAAAAACGTTTAAAACCAGGCCTCTAGGAGGTTCCTGGCAACGTAACAGTGATCTCAGCCACCCCCATGCTGGCTGGGCACAGCTTGCCCTGAACCTTCGTTAGCCGACGCCCTGCAGTGGGTCCTAGGCACACCCTGGGTGGTCTGTCTGCAGAGGGGAGATACCATCTCCCCTCAAATAAAGTGAGCCCAGTGTCCTTTTGCACTGCGGGACACAGGGCTCTGGACCAGCAGGTGTGCCTCCTTGGTCTCATGTTGACCTTAGAGTTTGGGATTCTGGAATTCGATCCTTCATGGGTAGGCAGCTGGACACGGAGGTCGTGGGTGAGCTGGAGGAGCAGGCCCGGAAGTGAGGCAGGTTCCCCATTTACCTGCTGTGGGCCAGCCAGAGGCAGGGCCTCTCTGAGCCTTAGCCTCCCTGACTGTGAAATGCTCTAAGTATAAGACTGCTTTGTGGGGATGATTTCAGGTTTGTTTTTTCTTTGCAGATTTTTATGAGGATTAAAAGAGATGATTTAGGTGCCGTCTTCCACTGGCGTCAGCTCCGAGGAGGCTGTGGGCTGGTTCAGAGTCACAGGGTGGAGACACACTTGTAAATAGGTCCTGGTCAGGAGTGCCCAAGGCTCAGGGTGGAAAAGAGTGACTGGAAAGTGGGGTGTCCCTGCAGGTGTCTGGGAGTCACTATATCCCAGCAGCGTTCAGAGGGCAAAGAGGAGTTCACTCCCATTGAAGATGGGGAAGGTAGGAAGGCGGCTGCAGAGCTGTCAGACAGCCTGAGGATACCACCCACCCTCAGCCCTCTGGGGTGGCTACATAGGGTGGGAAGGGGGACAGATGAGACCAGGGTAGACCACAAAGGCCTTGGTGCTTCTGGGTCTCTGTTTCTGTGTGTCTCTAAATCCAGCAGCCAAGGATCCTGAAATCCAAGATTCTGAGATTCCTTCTGATTTGTTTTTCTGAGTTTGACATAGATCTCCACCAAGCGCCATCTGGAATCCGTTTTTAAAAAAGACTCAGGATTGGATTTTAAAGAGGGCGGAAAAAAACCAAAGAGGCTTGGCAGGTTTACCTTGGTGCCTTTTTTTAGCGTTTGCTTTAGCTCGAGGGAAGCTTGTTTTCCCTCTGCTTACTGGTGACCTGGGTCCTCCCTTGACCATCACCCTCCGTCCGCTCCTGTTTCTGGGAGAGGCTCTGCCTCTGGCTCTGCCTCTGAAGACCTGTCTCCTTTCCCTGCAGCAGATCCACTTGTTGAATGAATTTCCCCCGGTGCCTCGGCTGCTGTGGCCAGTGTGGAATTTCATTCTGGTTTCATTTCCGGTTCTCCAGTGGCTCCTTGCGGCTGCTCTGTGTGCTCCTTGCTGTCCCTGCAGATCTGGCCTTAGCAAGTGACCCAGGGATGCTGCCTGGCACAGGGCACCAGCTTTGGATCCGGAGAGACTCAGGTTCAAGCCTCAACTCCACTCCTGCCCAGTTGTGAGAACTGGGCAGGTCCCTAGAAGCAGCTCTAGAATGGGAATAAGAATATTGAGCTGGTAGAGTCGAGAGCATCCATTTCTGGGCACACAGCAGGCCCTGGGCAAGTCTCTGTTCCTCCTCCCATGTACTGTGAGTGGCTGAGGAGCAGAAACCTGAGGCTCGTGTCGTGCTTTGGGGGAGCTCCCACTCGGGGTAGGGGACAGCAGCTAAATGGAGAAGTTAAACCCTTGACATAGAGGGCAGCTGACAGTCTTGCAGGGGGTTCAGGAGACTGCAAGCGACTGTCTGTGTCCTCAGCGATGTACCTTCCCTTCCCCGAGCCTCAGTTTCCCCACTTGTGGACCAGCAGGCTATAAGGGCGTGGCATTTGCAGGGGACGGCTCTGCTTCCCATTATCATTATTGAGTCTAAACTCCATGACTTCTTCCTCCATCTGCTCTTTTCTTTTTCTTTTTTTTCTTTTTCTTTTTTTTCTTTTTACCACACCTGGCTAATTTTTGTATTTTTAGTAGAGACAGAGTTTCACCATGTTGATCAGGCTGGTCTCGAACTCCTGACTTCAAGCGATCTGCCTACCTCAGC
>NW_012120154.1:1962662-1965923 GCF_000951035.1 Colobus angolensis palliatus | reverse complement strand
CTCCTGAACACACCCAGCTTATTCGCACCCAGGGCCTTGGCACCTGTGACTGCTTCTTCCCTGGGCTCAGGTCCCTCACTGAGTCGGGCTTCTGCTCAAAGGTCGCTGCATCAGAGACCTCCCTGGACCACCAGTCCGCCTCCTCTTGCTCTGCTTCATTCTTCGTGACGCTTGTCTCCCTTGGTGAGAACAGGGACCTCACACATCTTGTTCCCAACTGTGTCCTCAGCCTCTTGCACAGGTCTGGTACCTGCTAGGTGCTCAGGAAATGTCGGGTGAACGAACGGCTGATGTCAAGCCCCAGAAGAGGCCTCCCAGGCCCCAGGGCAGGGCAGGCAGCTCACTCACTCCACTCCAGCAAACAAACAGCAAAATAAGTTATAGCTCAGCCTATAGCATGCGGTAGGGACAGTCAGTCTTCCAGGGAGGAAAACAGAAAGGGGCCTGGGGCATGCAAAGGTGGGGAGGCAGGTGGTAGGGGGAGTGGAAGGAGGTGAGACCCCAGGAGTTGTGGGCAGGGCCAGTACATGAAGGGCCTTGACCCCATCCCTAAAAGCTTGGGTTGTAGGCCGTGTGAGGTGGCTCACGCCTGTAATCCTAGCACTTTGGGAGGCCGAGGCGGGCGAATCACCTGAGATCAGGAGTTCAAGACCAGCCTGGCCAACATGGCACAACCCTTTCTCTACTAAAAATACAAAAATTAGCTGGGTATGGTGACGCGTGCCTGTAATCCCAGCTACTTGAGAGGCTGAGGCAGGAGAATGGCTCGAACCCGGGAGGCAAAGGTTGCAGTGAGCCAAGGTCACACCACTGCACTCCAGCCTGCACAACAGAGTGAGACCCTGTCTCAAAAAAAAAAAAAAAAAAATGTCCCCAGCACAGCCCACCAGGCCTTGTCCTGCTGCCTGTCCCATGTACTCAGTTCCCGGGTCACTGCTCCAGCCACATTCCTTCTCACCTCACCGTGCAAAACCTTTTCCTGCCTTCGGCCTTTGCACTTTCTGTTCTTGTGCCAGGAACATGCTTCCCCCAGATCTTTGCAGGCCTGGATCATTCTTGTCTCCACCCAGAAGCCCTGTTTCAGGGCCCTTTTCCCTGGCCACCATTGCTCCCTGCTGGCATTTGCCAGGGACCGCCATTGCCCCTGTGATCTGTTCCAGAGTTTAGTGACAGTCTAGCCTTCTGGGGCTGCTTGCTTCTGGCTAACACGGTGAAACCCCATCTCCACTAAAAATACAGAAAATTAGTCGGGTGTGGTGGCGTGTGCCTGTGGTCCCAGCTGCTTGGGAGGCTGAGGCAGGAGAATCGCTTGAAGCCAGGTTCAAACGCCCTTGCCCTTCCTTGCATGCATGACCTCACTGATTCCTCACAATGCATCGTTGGTTTCGGTGCTATTGTTGCCCCCACTTGACAGATGCAGAAACTGAGGCTCAAGAGGTTAAGTCAGTGGCCTTAGGTCACCCCACTGGTCAAGTGGCCACACCGGGATTCAGTGGGCCCAGGTCATCTGAGTCAGAGTCCTGCTCCCCACACAATCGGCTCCCACAGCAGGGTCTGTTGGATTGACTTACTGCCTGGTGCCTCTCCCAGCGCAGTGCCAGGAGCTGAGAAACTTGTGACCTGTGATGAATGCCTGACTGAGGCGGGTGTCTGCTGGGACCGTGGGGCCCCACCCGGTCCCTCCAACGCTGTTTTGCTCTTGCTCTGCACCCTCTTGGGGACACATCCTCTCCAGCACTTTCCTCCTGGCCTCTCTGAGGACTCCCTGCCTCTGTCGCCCAGGAGAGCCCAGTCTTAATGGTTCCTCCTCTGCTGTCCTGAGGGCCCAGGCTTCTGCCTGCCTGTTTCCCCTCCCACCTCCTCTCTGTCTTTGGGGAGCCTGATACTGTTCTGGTTTTGGAAGGAGATCCACAGTTATTTTCAGCGGTGGCAGCAGTGGGGTATCCTCCAGCCCCCGGGAGCACGTGTCTGTTAGTAAGTGTTCGAGAGGGGTCTTCCTGGTGTTATTCCTCTTTTCTGGGGCCTCTAGAGAGGAAATGAACGTTATGAAAAGCTCTGCTCTGGGTACTTGCTCTAATTCTCCCATCAGCCCCAGAGGGGATGTTAATTTTTACAGAGGACCAATCTGAGGCTTGGAGAGGCTAAGTCACTTGCCTGAGGCTACCCAGTATAAGCTGCAGGCCTTGGATTTGAATTGGCAGGTCTGTATGATTCCTCAGTGTCTGAAGTCTCTTTCTGATCGGGAGGCTTTTCTGTTCTGGTTTGGTAGCATCTGGTGACATCCAGGACTGGGCCTCAGATTCCCCACCTGACAGCTTTCTGTTAGGAGCCTTGGACTTGTTACAGTACATCAGTGCAAGGGGTTGTGTGACTAACAGTCCATGGAGTTGTGCAGTCCACAGCCCAGACAGCTGGCCATGTACTGCACATCTCCCAGTGTTCAGAGTCTGCCTTGCTTGTCTTGGTTTGTCAGTAGCTCAGGAGCCCCTTTGACAATGGCTCTGAAGTCCTGACTTCAAAGGCGCTCCCCACTGTGCCTCTGAGCACCAGACTTGAGACTGAGTCGAGCCACCTGATCCCCAGTCACACTGAGGCTACCCTCCCAGCCTTTCTCCCTGCTGGCCCTCTGCCTGATCCCTTGGGTCTCTGGGAGTAAATTCCACCCCTTCCTCAGGGCCAGGCTGAGAGTCAGCTTGGCCAGGTGGAAAAGAACACAGGTCTGGGAATCAGGAAACCTGGGTTCAACTTCAGCCTCTGCTGGTGACAACAGTGCCACCTTCTCTTTCTGAGCCTTAGTTTTTCTACTCTGCCAATTGGGGACAGTATAAATAGCCCTCTCCACTCGAGGGGTGATGGCTGCAGACCTGTGAGAGGCAGACCTGTGGGCCCCGATGCCCTCATGGGTCTGAAGTCTCATGGTCATGGGGTCTTCCCAAATCAGGACTGGCAAATGGTGGCTCACGGGCCACCACTGCCCACGTCTGTGCCCATGGCTGAATCAGAACACAGCTTCAGAATCCTTTCATTTTTTTACTGTGGCCAGATTAGCATAACATACCATTTTAATGTTGTATAATTCAGTGTACATTTTTTTCTTTTTTATAATTTATAATTAATTTATTGTAGAGATGGGGTTTTGCTATATTGCCCAGGCTGGTCTCAAACTCCCAAGCTCAAGCAATCCTCCCACCTCAGTCCCCCGACTAGCTGGGACCACAGGTGCATGCCACCATACTCAACTAATTTTTTTTTTTTTTTTTT
>NW_012120154.1:1960396-1961517 GCF_000951035.1 Colobus angolensis palliatus | reverse complement strand
TGCTGCTACTGTACTAATATATCCTGTGCATTATAAAATCCCTGTAAACTATAGGCATCTTAAAGATATAAGATAATATTAAGAATGCTTCTCATATTTTTCCCATACCCGTCCTGGAATCATTACCCATCCTGGGCATCAGCCATGGAAGAAAATGTGTTCAACTCACATTGAAATTGTAGCTTCTGAGGCCGGGCGTGGTGGCTGACTCCTATAATCCCAGCACTTTGGGAGGCTGAGGTGGGCAGATCACCGAAGGTCGGGAGTTTGAGACCAGCCTGACCAACACGGAGAAACCCCATCTCTACTAAAAATACAAAATTAGCCAGGTGTAGTGGTGCATGCCTGTAATCCCAGCTACTTGGGAGGCTGAGGCAGGAGATGAATCCAGGAGGCAGAGGTTATGGTGAACCAAGTTTGCACCATTGCACTCCAGCCTGGGCAACAAGAGCGAAAGTCCATCTCAAAAAAAAAAGCAATTATAGTTTCTGGCCGGGCATGGTGGCTCACGCCTGTAATTCCAGCATTTTGGGAGGGTGGGGCTGGTGGATCATTTGAAGTTAGGAGTTCAAAACCAGCCTGGCCAATATGGCAAAACTCCATCTCTACTAAAAATACAAAAAATTAGCCAGGCATGGTGGTGAACACCTACAGTCCCAGCTACTCGGGAGGCTGAGGCTGGTCTTGAAGTCCTGGACTCAAGTGATCCTCCTTTCTCAGCCTCCCAAAGTGCTGAGATTACACACGTGAGACACCACGCCCAGCCAAAAAGCATGAACTTTAGAGTGAGTTACCCTGGATTTGAAGCCAAGCTCTGTCACTGACCAATTGTGTGACTTTGGGTGTGTTAACAATAGCTGAGCCTTAACTGTCTTATCTGCAAAATGCTGATGGTGCAGGGTGTATTGGCAAGCTATTGTTGCATAATAAATTGCCCTACAACATAAGGCTTAAAACAAGAAATATTTGTTATCTGACAGTTTCTGTGGGTGAGGAATCTGCTTAGCTGGTGCCACTGCCTCAGGGTCTCTAACAGGCTGTAATCACAGCATCAGGTAGGGCTGTGGTTTCATCTGATGGCTCAACTGAAGGTAGATCCTTTTTTTTTTTTTTTTTTTTTT
>NW_012120154.1:1955798-1959261 GCF_000951035.1 Colobus angolensis palliatus | reverse complement strand
AGTAAAGATGGGGTTTCACCATGTTGGCTAGGCTGGGTTTCAAACTCCTGACCTCATGATCCACCTGCCTCTGCCTCCCAAAGTGCTGGGATTACAGGCGTGAGCCACCGCGCCTGGCCCAAGAGTTTTTGTTTTTGTTTTTGTTTTTTTTTGTTTGTTTGTTTTTGAGACAGAGACTCTCTCTGTCACCCAGGCTGGAGTGTAGTGGCATGATCACGGCTCACTAAAACCTCCGCCTCCTGGGTTCAAGAGGTCCTCCCTCTCATCTTCCCTGGTACCTGGGACTGCAGGCATGCACCACCATACCTGGGTAAGTTTTGTATTTTTTAGTAGACGTGAGGTTTTGCCATGTTGCCCAGGCTGGTCTCCAACTGCTGAGCTCAAGTGATCCTCCTGCTTTGGCCTCCCAAAGTGCTGGGATTACAGGCATGAGCCACTGCCCCTAGCCCACTGTTACTTTTTCATTCATTACTCCATCCACTTGCCGGGTCTGGCTAGGGACCTGAGACCCCAGACCAGCCCACAGCTCTGCAGAGGGAGGGGAACACAAGATGGGGCCCAGCGCGTGCCAGCTTCTGGAGGAGTCAGCCTGGGGGTGGGGGCTGGACAGGTTCACAGCCCAGGAGGGCCTATGGCTCCTTGTTATTTGGGGTGGGTCCAGTCCCAGGATATCTTGGTGTCAGTGCCCGGGAAGACCTTTAAGACCTGGCTGAGGGGTGGTGGAAGAGGCCACATCTATAGTCAGAGGGTCCTCAGTGCCTGTGGCTGAGGAAGGAAGTGATTGACACCCACCTGCATTGTGTGACCCACGCAAGTTGCTCTGGGGACCCCGCTCTGAAATGCCTGCTTCACCTGGGCCTTGTAGCTCATGGAGGGCCAGGCAGCAGGTGAGGGTGGCAGCCTCCCTGTCCCCTGGGTGGTGTCAGGCAGGGCTCTGCCCAGGTCTAAGGTGTGGCCCCGCCCCCGACAGCTGTTCTCCATAGTGGTGTTCGGCTCCATCGTGAACGAGGGCTACCTCAACAGCGCCTCCGAGGGAGAAGAGTTCTGCATCTACAACCGCAACCCCAACGCCTGCAGCTATGGCGTGGCCGTGGGTGTGCTCGCCTTCCTCACCTGCCTGCTGTACCTGGCCCTGGACGTGTACTTCCCACAGATCAGCAGCGTCAAGGACCGCAAGAAAGCCGTCTTGTCCGACATCGGTGTCTCGGGTGAGCCCCACCTAGCGGGTACCCCCTGCACAGAGTCTGCAGAGGACCGTCCTGGCCATAGCAGGCGGCTGCCACCTTTCTTCCCATTTTCCAGATGAGGAAATGAGGTGCAGGCGGGTGAATGGACAGACTCAGGGTCACATGGCTGGCAGCAGGAAAGATGGGACCAGGACAGGGCCTGGGACTCCAAAATAACCCATGCTGCCACAGGCAGAGGAGCGTGGATGGGATTCTAGTTCCTTGTAGTCTAAGTGACCCATGGATGCCACTGTAATGTCCCAGCCCCCATGGCTTGGCCCGTGTTTCAGTGGCCTCTTCTGTGTCACCTCCCTGGGGCAGCCTCATGAGGACTAAGCAAGGCGGTGACTGGGTGCCCACTGCACAGCAGGGGCCCTGGAGCCTCAGCCTCCCCACCCCTCCCAGCCCGACCTTGGCAGGACCAGGGCCTGGACGTGTAGAGCCACCCTGACCTGCTGCCCTTTGTCCTTCAGAAGCAGCCTTTGGCAGAGGCACCCTGACCTCTGCCCCATGTGTTCCAGGAATCTGATTGGTGAATGCTTTCAGGGGTCAGAACCGCAGGCTTCAGCCTCGCTGTTCTGAGGCTTGGGTCTCTGGACTGGGACCAACCCCTAGTTCTAAGCCTGGAGCTCTCAGGATAAGCCAGGCTGAAGGCAGGTCATGAGGCCTAGTTTTAGAAGGAACTAGAATTGAATGAATGGTTCTCAAACTTCCGCAGAGCCTCAGGGTTCCCTGGCAGTGCCTCTGGGAGGTGAGCTGGGCCCCAGGTGGGTACCCCACCTGCTTGGCAGATGCACCCCTTGTCCTGAGCAGGTCTGGGCTTCTCTGGGGAGACCTGGGCACTCACAGGAGATTGTGTGGCCATGAGGGTCCCACTGCTGACGCCCCCAGGCTCGGCTCTCTGTGGGCCCCTCACTAAACCTGGGGCTCTGTCGGGTCACAGCACATTAGAAGTTGAAGCCCACCCAGCCAAGCTGCCATCCTTGCCCCAGTCTCGTCCTCCTCCCCACACCTCATTTGTCTGGCAGCCTGGGGGTTGGGGTCTTCCTGCCTGCAGAGCTGCAGGCATCAGGGGTGGACCAGGGGGACCCATGTCAGGGGTGTGACTGGAAATGGGGGTTTGGCAGAGGCTGCAGAAATGCGGCCTGAGTTGATTGCCTTCTCTCTCTGTCTCTCCCTCCATCCTCCCCTCTCACTGCCCGTGGCTCTCCTCTGTCTGGCCCTGACCCTGCCCTGTCTGTGGCCTCCTCCCCACTGTATCTGGCTGGCTTCCCTCTTCTCGCCTGCATCTTCTCTTGGCTCCCCTCTTTCTTCCCCTGCCCCCCTTGCCTCTCCCTTTGGGGGTGGGGGAGCATGGGAGATGCGCTCTTGAATGTCCCCGTGTTCCTCGGCTTCCCCATTTTCTCCCCACTCACCCTCTACCCCATGTATGGCACTGCCCGTTCTGCCCGGCACTGGGACCCCCCCAGCCTTCTGGGCTTTCCTCTGGTTCGTGGGCTTCTGCTACCTGGCCAACCAGTGGCAGGTCTCCAAGCCCAAGGACAATCCGCTGAACGAAGGGACGGACGCAGCCCGGGCCGCCATCGCCTTCTCCTTTTTCTCCATCTTCACCTGGGTGAGTATAGCCACCGCCCACCAGCCCACACTCGCCCCCTTTCCCCACTGAGCCCCTGGACTGGTGGCCTTTCGCTAGCCCCGGGCCCGTTCTGCCTCTGGGAACCCAGACTACCCTCGCTCCCTCTTCTGCCTGCCTGTCTCTGCGGCGCCCACAGTGGTGCTGCCTCCCTCAGCAAGGAGGCTGCAGCACAGTCACTGGAGATGGCAGACCCTCACTGTGGTGCAGAGCAGCCTTCCTGGGGGTCATGGACCACCCCCGCTCAAAACCACTCTGGGTGGATGAGTTGTTTATTATCCCCTTTCACAGATGAGAAAGCAGAGGCCTAGACAGGAAGGTGAGGCTTGCAGGGTTTGAGGCTAGGGAAGCCCTGCCTAGGAATTAGGAGGTTCCCATTGGGGCTGCCTCTAATTTTTCCTAGCTTCTGTCTTCCCGTCCGTAAAACGAGGGGGTAGGATTTGGGGAAAACAGGTGTCGACATCAGATGCACATGGGCCAGGCAGGACCTGAGAGCCGTGAGCGGGCCAGGTGACACATGCGTGTCTGTTCTAAGAGGGTGCCTCTGCTCGGCTGCCAAGCAGGAATAGGGACATAGAGAAGGCAGAAGTCTGAATTTTTACAT
>NW_012120154.1:1952599-1955748 GCF_000951035.1 Colobus angolensis palliatus | reverse complement strand
GGACCACCCCCGCTCAAAACCACTCTGGGTGGATGAGTTGTTTATTATCCCCTTTCACAGATGAGAAAGCAGAGGCCTAGACAGGAAGGTGAGGCTTGCAGGGTTTGAGGCTAGGGAAGCCCTGCCTAGGAATTAGGAGGTTCCCATTGGGGCTGCCTCTAATTTTTCCTAGCTTCTGTCTTCCCGTCCGTAAAACGAGGGGGTAGGATTTGGGGAAAACAGGTGTCGACATCAGATGCACATGGGCCAGGCAGGACCTGAGAGCCGTGAGCGGGCCAGGTGACACATGCGTGTCTGTTCTAAGAGGGTGCCTCTGCTCGGCTGCCAAGCAGGAATAGGGACATAGAGAAGGCAGAAGTCTGAATTTTTACATAAAATCTGATCTTGATGTGTTGGAAATTTATTCAGGTTTAAACAATATATTGTGTGTGTCAAACAAAGCATGTGTCTGGGCCCAGCAGGCCGTGGGCTGGCAGACTGGCGGGCCAGGCAGCACAACAGCTTGGCCGGCCCCTCTTTCCTGCTGGTCTGGGTCATCTCTGTTTCTTCTCTCCTAATCACCCTTCTGCAGAGATCGAGGGTCGCCTCAACTCCATAGTCCCATCCCAAGAGCCCTCCCCATAACCCACAGCTGCCTCCCCTCTGGGCCGGCCAGCAGTTCTGGGCCCAGCCTCCGGCAAGGAGACCCTGGAGGCTACATACAAGCCGCCAGCCCTCCCTGTTTCCCCCATCCTCCTGGGCTTGCCCCGGGGTGACTTCTTTTTCTTTTTGAGGGCCCCTGGATATCCATTTTTTGGGGGTATACCCATCTCCCCAACAATATTAAAAGATAGCATTTGGAGGGGGAGACCCGTGGTTCAGGCCCTAGCGGGCCAGCCTTGGCTGCTCCAGCCCTCGGTGTCCTCAGGACTGGGTAGGAAGAACCTGGTGACCCCAGGGGATCTCAGTCCAGAGAAGGTGCCCCAGGAGTGGGGACCACCCAGCCTACGGGAGGAGCTTAGGGGCGGGCCTCACAGAGGAGTAGTGGATGATTTCTAGCCTAGCCACGGGTCTGAAGTACCTGACGGACAGGTGCCTGCCCGGCCCCCTGAAGCCAGCCTCCCTCCTTGGTACCTCTCCAGCTCTTCCCCACCGGCCTCACCCCTGCTCTCTCCTGGCAGAGCCTGACCGCAGCCCTGGCCGTGCGGAGATTCAAGGACCTAAGCTTCCAGGAGGAGTACAGCACACTGTTCCCTGCCTCGGCACAGCTGTAGGCCTCCCTGGCTTGCAGAGGCCGGTATCCCTGTATCAGCCCTGGCGGTGAGGCGGCAGGAGCAGCCTAGTGCCAGAAATGTCCAAGATGCCAGGGCATGCAGGGCAGTGGAAGGCTGGCTTGAGGAACAGATTCTGGTTCTTCACTGACTCATTCATTCCTTCACGGCCTCCTTCGTTTATTCTTCATGCGTTCTTTCATTCAGTAAACATTTATTGAGCAGCTGTTTTGTGCCTAGTGATGAATTAGGTGGGGTCCTTGGCTCCAGGAGCCCACAGGCTGGGGAGGAGAAAACAAACACATCAAAATCTCTTCCAAGTGGACAGCCGTGGGCATTTACCAGGTTGGTGGTGGCCCCATACATGGGCTACCCGGAGGCATTCATGGCCTCCGTTGCTGAGCTGTGGGTGCAGAGCAATAGCCTCTCCCTTCACAGCGGTGTGAGGAGTGACCTCACTGTCCTCAGGGTGAGCGGCCTGGCCGAGGATGTCAGAGGACTCCTGGTCTGGCTCTGTCCTCATGTGCTGTGTGACCCTGACAAACCCCTGCCCCTTTCTAAGCCTTAGTCCACTTACCTGAAATGAGGGGTGATAATGGACAAACCTCTTAAGGCTGTTGTGCCAGCGAAACAAAGGCCAGCACAGGGCTTAGGACAAGCATGCTCAATAAATGTAAGCTCTTTCGTTCATTCATTCACTAATTCATTCATTCATTCATTCACTCATTCATTGATTCACTCATTCATTCATTCATTCACTCATTCATTCACTCATTCATTCATTCATTCATTCATTCATTCATTCATTCATTCTTCTCTCCAGAGAGTCAGGGGCACCTCCAGAATCTCTACTTTGAGAGTAATTCTCAGGTGATGAATCCTTGTTCCTCCAAAGGATTTTGGTTTCTGATTCTACACAGGTTTCCTCCTAGGGACCCCCGGCTGCCTGGGCAGGAGCTCACCCATTCCTCCACTCTCTGCGGGAGTTGAGGAGGTTGGTGGAGCACAGACAGTTCCCCAAAGCAATGCCTCAATCCTGCCAGGGCCTGAGCACACCGAGAGTGAGCTTCCTGGCACTGGAGGCATCCCAGTGCAGACGCAAACTGCCTGCTGCACGCTGGAGATGCTGCAGAGAGGGCACCTGCACTGAGAAAGTGGGGCCAGGGGACCACCAGGTCCCTGGGCTCAGCAGAACTCCCATCCTTCCTCTGCAGCCCAGGCCAGCGGGGGCCCAGGCCTCTCCTTTGCTGCTGTCTTGTGGCCCCTTAAACTGGTTGCCCAAATGAAGCTGTGACTTAGTGAGGGCAGAGAGCTGACCACAGAGACAGTATGAGTGCCTGTAGCCAGAGGCTTCTCGCTAGAAGGGTCAGTAGGGGTCATCTGCTCCAGCCCTCTGCCTCTGTACAGGAAGCCAGCCTTGACAGTAGAGCCAGGGAGCTCAGGGAGAACTGAGTCTACAGACGTTGCTCTCAAGGTTCATTCATTCTGTCCCAGTGGGCTGGCCAGGGCTCAAGTGTACCCTCAGGGGGCTCTTCACCTCCCCTGCTTCTTCAGGCTCTGGCATCTGAGCCCCCAGCAGCCAGGACCTCATACCAACATAGTGGGAAACCCCAGAAGGCCGCACCTTATCCCTTAGCCTAATTTCTTTAGACCTGGGTCTGCCTTTCCCAAGGCGCTGGCACTTTGCTTTAAAAACCCACCTCCCAGAAAGGACTGCCCCTCAGAACTTTGGTCAATGAGTACAATTAAAAGGTAATGCCCTAGCTGGGTGTGGTGGCTCATGCCTGTGATCCCAGCACTTTGGGTGGCCAAGGCAGGCAGATCACCTGAGGTCAGGAGTTCGAGACCAGCCTGGCCAACATGACAAAACCCCGTCTCTACTAAAAATACAAAAATTAG
>NW_012120154.1:1945879-1951169 GCF_000951035.1 Colobus angolensis palliatus | reverse complement strand
GTTTCACCATGTTGGCCAGGCTGGTCTCGAACTCCTGACCTCAAGTGATCCACCCACTTCGGCCTCCCAAAGTGCTGGGATTGCAGGCATGAGCCTTCGCGCCTGGCCTCTCCTGCTTTCAAGAAGGAGGTCAGATTGTTATTGTGCCTGCTGTTTTTCAAGTGCCTTTAACTCAACATAGTCAATATGCCAGAGATGCATATTTTAGCCCAGGCTGGTCTTGATCGCCTGGCCTCAAGCGATCCTCCCACCTTGGCCGTCAAAGTTGTGGGATTACAGGCATGAGCCGCAGTGCCTGGCCCCCAGGCATCTTTCATTCCTACAGGCTTGGTGCATGGTCTTTGTGGTCCCTTTTAGCAACTAGAGTTACAGCCATCACATCTGCATTCCAGGCATCAGGTCAGAGGGTGGGACAAAGAACATGAGGGTATCCCATTGGCCAAAACGTAGTCACATGGCCATGCCTAGCTGTAAGAGAGAAAAAAGAATGGCTCTTAGGAGATGCCAGCAGTCCTTTGTCCCACTGAGAAGCTTTTTTTAAGGAGGCTGTTGTGAGCCTTTGAGCCATCTTAACACTCCATAATGGAGATCTAGAACTTTTGGTAGCCCAGACTGACCTCTGGGATTGGGAGACAGGGGCAGGTGACTTCTGGGGTACTTTCTGGCTGGACGATATGGTTTTGGGCATTTCCGGGGATGGCTGTGAGAACAGCCTTCTTTCTCCACAGCCAAGCTTGGTCTCATGTTTGGTGCTTTGAAGATCTTTAATCCTCTCCTTCCTGTGTCCTGTGAACTAACCACCACTAACCCAGTGCCCTTGTCTGTCTCTCCCCTAACCACCCCCTCCCGCCTGTCCTTGTCCCCGCCGTCCCTAGGCGGGCCAGGCCATGCTGGCCTTCCAGCGGTACCAGATTGGCGCCGACTCGGCCCTCTTCTCCCAGGACTACATGGACCCCAGCCAGGACTCCAGCATGCCTTACGCGCCCTACGTGGAGCCCAACACTGGGCCGGATCCCGCCGGTATGGGCGGCACCTACCAGCAGCCGGCCAACGCCTTCGACACCGAGCCCCAGGGCTACCAGTCACAGGGCTACTGAGCCACAGTGACCGCCTGCCCCCGCCCCCTCTCCCATCTGTCCCCTCCCTCCACATGCAGCCCCTGCGCCCTCCCAAGCTGCCCTGCCCAGCACCTCATCAGCCTCTGCCGTGTCCCACTGAGGTCCAGGGTAGCTCAGGGCAGGGCTGGGGCAGTCCAGTGTTGGGGACTGTCTACATGTGTGCAAGTATATCCCAGGGCATGTGCCCCACAGGGGCCTAGAGGGTGGGGGCCGGGGTATTTGCATTCATACATCGTGTCATCAAGCATTCCTTGAGCACCTGCTGGACATCCAGCCTGTGCTGGGCATGGGTGGTGAAATTAACCAAAACGGCCTCTGGAAAGGGGAGCAGTGAGCTGTGGAGGAAGCCCTGGTGGTACCAGAGGCCAAAATGGTGGGAAAGACAGACCCAGATAATGCTGGGAAGTGTGGCTACACCGTGGCTTGGTCATAGGGTGAGTGTGGACAACCACAGGACACTGGGGGCTCTCACCCTGCTCTGGCAGCCCTCCTAAGAGTGTCAGGGCTGTCTCCATTTTATGGTTGAGGAAACTGAAGTCTGGAGAGGTCAAGATTACTTGCCCAGAGTCACTCAGGCAGCTAGTGATAGAGGTGGGGCCAAGCCCAGGCTACCCAACTGCAGACCACATGCTCTTCCCTGGCCACCCACCTCCCCCCATCCCCACGCTTGGGGCTTCCCTGCTCAGTGTTACTGTCATTCTGGGAGGCCTTTGGGCCCTCAGCCCCTTGAGACACCCTGATTCTGCTGCAAGTCAAGGGCCCGTTCTGCCCCAGCTGTTCCTCCTCCCCTGGGGACAGCCCCACCTCCAGGTCCCTCCGCCCACATCCCCCTGGTACTACCCCTGGCCCTTGGCCTCCTCCAAGAGGGCTCGCCCCAGGTGCTGCTCTGTGCTCTGCATGTTCCACAGACGCTTGTTCCAGGGGGCTCCAGCAAACCCCTTCGTGGTCTCTCAGAGGACTGATCGCTGTCCTTGCCTCTAGGAGGGCTCACTAAGCCCTTACCTCGGGCTGGGTGGTCAACAAGGCACAGATCAGGGTGTGAGTGGCCCAAGGTCACGGTGAGTGAGTGGCAAAGCTGGGCCTAACGCCCGGGTTTCTTGGCCCCAGCTGCCCAGCAGGTGCCTCGATTCCCTACTCTTGTGACCTCCCAGGAAACAGAACTGATCTGGGATGCTATGTCACCTCTCCTCTCATCTGGGCTCAGTCAGGGTTCGGGGGCTGTAGCAGCCAAGGGCATGAGAGGTGTTTCCTTGGCCTTCCAGAAGGCCCACTGCAGAGCCAGCCTCCCTATGGGAGGCAGAGCAGCAAAGACAGTGGTTTTGGAATCAGCCAAGTCAGCTCCTGGGCTGCAGCTGTGGAGAGACACTGCCCCCAGGATGACACAGGCAAGAGCCCCTGAGGCATGGGAGGCCCAGGGAAGACCATGGGCTGTGGGGGAGAGGGTGGCAGGTGACCCAAAGGCACAAAAAGGGCTGTGGGGTCTGAGGAGGTCATAATCTCTTCTGAGTGGGGGCAGGTCGATTCTTGAACAAGGTGGGCTCTTCACTGAGCTGTAAGGGACAGGGAGGTGTAGGAGAGCACTGGGGGCCCATCCCCCTGTCCACCCAGTGTCCACTGGCCCATCCCTCAGGGAGCAGAGTAGAGCAGGTGGTGGACGGGCCCAGAGCTGGGTGTTTCCACCACCATCCCCCCATCCCCCCTCCAAGAATCCTAAGAGGCAGGCGGTCCCTCACCTGCTTACTCATTCAGCAGTTATCCAGCCCCTGTGCTGGCGATACCAAGGGCATGGGTGGTCCCTGCTTCAATGGCCCTAAAGCCTGGCCAGAGTTAAGGGAAAGAGGAGGAAGTCCTAAGCAGAGAAGTAGTACCATTGTCCCCATTTAACAGAAGGGAAACTGAGGCTCGGCAAGTATAGGCAAGTTGGCGGTGGAACACAGATCTAAACTCAGGTCTGTCCAAGTCCTTCCAAGGGACAGCAGTGATGGAGAGGACCCCAGGCAGCTGAGTGACAGCTAGTTGTTGCTGACTTCATTTTCTAATCTGGGGAAGGGGCTCTGTCCACAGTCCCCCCCACCAGGTGGCCCAAATGGGAATGGGACAAGCATGGGGGCAGGTTATCTGCTGGCCTGAAGAGTGAAACCTACACCAGGCCATAGGCGAGGGTGTGAGTGAGTGCAGGAGTGTTCATGGCAGAGTGAAGTTCTGTGCCCACCACAAGAGGCTGTGCGATGTTCTGACCCTCCCCTGCTGATGGGCACTAGGAGACCTCAGGGTGCTGCCCATCTGTTTCTCCTTGGGTGCCAGCCAGCTGCTGGTGATCCTCAGCTGGAGGGCAGGGTACCAGGTAAGCTTAACTCCATCCTGGGTGTTTGTTACAGGCCCTGCCTGCCACCCTAGGCAGGGAAAGTTGTCAAGACTCCTGCCAAGAATGGGAGTCGCTGAGTCATCTCACGAAGAATCCCTCACTCTTCCTGGGTTCAGCCCAGAAGCACTCCCAGGCACGATCTTCCCCATCAGGCTGGACTCTGGCAGGGACCTGCCCAGGATGGAGATGAGAGAGGGTGAGAGATGGAGGGTGGGATCTGGATGGGACCCAGGGCTCCTGACTCTGCCCTGGAAAGTTCATGGGGAAGCTCGCTCCTTCTGTTGGCAGAGGACAGCCCCTGGGGGACCCCAGGCCCGACTCTGTCTGGTATCCCTTTTCTTCCCAGCTGCCCTCCCCTGCTTCTCCCTTGCTCCCAAAGCTTTCCTTGGAGAAGGGCCCTGCTGCAGCTGGACCCTGCAGGGTAGCTCCCTCCTCCCCATCAAGCACAAGAGAGGGCCCAGGAAAAAAAGGTTTCGCATAAGTATAGAGTCGCAAGGACCCTTAGCGTTGGCAGAGTCTGGGATAGGGAGACAGCGACTTGTCCAAGGTCAAGCACAGAGGGAGAGGTTCAGGAGCCAGGTCTTCTGCCTTCTGAGTTGGCTCATCCTGGGCAGTCAGACTGTCCTGCCTGCACAGCTCCTGATCCACCTGGGGGTATCGCAGTTGAGGGGTTAATTCCCAGGGGACTGACGTTAGTTCCCCACTCCATCCTTCCCTGGTGATTCTTGATCTTCGAAGCCTCGGGGATCCCAGGTTTCCCCATGTAACCAAGAGCCCCTGCCTGTTAGCCCTGGGGGACCCCTAACCTTGGCCCAAGACCCCTTTGATTCTCTAAGGAGCACGAAAGGGGGAATGCCCCTCCCAAGAGTTTATGGGAGAAGGGACTGGGCCGGCTGCCTCCTAGCGATGCACTTGACCTGACACTCCCCATGCCCTGGTGCGCACAGCCCTTGTCGGTGCCCTGGCCCCTCCCGCAGCGTTACTGCCTGTGTATAGTATAAATATATATATTTTCTATATATAAGATGTATAATATAAGGCTCCACAAATATATCTGTGTGTGTGTGCGTGTGTGTGCGATGAAGGGCGGTCCCCATCCTGGGCCCCCACTCTAGGCCCCCCCACCACCTGGTTAAGTCTCGAGTGAATCCAGTGGCCCCGTGGCACCCTCCTTTATGACATCCATCCATCTGTGGTGAACCAAGTGAAGGTGGTGACTTCTGGTGACATAGTAATAAAGTGAAGACTCAGAACCCACCAGCGATTGCCAGTGTGTCACCGTGTTTCTTTGTTCTTCATTCTGCGTTTGGCTTGTTTGGTCCATCCCGTTTGTCTCCCCAGACAGGCCATGTCTTACTTGGTTATTATTGTTTGTTAATTTTTCATTATACAATGAACCTATGAATATATTATCTTTTTAAAAAGTAAAATTGGCCGGGCGCTGTGGCTCATGCCTGTAATCCCAACACTTTGGGAGGCCCAGGGAACTCCTAACCCAGGTGGATCACCTGAGGTTAGGAGTTCGAGACCAGCCTGACCGGCATGGTGAAAACCTGTCTCTACTAAAAACACACACAAAAAAAGAAAAAAATAGCTGGGCGTTGGTGGTGGATGCCTGTAATTCCAGCTACTTGGGAGGCTGAGGAAGGAGAATCACTTGAACCCGGGAGGCAGAGGTTGCAGTGAGCCGAGATCGCGCCATTGCACTCCAGCCTGGGCATCAAGAGCAAAAATCTGTCTTAAAAAAAACAGAAGGAGGCCGGGCGCGGTGGCTCACGCCTGTAATCCCAGCACTTTGGGAGGCCGA
>NW_012120154.1:1942756-1944921 GCF_000951035.1 Colobus angolensis palliatus | reverse complement strand
AAAAAAAAAAAAAAAAAAATTAAATTTAGTGGCCCTGAGCTGGCAAAAAATTTACCCAGAGCCTGTAAAGTACCAGAAACTTGCTAGGCACTGGGAGTCCAACACCAAAGGAGGTAGGCAGTGCCCTCCTGGAGATGATCACGCAGTGGGGGAAATGGTGTCAACTAAACATGCAAGCAAGAATATCAATTGTGCTAAGTGCTACAGTGGATTGGAGAGATTATGAGATGCAATTTAGACCACCCCGACTAAATCGACCATCACCGGTCGAGCAGGTGACCCTCGACTTGAGCGCTCTCCATGAGCAGTGGTTGGAGGTGAGCAGGCAGGCTGGTGAGTTACCGAAGCTGGTGAGTTCTGCAGGTAGGACATGGGACTCAGGGGTCCTCGGCTGAGAGAGAGCTTGGAAGTAGTGGAAGGCCGGTGTAGTGCATGCACAGAGGGAGAGGTGAATGAGGAAGGACAGGCCAGAAGGTACTCATGGATCCCACAGTGTAGGGCCTGGAGGCCTCTGTAAAGCCACGAAGGGTGGGTGACCACAACAGTGCGTGCTCTGAAAAGGCCACTCTGCTGGTCAGATGGCAGTCAAGAGACAGAAAGGTCACCATGACTGCGGGAGAATGGAGAAGTCCAGATGTATTTGATGAAGGCACAAATCTGAAAATGAACCGAGGCCAGGCGCGGTGGCTGACGCCCATAATCTTAATACTTTGGGAGGCCGAGGCAGGTGGATCACCTGAGGTCAGGAGTTCGAGACCAGCCTGATCAACATGGAGAAACCCCGTCTCTACTAAAAATACAAAAATTAGCCGGGCATGGTGGTGCATGCCTGTAATCCCAGCTACTCGGGAGGCTGAGGCAGGAGAATAGCTTGAACCCGGGAGGTAGAGGTTGCGGTAAAGCCGAGATGGCGCCATTGCACTCCAGGCTGGACAACAGGGGCGAAACTCTGTCTCAAAAAAAAAAAAAAAATTAGCCAGGTGTGGTGGTGGGCGCCTAGAGTCCCAGGTACTCGGGAGGCCGAGACAGAAGAATCGCTTGAACCCAGGAGGAAGAGGTTGCGGTGAGCCGAGATCGCGCCACTGCACTCCAGTCTGCGACAGAGAGAGGCTCTGTCTCAAAAAAAAAAAGAAAAAGAAAAAATCCCACGAGAAAAGGCTCTGGAGCCCAGGCCCGGTGGGAGGAGCAAGTGGGCGAGGCCTCGACATGGCCCGTCGGTCAAGGTATTGGCTCTGCCCACGCCCTGGAGAGGGGCGGGAGAGAGAGATGCTAAGCCAATCGGATTGTGGTCATCGGGGTGGGCGGAGTCAGCAGGAGGTCCAAGGAGCCGCGGGTTCCGAGGGAAGGAGCGCGGCGGGGCGGGTGAGGGATGCCGGGGTCCGTTCCAGGACACCCAGGAGGCCCCCCTTTAGGAGGGCCGGAGGGCCGTGGCTGCCTGCAACCCGATGAGCCCGAGCGACCCTGAAGGCCGACCCTAAGGCCGCTGCCCAGCGAGAGGAGCCGACCCTTGGGGGACAGCGGGGTCGGGTTCCGAGCTGGGCTGCTGGGCCTGGTCAGGCCGCCCGCCCTGCTTAACCCCTCTCACCTGGTGACCCCCCTCCCCAGTCCTCAAGGAGGCGAAACGTCATTGTGGTCTGCAGAGGGCAGGCCGCGTGTGCGGAGTAGCTGTCATCCCTTAGCGGCCACGCCCGCCTCCCTGTCCACTTCCCGTCGCGGTTCAGGTGTTCGATCCACTCTGCAGCACCAAAGGCCCGTCACGTGCCTCCCCTGCCCAGAGACCCCAAACACCGAAACTCAGCCGAAGGACCTGCACTTGCCGCCTGTCGACGCTGAAGAACCACTCCCAGGTGGAGAGAACAGCACCTCAAAAGGGATGGGGGATGGACTGAGGAGTCGGTCCTGTGGAGCATGTCAGCGACCCGCTCCACGCTGCGATGTGGTCCTTAAGAAGTTAGGGCCAGGCACTGTGGCTCACGCCTGTAATCCCAGCACTTTGGGAGCCTAGGCGGGCGGATCACCTGAGGTCAGGAGTTCGAGACCAGCCTGGCCAACATGGTAAAACCCCGACTCTACTAAAAATACAAAAATTAGCCGGACATGGTAGTAGGCGCTTGTAATCCCAGCTACTCAGGAGTCTGAGGTAGGAGAATTGCTTGAACCCGGGA
>NW_012120154.1:1933872-1935416 GCF_000951035.1 Colobus angolensis palliatus | reverse complement strand
GTTAGCCGGGATGGTCTCGATCTCCTGACCTCGTGATCCGCCCGCCTCGGCCTCCCAAAGTGCTGGGATTACAGGCTTGAGCCACCGCGCCTGGTGGTCATATGATTTTTTGGCTCATTCTTTTTGTGAGTTCATTTATTAGGTTATTGACATTTATACTTAGGACAACTTCATTTTCCACTGAAAGCTACAACAGCCACTTTTGGCAAAGGCAAGATGGCAAATAATTTTTTATACTTTTTATTTTGGGAAGGCTCCTTCTGCCAAGGCAATTGTTGCTGTAGCTGCTGAGAGTATTATATGCTGTCACAGTAGAAGAAATTCATGATTTTAAAGAATTTTTAAAAAATATTTAACTCTTCATATTGGCCAGGCGCGGTGGCTCGCACCTGTAATCCCAGCACTTTAAGAAACCTTGCAGGCGGATCACCTGAGACCAGGAGTTCCAGATCAGCCTGGCCAATAAGGCGAAACCCCGTCTCTACTCAAAATACAAAAATTAGACAGGCGTGGTGGTGGGCACCTGTAGTCCCAGCTACTTGGGAGGCTGAAGTGGGATGATCACCTGAGACCAGGAGTTCCAGATCAGCCTGGCCAATAAGGCAAAACCCCGTCTCTGCTAAAAATACAAAAATTAGCTGGGTGTGGTGGTGGGTGCCTGTAGTCCCAGCTACTTGGGAGGCTGAGGCAGGAGAATGGAGTGAACCTGGGAGGCAGAGCTTGCAGTGAGCTGAGATCACGCCACTGCACTCCAACCTGGGCGACAGAGCGAGACTCTGTCTCAAAAAAAAAAAAAAAAAAAAGTGCAATTTTTGACCGGGCGCAGTGGCTCTCGCCTGTAATCCCAGCACTCTGGGAGACAGAGGAGGGCAGATCACTTGAGACCCAGAGTTTGAGACGAGCCTGGCCAACATGACACAAATCCATTTCTACTAAAAATACCAAAAAAAAAAAATTAGCAGGGCATGGTGGCACATGCCTGTAATTCCAGCTACTTGGGAGGTTGAGGCAGGAGAATTGCTTAGACCCGGGTTGCGGAGGTTGCAGTGAGCCAAGATCACACTACTGTACTCCAGCCTGGGTGACAGAAAGAGACTCTGCCTCAAAAAAATAATAATAATTAATAGAAATAGAAATAAAAATACTAAAATATAAAGCGCTTTACTTTCAAAATATTACATATAAAATATAATAGGAGTAAGACTAACACATGAGTAACAGCATAAATTTAAGATTATAAAAAATATTTTGGGGCTGGGTGAGGTGGCTCACACCTGTAATCCCAGCACTTTTGGAGGCTGAGACAAGCGGATCACCTGAGGTATGGAGTTCAAGACAAGCCTGACCAACATAGTGAAACTCCTTCTCTACTAAAATTACAAAAATCAGCCGGGTGTGGTGGCGTGCGCCTGTAATCCCAGCTACTTCGGAGGCTGAGGCAGGAGAATTGCTTGAACCAGGGAGGTGGAGATTGCAGTGAGCCAAGATCACACCACTGCACTCCAGCCTGGGTGACAGGGCGAGACTCCGTCTCAAAATATATA
>NW_012120154.1:1932498-1933647 GCF_000951035.1 Colobus angolensis palliatus | reverse complement strand
TTCATATAAATCAGTTTCATATGTGTCTGATTTAATTGTAAATGTAAACTTATAGAATGATATTTTAATGTTTTCTTTGACATTTTCTATAACTTGTGAAGGTTGTACAAGAAACTGAAAGTTACTTCATTATTTCCATATACTTTTAATGATCTGTTTATATATTTGATTGCTGGGTCTTCGATTAAAAGGAAAACTTATTTTAAAACTGTTTTCAGAGTAAGCTTCACATAAAATAGAATTGTTTTCTGTAGAATATGATAGCTATACATTTAATTTCTATTTATAAGACTGTGGATATTTGCAATATTGCAGCAGGCTTTTTTGTTTGTTTGTCTTTGTTTGTTTGTTTGTTGAGACTGAATCTTGCTCTGTTGTCCAGGCTAGAGTGAAGTGATGTGATCTCGCCTCCATGTAACCTCCACTTCCCAGGTTTAAGCAACTCTCGTCTCTCAGCCTCCCAAGTACTGGGATTACAGGCATGAGCCACTGTGCCCGGAGTACAGCAATTTTCAAAACCACAGATTCTTTCTTTTTTTTTTTTTTTTTGCTAGCTATCCATGGATGCCAGGGCGAAAACCAAAAATTCTAAACTCTTTGAAGAATCCTAACAGCTCCCTGACATGCTTTAATGCAACGTCCATGTGTATGTTTCCATGTTGTCATAACTCACTGACAAGGTTTACTGCCTGACTGCTGGCGGTACTTGTCCCAGCGTTTAGGCTGTGAGCTATATTTGTGCAGATGTTACAGGCACGGGCTGTTCCATGTGGACTCTGTTCTCCCACCACGGAGCCTGTGATGGCATGGAGCCGTGACACCTCCACCAGTTTCTTCTGCTGCTGCCGCCAATCTGGGCACAGATCCTGGCCCCCGCTGTCCCCACACAGCCCCACAGTGTCGCAAATTGTCCAGCCATTTGGGTGCACACAGGGTGGCCAGGCCAATTGCTAGGCAACTCTGCTGCCCACTGCCTGTCATCCTTGCCGGTCTGAGCCTGCTGGCACATATGCTTCTTTGTCTCACTGGACTTCCTTTATAAAACACAAGTTCAAATATAAAATGATGAAGGGCCGGGCACGGTGGCTCAAGCCTGTAATCCCAGCACTTTGGGAGGCCGAGACGGGCGGATCACGAGGTCAGGAGATC
>NW_012120154.1:1928057-1931693 GCF_000951035.1 Colobus angolensis palliatus | reverse complement strand
CTTTTTCTTTTTCTTTTTCTTTTTTTTTTTTGTTATTGTTTTTTTGAGACAGAGTCTCACTCTGTCACCCAGGCTGGAGTACAATGGCGCAATCCAGGCTGGAGTGCAGTAGCGCAGTCTCAGCTCACTGCAACCTCCACCTCCCAGGTTCAAACAAATCTCCTGCCTCAGCCTCCCGAGTAGCTGGGATTACAGGCATGTGCCACCACGCCCAGCTAATTTTTGTATTTTTGGTAGAGACAGGGTTTTGCCATGTTGGCCAGGCTGGTTTCAAACTCCTGACCTCAGGTGATCTGCCCCCTCGGCCTCCCAAAGTGCTGGGATGACAGGCATGAGCCACCGTGCCCGGCCTTGTTCACTTCTTTCAACACCTGTGATGGGGCACTAAGATGCTCCCATTTTACAGATGAGGAGCTGGGCCAGGGAGGAGAAGTGACCCAGCACAGTTTTACCTGTGCAGGGCCTGACTTGACCAGTAGTGTGTCCAGCTTTAAAATCCATGGTCTTAAGCCTCTTTGCTGCCTTTTGTTAAACTATTTTTATACATTTGCAGTCACTCACATATCCTTAAAGCCTGTTTTTGATGTGAAAATTCCCCCAGCTGTGCATGCTTCTGGATCAGCAAAGGTTCGGCTTTGGTTACCCATCTGTTGTCTGTGCTCATCCAGCACTGGGGTCTTCCCAAACCCTGTCCCAATTATGTGACCTAGAAATGCGACTTCAAATGTGTGAGAGATCTCATGCAAAATTGAATGCGCTTTTCCTCAAGGGTTTTCAAAAGTTACATCGCCGGACAGGATGCCTCACTTCTGTAATCCCAGCACTTTGGGAGGCTGAGGTGAGCAGATCACTTGAACTCAGGAGGCAGAGCTTGCAGGAAGCCGAGATCACAGCGCTGCACTCCAGCCTAGGTGACAGAGTGAGACCCTGTCACAAAAATAAAAAAAGTAACATCAATTGAACAGTAGCAGGGATTGTGCCCTCAGTGTCAATGTGGGGGACTCCGAGGTTCATCCTCTGTCCACACTGGCTTCCTTGGTGGCCCATCTGGCCTTACAGCTTTAAATATCCACTGTATTCTGACCGTTCTCAAGTGTACACCCCCCAGGTCAGCTACTTGTATATCCAACTACCTTTACTCTGAGATATCTGGTTGACATCTCCCGTAAAGACCCCAGGGATCTGCCTTGCTACTTCTCTCATCCCATAGCTTGCCACCCTGCCCCGTGCTTCAGCCACGCTGGCCTTCTTGCTGTTCCTAGAACACACCTAGCACATTCCTGCCTCAGGGGCTTTGTACTTGCTGTCACCTCTGCCTGAAATGCTCTCCCTGCTCCACCCCAGATCTCTGGGGGAGATCTGAAACCTTTGCAATGGGTTCCTCCCTGGTCATGCCTTTGAAAAAGGCACCCCCGACCAGGCACAGTGGCTCGTATGTGTTTTTGTTTTGAGACAGGGTCTCGCTGTGTCACCCAGGCTGGACTGCAGTGGCAGGATCTCGGTTCGCTGCAAGCTCCACCTCCTGGGTTCACACCATTCTCCTGCCTCAGCCTCCCGAGTAGCTAGGACTACGGGCACCCGCCACCACGCTCGGCTAATTTTTTGTATTTTTTAGTAGAGACGGGGTCTGGCTGTGTTAGCCAGGATGGTCTCCATCTCCTGACCTCGTGATCTGCCCACCTCAGCCTCCCAAAGTGCTGGGATTACAGGCGTGAGCCACCACGCCCGGCCAAGTGGCTCATATTTGTAATCCTAGCACTTTGGGAGGCTGAGGCGGTCAGATCAGTTGAGCCCGAGAGTTTGAGACCAGCCTAGGCAACATGGCAAAACCCTGTCTCTACAAAAAACAAAATGGAAAATTAGCCAGGTGTGGTGGCACACCTGTAGTCCCAGCTACTCGGGAGACTGAAGTGGGAGAATCACCTGAGCCTGGGAGGTCAAGGCTTCAGTGAGCTGTGGTTGTGTCACTGCACTCCAGCCTGGATGACAGAGTGAGACCCTGTATCAAAAAAAAAAAAAATTAGCCGGGCGTGGTTTGTGTGCATATAATCCTAGCTACTTGGGAGGCTGAGGCAGGAGACTCACTTGAACCCAGGAGGCGGAGGTTGTGGTGAGCCGAGATCGTGCCATTGCACTCCAGCCTGGGCGACAAGAGCAAAACTCCATCTCAAAAAAAAAAAAACAAAAAAAGGCAGCCCACTTCCACTTTGTTTTCCTCCATAGTACTTGTCACCACCTGACATACTTCCTTGTTTATTTATTACCTATCTCTCTTCACCGAATGTGGAAGTCTCATAAGGGCAGTGCTCTTGTCACTGCTTACCTGGGACGTACTAAGTGCTCTATTGAGGACTGTCAAATTAATGCATGAATCTTCCCACCAAATCTCCTCCTTTCTCTGTGCTCTTCATCTAAGTAAAAGGCACCATCATCTCCCAGTCACCCCTCTGGATATTATCCCAGATTTGTCCCTCTTTTCAAAAACCCAAGCATACGCCAGATCTTATTGACTTAACATCCTAAATATTTCTCAAACCATCCCTTCTGTCACTGCCTTGATTCTCTCCTTCCACAGCAGATGCCTCAGACGCCTAGAGTAACATGCTGCTTTGCACACCGTGTATGTTTCAGCATCCCCTCTGCACCCCCGCGCTCTGTCTACCTGCCAGGCCCAGACCTGTCCCTCCTCTAGTGGGCCCGTCTCAGCAGATCCTCCACCACTGGGCCAATGGCCTGCGCCAGGAACCCGGGAGTCATCCTCCACTCCCCTTTCTTCAGCTTCCAATCAACTGCCAGAGTCTTTCTACTTGACCTATTTGGATAGTTTTGAAAACTGTCCATTTCTTTTATCCTCATGGCCACCACCCTGGTCCAGGCCACCTCCTTCTCTCTGGGTTATCCCAGCAGGCTCCTAATACTGGTCTCCCTGCCTCCTTTCTGACTCATTGGGATCTCTGAAACACAAATATGATCATGCGACTCTCCCACTTAAATGAATCCCTACCGTTACAAGATAAAGCCAGTTGCTTCTGGTGCACCCATATCCCTCCCTGATTTGTCCTCCTCAGCTTCGGCCACAATTGATTTCTGCTTTTGCCAGATCCCCCTTCACTTTGACCATGTGATCCTTTGGCCTGAGATGCCCTTCCTATCTTCTCTGCCTGCTCAATCCCTCTGCCCTCCTAGACCCAGCTGGAAGGTCACCTCCCCTGTGAAGTCTTCCCTGACCGCCCCCGTCGGCAGAATTAACTGCCCCCTCTCTTGGGCTTCTGTCTCCACTCAGTTTGTCCCAGGCCCAATGAGCAAGGATATCTTGGTGAAGGTGATTACTGGCCGAAAAGCAGTTGGGGCACCCAATGGCGCAGCCTTCGGAAGCACCTTCTGTGTTTTTGGAACTGTTGACAGCATCCCAAGGTGAAATGGTAGAAGCATATGGCATGAGCGTGGGGAAACGGGTCTCGGGAAGAGAAGAGAAGCCACATATTTGGAGCAGATTCTGTTCCTGTGCTAAAGGCTTGAAAGATGTTACTTTATTTAATCCTTGTAACATCCCTGGGAGGTAGGGGTTTTAAAAACAAAGATAGTAATGGCCGGGCGTGGTGGCCCACGCCTGTAATCCCAGCACTTTGGGAGGCC
>NW_012120154.1:1913555-1926697 GCF_000951035.1 Colobus angolensis palliatus | reverse complement strand
GCTAATTTTTTGTAGTTTTAGTAGAGATGGGGTTTCACCATGTTGGCCGGGCTGATCTCGAACTCCTGACCTCAGGTGATCCACCAAAGTACTGGGATTACAGGCATAAGCCACGGCGCCCAGCCAACAAGCGTGCTTTTTGAACCCACAGGCACCCTTTCCTTGGGACTTCTGCACTAGGTGTCCTATCCCCCTGGCCTGGTCTTCCCTGTTGCCAGCTAACACCTCACCCCCATGCCACCATCCACAAACTTCAATTCTTAGCATTTAGTACCACTTGGAATGTCTTATATACATAAATGTTGTCCTCTCCAATTAAAATATTAACATTTTAGGTTTGGTGGGGTGGCTCACACTTGTAATCCCAGCACTTTGGGAAGCCCAGGCAGAAGAATCGTTTTAGGCCAGGAGTTTGAGACCAGCCTGGCGAACATAGCGGTACCCCGTCTCTACAAAAAATGTAAAAGATTAGCCGGTCGTGGTGGCGGGCGTCTGTAACCCCAGCTACTTGGGAGGCTGAGGCAGGAGAATCACTTGAACCCAGGAGGCAGAGGTTGCAGTGAGCCCAGATCACACCACTACATTCCAGCCTGGGCGACAGAGCAAGCGTCCGTCTCATAAACAAAACAAAACAAAACAAAATAAAATAAAATGTTAGCTTTTTGAAGGCCGGTCTTTCTCGCTGCAGAACCCACTATGGAGCCAGGCGGGGTCACCTAGTGAGCATTTGCTGAGTTAATGAATTGTCCTCCCCTGCCCCAACTGTGTTCACAAAGAACCCTCAGGAGTTCAAGACCAGCCTGGCCAACATAGCGAAACCCCTTCTCTACTAAAAATACAAAAATTAGCCGGGCGTGGTGGCTCATGCCTGTAGTCCCAGCTACTCGGCAGGCTGAGGCAGGAGAATCGCTTGAGGCCGGGAGGCAGAGGTTGCAGGGAGCTGTGATCGCGCCACTGCACTCCAGCCTGCGTGACAGAGTGAGACCCTATCTCAAAAAATAAAAAATAAAGATGAGTGAGGAGCAATCGACCCCGAGGAAAAACAAAAAACAAAAAACAAAAAAAGTTCAAGAGCGCGCCTGCGCACACGGTCCGCTACGGCCCCATCCCTCTTCGGCCGCGGGGTGGCGCTGGGCGCATGCTCCCAGGCAGCGCGGTCATCCTCGACTCCTCCGGGCCGCTCTAGCCGCCCCGCTCGCTGCTCTGCTGGGAGGCGGGCGCGCCCGCACGGGTTCCTCCAAGATGGCGGCGCAGAGGAGGAGCTTGCTGCAGAGTGTGAGGAACTGGCCCGCTCTCCGGGCTTGGGGTTGGGAGTCTGGGCGTGGGGGGCTGTCGGGTGCAGGAACGGCTTCTCCAATTTTGGACAGCCGCCCTCTCCGTGGTGGGGTGTGTCAGCCTCCTTCTCCTCTCCTCGGGCTGGCCCCCTCTTTCCCGAGGCCAGGGCGCGTGTGCGCGGCGGGCCCGGCCCCCGGGTCAAAGGCATTGGGGCTGTGGGCTGCTGCTGCCGGGCGTCGAGGGCGGGAACGTGCTGGATCCAGAAGGGAACACGGCGCGCGGCAGCAGAGCTACCCGAGTCTCGAGCCCACTGCGGCACCGAGCAGTCGTGCAATGATAACAGCAGCATCCACTGTGTACCGCTCACAGCATCCCTGGCGTTGTGTTGATTGCTTTACATTTGTCAGTTTCATTTCCGTAGCAGCCCCCTGACATAGGTGCTACTGTTATTCCTCTTTGATAGACTGAGACACAGAGGTGGTCGTTTGCCTAAGGCCACACAAATGGTGTCAAGGCAGGATTAAAAATCAGGCAGTGTGATTCCAGAAACCCCTTTAATCCCTGGGCTGTACTAAAGGAATGACCAGTGGTGGCTGTCACTGGGTTCTGGTCCTGGCTCTAACTGACTGTGTCTCCCTCAGCCTCAGTTTCCTTCTCCTAAGGCGAGAGCGCTGAGTGGAAGAATTGTCTTCAGACTCATCCCTATCCCCGGTCTGGACCCTCATGGGTTTGGCGCTGTCTTCCAGGCCCTGCGTCCTCTGACGCGTATGTGAACATAGATGCACACGCGTGTTGGCACCATGGCCGACTCTGACCTACCAGGGTAGGGTGCCGGCCTCCTGGGTCCTCCCCGTTCGTGGCACTGTGTTGGAATTGCCTATGGACTTGACTGCCTCCTGTACTAGAAAAAGTAAACTTAAAAACAGGGACCTGTGATTTGTTTACCGCTGTGTCTCTAATACCTACCACCATGTGCTGGGCACTCAATAAATACTTGTGAAAGGGTGAGTAACGTTTGTAGCCAAGTCTAAGTGCTTGCCCTTGGCTTCACAGAAGTGAGCAGACATTGGCTCAGGGATAACCTGGAGGCAGAGTCTTGATATTATTCTCCCAGGAGCACAGTTTCCAGGCCTCCCCAGTGGGGATTGCTGTCTTCCCCTTCACATCTTTACTGCCCCTTTATTTTATTACTACTGGGCAGGTCTCTCTTGTTACTGAGTTGGCATTGACTTTAGACAGCTGGCCCTCTGCTTTGTAAGTTCCCAGAGGACAAGGTCCCTGTATAAATGTCCCCACTGTAGTTAGCGTTTGGTAAACGCTGGTTGGATGTGACATTGGGAGGGAAAATGGTAAATGGTGCAGGCTGAGTTGGCTTGCTGAGAAGAGAGCAGACACCTGCGTCATGTGGCTACCAGCTTCTCCCCTTCCTAGATGTGGTGGAACCGAAGGGAATTGTGTTAGTCAGAAGGCCAGCTCTTCTAGCCCCAGAATGTGTTTCTCCAGGTGGTGGTGGCCTTTTTTAAAGAAAGAATAGTTAGCTTTAAACACATTGCATCTTGGTGCAAGGCAAAGGGATGGCAGGGATGTCCTCAGAAGGCCCCTCCACCCTCATGATGATCAGAACATCCCTTCTCACAGGGTGTACGGATGTCTAGGTGATGTGTAGGGCTTGCTGATGTCACATCCACTGTCTCAAGACTGGGGAGAGCAGCTCAGCTCATACACCTGCATTCAGAGATGCCTGTGAGGGCTGCTGCTCTGTGGCTGCTGGGCAAAGATGAATGAGGCGTGTTGCCCAACCTCATTGCATTTGCAGACCAGCTTGGGAGAAGGAGTATATGCCACTGGTACAATACCTGGGGCACTGTCGTGTTGTCGTAGACCTGTGTCAAGAGTCCTGGGGGGACAACAGAGAATTTTAAAGGCTTTAAAGGATGATAGGAGTTTACCAAGCAGAGGAGAGGAGGGCCATTCCAGGAGGACATGTGTGTGTGTTTTTATTAGTTTGTTTCTCTTCCTAGAGATGGGGTTTCACCATGTTGCCCAGGCTGGTCTAGAGTCCTGGGTTCAAGCAATCCTCCTGCCTTGGCCTCCCAAAGTGCTGGGATTCCAGGCGTGAGCCACCGCATCTGGCTAAGGACAGGTGTTTAAATATGTGTGCATGTGTTTGTTAAGCTTTTCGCAAGTTAAATACAATTAGTATTACAAGTCTATGTATTGAGGGGCTGCAGAGTGGGCTAATTTGTCTGGGTCACTGGGGGTTCGCAGGAATGGCATTTGCAAGGGTATGCTGGGGCCACTTGGTAGATCACTTGGTGGAGCATCATCGCAGGCACTGTGGTACCTTGAAAGGTCTTTGGAAGCAAAAAACTTTTTTGTGGGGGTGTGGAGGAGACAGGATCTCACTCTGTCAGCCAGACTGGAGTGAAGTGGTGTGATCTCGGCTCACTGCAACCTCTGCTTCCTGGGTTCAAGTGATTCTTGTGTCTCAGCCTCCCAAGTAGCTGGGATTACAGGTGTGCACCACCACACCAGCTAACTTTTGTATTTTTAGTAGAGACAGGGTTTCACCACATTGCCTAGGCTGGTCTTGAACTCCTGGCTCACGCAGTCCGCCCTCCTGGGCCTCCCAAAGTGCTAGGATTACAGGTGTGAGCCACTGCGCCTGGCCACAAAGAGGTTCTAAGGAAAGCTTGATGTGTTCAAAAAGACCTAGACCTTTCAGCCAGATACAACAGTATTAGTCTCATACTGGCTTTGGGCAAATCACTTTATGTCCCTGAGCCTTAGTTTCTCCAAACCAAGAGGACTCTGGGGAGTATTGTTGGTGTTAAAGGAACTGACACATTCCACTACTAGCCTGGCTTGGTTGCCCGCTAACCAGAAACTTCTACCTTCAGTGCTGCCATGAGTAAATGTCTGCTGTTCATTCCCTTAAATGTCCCTGAGCACTCACTATGTGCTAGGCACCCTGCAGGTGCAGGGGACACCGCCTTTGCGGAGCTGATGGTCTAGTAAAGGGCACAGACAGTGAGCACTGAACAGATACAGATCATCTGTGATTTTGTAATATCCAAACTACAGCATCAGGTGGTGCTGTGAGGAGCAGTCTGGATTCACACACAGAATGCTGGGGATGCCATTTTGGACAGGGTGGTAAGGGAAGACTTCTCCACATTTGATGAGGTGAAAAGGGGGAAATGGGGGCAGCGTTCCTGCCCAAGGGAGCAGGAGATGCAAAGGCTGCTGTTTCAGGAGCCTCAGGGGTGCTGGTGCAGCTGGGTGGAGTGCTTTGGGGGAGCATGGGAGTAGCTGAGGTCTGAGGGAGCCAGGGACCATGCTGGGCTTCACAGGTCCTGATGTGGCCTCTGGATTCCATTCTTCATGTGATGCGAAGCTTTCCTGGGGAGCAGGTTGAGTAGGGACCTGATGTGATGTGACTTATGATTGGAGAAAAATCCCTCTTTTTTTTTTGTAACAGTCTCGCTCTGCCGCCCCAGCTGGAGTGCAGTGGCGCGATCTCAGCTCACTGCAAGCTCTGCCTCCTGGATTCACGCCATTCTCCTGGGTAGCTGAGACTACAGGCACCTGCCACCACACCCAGCTAATTTTTTGTATTTTTTTTTTTTAGTAGAGACGGGGTTTCACCGTGATAGCCAGGATGGTCTTGATCTTCTGACCTCGTGATCCGCCCACCTCGGCCTCCCAAAGTACTGGGATTACAGGCATGAGCCACCGCACCCGGCCGAAAAATCCTTCTTTTGAGTTTGAATGGTGAGAGTGGAAGCCTGGGACCTCGTAAGAGACTCCTAGAGTCATCCAGGTGTGAGAAGGTGGCTTGGCCATGGGCATGGCAGAGGAATGGTGGGAAGTATCAGATTCCAGTTGTGTTTTGGAGGAAGAGGTGACATGATTTGCTGATGGATTGAATGTGAGGTGCATAGCAGAGGAAGAAGAGTCAAAAAGGACTCTTAAGGTTTTGGTTTAAACAACAGTGGTACCATTTACTAGGTGAGGGAGCCCTGGAAGAGGGGCACCCTGGGGCAGGGGGAATCAAGAGTTTGATTTTGCCTGTACTGTTACTTAATTATAAAAAAGAAAATCAGGCTAGGCATGGTGGCTCATGCCTGGAATCCCAGCCCTTTGGGAGGCTGAGGCAGGAGGATCACTTGAGGCCAGGAGTTCCAGATCAGCTTGGGTAACATAGTGAGATTCCATCTTTAAAAAAAAAACACTAGGGCATGGTGGTATGTGCCTGTAGTACTTAAAAGACTGAATGGGGTGATTGCCTGAGCCCAGAAGTTTGAGGTTGCAGTGAGACTGTGATCCCCTCACTGCACTCCAGACTGGGTGACACAGCAAGACCCTGTTTCAAAAAAAAAAGAAAGTGAGCTTAAAATCAATTTTTTAAACTTCGACATGTCCTGAGCAATTATATCTGAAATCACAGGTGCTAGCTGTGTAATTTATCTAAAGGATGTTAAAATAAATATGTAGCCACTAAAATAAAAAGGTCCATGAGGGCAGCACCTATACCCATTGCGTACACCCAGCTGCTGCCCTAGCACATTGGAAGTGGCCACAATTATTATTAGCCCCTTTAAGAATGAATGAGGAGCTCTTTAGGATGACGACATGGAGAACCTTCAATGAAAACTCTGGTGGGAGAAGTGGGGGCCAGGAGTGGAGCTGGTCTCAGAGAAGTGGGTCATTCGGAAGGTTAGAGGTGGTGGGGGCGTTGGGGCCTTGGAAGCTTTTTGGAGAGAAAGGTCTGTTGCTCCCCTGTTCCGAGCCGTCTTCCTGAGAATGTGAGTCTCCCTTTCTTTTTTTTTTTTTTTTGAGACGGAGTCTGGCTCTGTCGCCCACGTGGAGTGCAGTGATAGGATCTCAGCTCACTGCAAGCTCCGCCTCCCAGGTTTACGCCATTCTCCTGCCTCAGCCTCTAGGACTACAGGCGTCCGCCACCTCGCCTGGCTAGTTTTTTGTATTTTTTAGTAGAGACGGGGTTTCACCGTGTTAACCAGGATGGTCTCGATCTCCTGACCTCATGATCCGCCCATCTTGGCCTCCCAAAGTGCTGGGATTACAGGCTTGAGCCACTGCGCCCAGTCAGGTCTCCCTTTCTGAGCTTCCTTTTCTCTTCTAAGGAATTTGGGTGCTTTCACCACAAAAACACTTGGTCTTTTCATACCGTAATTTGATATTCAAGCTGTGGCCTGAGCTTGGAACCATTCTTTGTCCATTTCTGCTGCCCAGGACTTTGAGATGAAGCTGTGTGGGTACTTGATGAACTATTACATGACATGGACACATATGTACATGAGGAGTGAATGCTTACATCACGTAAAGGGTGTTTGTTAAGGCCTTGATGGATTAAATACTGTTGGATCACTGTAGAAGCTTTTCATACCAAAACATGAATTTTTGAAACTCCTTCATAAAATCAAGTCGAAATTAGGTCTTTTGAAACAGACTTCTTACCGTATTTTTGTGAAATTTCTCATGAGCAGTTCATTTCTCAGACGTGGAAGAGTTAAGTCCTGTGTTCACTGTTGTGTGTGTTGCAGTGGCTCCGCGATGAGGCTGTGCTGAGTGAGAGACGCCCCCTTCTCAGTTTCTCGCAGACTCTTGCTCCCTATGCTCCAGCACCGCTCACGGCTGGTGCTGGCAGGCCTGGCATTTGGGGGCGTGGGAGAAAGTATGCATCAGTGTGTGCAGGGGTGGAGGGGTGGGTGGTTTATGTGAATAGAAAGTACGTGACCTTTCTGAAAATTGTTCAGAAATGTGGAGGAAGGAAGCGAGAGACTTGGCAATCCTGTAGGCTTTAATGGAATCAGCAATGGACACTCGGTATGGCCAATCCTCGATGGAGATGGAAAGAAATGGGAGAACACGATTCAAGCCCACTCAGCTGCAGCAGCGTGAGTCTGCTGGGGAACACAGAGAAGATCAGATCCTCTCACTCCCACACTGGCAGAACCTCCTGAGGTTCTCCGGCCACTGTAGTGAATCAGTATCTGGTGAGCGCCCGAATTACGTGAGAAACTGCGCGTGTGTCATTGGATCTAAGACACCAATATTTTAAGGACACATTAATGTTTTGTATATTGCTCAGAAAGATAACTCACAGCTAATTAACTTGTAACATACCAACTCCAGAGATGTTAACATGTGGAAAATGTAGGTCTTCAAATCAGTGAAATAAGGTAATCTAATTAATAATACCAGGCCGTAGCACAAGGGTTGCCATAGGGCCACTTGGTGAATGGCCAGTAAGTGGGGCACCCGGCATGCACAGCGGGGACACTGGGATGGGTTTCTCAGGGGAGGGCCCCATGGTCTTGGGCAGCATTTTCCCAGTGTCTGGGACATACAGCGAGGTGGTTTGTGGCAGCGAACAAAACTGATCTTACAAATTGAGAAGACTGTGCTTTTCCGTTCTCTCTCAGACTTTCTAATGATATCAAGAAAAAAAAAACAAAACTTGGTTTGATCCTAGTACGTCCCTCACCGTCTTTCTGATACTTGCTGATCCACCCCCAGTCTCGTTGTTAAACATAGAATAGGGCTCCAGCAATATAGCCAGCAGTAGGTTCAGCTAAAAGTGAGTAACCTTGTTTTGTTTTTTTATTATCGTCTAGATGTGGCAAGTAATACTGGTTTTCCACCTATAATACTGGAAAAGTTTACATTCAAAATGAAATCAACTGGGTGTGGTGGTGTACCTGTAGTCCTAGCTACTCGAGAGGCTGAGGCAGGAGGATAGCTGATGTCTAGGATTTCAAGGCTGCAGTGAGCCATGATTGTGCCACTATACTTCAGCCTGGGTGACAGAGCGAGACTATGTCCCTTTAAAAAAAAAAGAAAGAAAGAAAGAAAAGGAATCATTTGAGTGAAAGATAATTTCTTGAAGATGGTGAGTAGATGATTGAGATTTGGGAGTCATGCACCTCTGGCCCTAGTTGGATTTGAGCAGGGCCTTTGGGGTAGATAGGACTTAAAAAGACAGAAAAGGGCAGGCTTTGCCTTACCGTGGGTACTTTTACATACACTCTTTGGGTAATTTTTTTCTTACTCTTTCTTTTTTTATTTTTTTTAATTTATTTTTTACTTTTTATTTTTGAGACGGAGTCACGCCCTGTCACCCAGGCTGGAGTGCAGTGGCGTGATCTCAGCTCACTGCAATCTCCGCCTCCCAGGTTCATGCCATTCTCCTGCCTCAGCCTCCCGAGTAGCTGGGACTACAGGCGCCCGCCACCATGCCAAGCTAATTTTTAGTAGAGATGGGGTTTCACTGTGGTAGCCAGGATGGTCTCAATCTCTTGACCTCATGATCTGCCCACCTCTGCCTCCCAAAGTGCTGGGATTATAGGCGTGAGCCACCACGCCCAGCCAATAAATAGAACTTTGAACAAGGTAAAATAACAAGGTGCATATATAAAATAGTTTGTTTTAAAGTGTGTGCTTGTCTCTGTGACTTTACCTCTGGGGTCAACAGTTTCTTCATTTGAGGCCCCCAAAATATTTATTTGGCCTTTCAGGTAAGTCAGATGTTTGGTAGAGGTTTTATTTCCCTTCTGTGGTGTTTGGTCTTGCCAGTATGGTTAGCTTCTCATGCTTTTTGTTCTGGTCACAGTTTTTTAGAGATCGTTTGGAACCATGTGTAGAAGGCCTTGTCTGTACAAGATACACAGCTGAGTGAGATTGTCAATCTGTCAAAGGGCAAAATTCAAAACTGTCCACAGTCTGGAAGGCTGGGATGAATGCATTAATATATAATTCAACTGATATAAATTTAGATTTAAAACAACCTTCTATAGTAGTTTGGGGGAGACAGACATGGTAGAAACTCACAGGAAAAGGACCTTGTTATTTTACATAGAGGCTAGATGCTCATCTTCTCTTGGGTATATGAAAGCTGTTGATTTGCATACTTTGATTTTCTATCCTGCTGCCTAACTGATTTCTTTCACTGTTTGTGTTAGTTTTTCATTGATTCTTTAGGGTTGGCAGGCGTACTGTCCTGTCAGCTGCAAATAGAAATGACTTCTTTCCCAGTTTTTATGCTCTCATTCTTTAACTGCCTGGGCTAACACCTCCAGTTCTGTGTGAAGTAATGAAGTGGGCAGCCTTGCTATGGCCCTGATCTTTCTTTTTTTTTTTGAGACGGAGTCTCGCTTTGTCGCCCAGGCTGGAGTGCAGTGGCACCATCTCGGCTCACTGCAAGATCCGCCTCCTGGGTTCACGCCATTCTCCTGCCTCAGCGTCCGAGTAGCTGGGACTACAGGCACGCACCACCACGCCCAGCTAATTTTTTGTATTTTTAGTAGAGACAGAGTTTCACCGTGTTAGCCAGGATGGTGATCTCCTGACCTCGCGATCCGCCCGCCTCGGCCTCCCACAGTGCTGGGATTACAGGTGTTTTCTGTTTTCTGTTTCAGTTTCTGTTATCCGCCCATCTCGGCCTCCCAAAGTGCTGGGATTACAGGCGTGAGCCACCGCGCCCGGAGATCTTTCTTTTGTTGTTGTTGTTGTTTTGTTTTGAGACGGAGTCTCCCTCTGTCCTCAGGCTGGAGCGCAGTGGCATGATCTCGGCTCACTGCAAGCTCCACCTCCTGAGTTCACACCATTCTCCTGCCTCAGCCTCCGGAGTAGCTGGGACTACAGACGCCTGCCGCCACGCCTGGCTAATTTGTTATATTATTAGTAGAGACGGGATTTCACTGTGTTAGCCAGGATGGTCTCAATTTCTTGACCTCGTGATCTGCCCGCCTCGGCCTCCCAAAGTTCTGAGATTACAGGTGTGAGCCACCGCACCCAGCCCTATGACCCTGATCTTTTTTTTTGAGACAGAGTCTTGCTCTGTTGTCCAGGCTAGAGTACAGTGGCATGATCTCGGCTCACTGCAAGCTCTGTCTCCCGGGTTCACGCCATTCTCCTGCCTCAGCCTCCAGAATAGCTGGAACTACAGGCGCCCGCCACCACGCCTGGCTAATTTTTTGTATTTTTAGTAGAGACAGAGTTTCACCGTGTTAGCCAGGATGGTGATCTCCTGACCTCGCGATCCGCCCGCCTCGGCCTCCCACAGTGCTGGGATTACAGGTGTGAGCCACTGCGCCCTGCCGACCCTGATCTTAATGAAGTGTTCCACACTGAGTAAGATGCCAGCATTAGGGCTAAAGTATACATAGAGTAGTATGTTCAGAAAGGAGCCATCAGTTTCTGTTTTCTGGAGTGTTTTTACCAAGAATGGACCAAGACTCCTTAGATAAACAGTAGCACTGGTGTCTATACCTGTTGACCCAAACACCATTTGCCAGTTTATAAAATAATAAATTCCCGAAATATTACTGCCTCAACATTATGAAAATCAGATTTCCTAAAAAAGTACTTAGTAGTGTTGAAATATCTAGACACTATTCACAGGTACTTAATGAACAAGGCACTTGCTCAGTAGATTGACTGCCATCAGACACACAGGTTTTCTCATTTGGGAAAGTTGATTATTCCCACGTCAGCCAAATACAGCACAGCATACAGTGGTCAGTAGATCATCAGCTTACTCCTGGTCTCCTGTTGTGAAATGCTCTTAGATGAATTGTTCTTTTGCCATGACACACCAACGTGGCAAGTTCCTCAGTTGCCTGTTTGAGCTTGTTTCTTTTTTTACTTGTGGAAGACAATTTCACTGGCCTTTTTTTTTTTTCGAGACGGAGTCTTGCTCTGTCATCCAGGCTGGAGTGCAGTGGCGCACGTGATCTCGGCTGTCTGCAACCTCCGCCTCCTGGGTTCAAGCTATTCTTCTGCCTCAGCCTTCCAAGTAGTTGAGACTACAGGCGCTTGCCACCGTGCCCGGCTGATTTTTGTATTTTTAGTAGAGACAGGGTTTCACCATATTGGCCAGGCTGGTCTTGAACTCCTGACCTGGTGATCCCCCCACCTTGGCCTCCCAGAGTGCTGGGATTGAAGGAGTGAGCCACCGCGCCCGGCCTCACTGGCCTTTTTTAATAGTGTGTGTCTAATGTGGAACAGACCCATAAGTTGCTTGGTGATACTTATTTTTTGCTGGAAAGTGTGGATTTTTTTAGAAAGATTCAAGTCCTTGGAAGCCCATGTCTGTCCCTTATGAGAGTTAGATACTGGCAGAGGAGGTAACTGTGATTGCAGCATCGAAGACAGGTTTTGCGTTGTGGTGACACAGTTGTGTTAGTATTATTCATCTCACATGAGAGGATGAGTTCAATCCATCTTAATCTCATTTTTAATCACAGGGCTCTAGAAAATAGAAATGTCTTTTCCTCACATGCTTTAAAACACCTGTGGTTTTGGGAGGCCAAGACGGGCGGATCACAAGGTCAGGAGATCAAGACCATCCTGGCTAACACGGTGAAACCCCGTCTCTACTAAAAAATACAAAAAACTAGCCGGGCGAGGTAGTGGGTGCCTGTAGTCCCAGCTACTCCGGAGGCTGAGGCAGGAGAATGGCATAAACCCGGGAGGCGGAGCTTGCAGTGAGCTGAGATCCGGCCACTGTACTCCAGCCCGGGCGACAGAGCGAGACTCCGCCTCAAGAAAAAATAAATAAATAAAACACCTGTGGCACTTTGGGGTGCTAAATATTGACTTCTTTGGCCATCTTTTCAGGAGGAAGACATGGGATACTCCTGACTGGGGAGATGCTTTTTTACTTCTGCTTAACCTCATATTTAATTTCATTCCAGCTGGTGGCGGGAGACAGACTAGAAAAGGAGCTACCTTTGGAAGTATATTTGCCTGGTTATAGGAGACTTTTGTGAGCTGGCTGGAAATGGAAATATACTAAGCAGATCTAAGACATAGGGGATAATTGGCAACATATCAGTTACCTGAAGAATAATTAATTCACTGGTTATTAACTCATTACCATGGCCCAGAGGCCTTGCACTGCCCTCCCACCCAGGCACATATGTGCATACGTATTTGCAAACATGGCATGGAGCCTCTTTTCCCGTGTGCTCACTAGAGAGGCCACACCGGCCTTCTCGTGCTTCTGTAAACCTAGCATACTTTTTTCCATCTTAGGGTCTTTGCACATGCCGTTCCCTCTGCCCGGAAGGCTCCTTCTCTGCCTTCTAGAAGATCACTGCCCCATAGTCATTCCGGTCTGGCTCAGAAGTCACCTCCCCAGAGAGGTCTGCTTTTCTGACCACTTCATCTAGAGGCCCCCCGCCCGTCACGCTGTGTCCCTTTACCATGATGTTTTTTCTCCCTAGCACATAGCCCTGTCTGAGATTGCATTGTTTATGATTGTATGGTGTGTTTGAATTCTCTCTCTCCCTAGAAGGGAAACTTCAAATAAGGAACTTCTCTGTTTTCTCTTCTGTGTCCCCAGTACCCAGAATACTGCCAGACTGTTGCAGATACTCAGCAGGTATTCGTTGAAAGAATGTATGTAGTGATTTAATGTACTGTAATCACATAATATCATATATGGGTCCTGAAGACTAAGTTCCCATTTATGTTAAGAGAGACATTAATTTTGCTTTAAAATGAAACAGTTCAATATTAGAACTAGACCCAATTTTGTGTTGCTGTGAAGCCGTTTTTCTTCTTCTTTTTGAGACTGAGTCTCACTCTGTCACCCAGGCTGGAGTGCAGTGGCGTGATCTCAGCTCACTGCAACCTCCACCTCCTGCATTCAAGCGATTCTCCTGCCTCAGCCTCCTGAGTAGTTGGGATTACAGGCACGCACCACCACGCCTGGCTAATTTTTGTATTAGTAGAGACAGGATTTTGCCACATTGCCCAGGCTGGTCTCAAACTCCTGAGCTCCAGTGATCCACCTGCCTCAGCCTCCCCAAGTGCTGGGATTACAGGCGTGAGCCACT
>NW_012120154.1:1904045-1906077 GCF_000951035.1 Colobus angolensis palliatus | reverse complement strand
GACAGAGCGAGACTCCGTCTCAAAAAAAAAAAAAAAGAAGGTAGTATTGGTGGAGGGGTAGACACACCGATCACAGGAATAGAATAGAGTCTAGAAGTAGACCCACACAATTCAATGGAGAAAAGCTAGTCTTTTCAACAAATGGTGTTGGAATGATTGGTTATCGGAATGAAAAAAAAAAAATGGACCTAAACCTCCTTCCTACCTTACACAGAAATTAATTCAAAATGGATCACAGATCTAAATGTAAAATGTAAAACTATAAAACTTTTAGGAAAAAACATAGGCACTCTTCGTGACCTGGGGCTGGACAGAGGGTTCAGAAACATGACTGCAAAAGCGTGAACCATGAAAGAGAAAAAATTGATTAAATGGACTTCATCTCAACTAAAACCTTTTGCTCTGCGAAAGACACTACTTGAGTGAATGAAATACTAAGTTACAAATAAAAAGAACTCCTAGAACACAATAGTTAAGAAAATAACCTAATTTAAAAATGGGGAAAAAACTTGCGCTTCACCAGAGAGAATGAGTGCGTGCCAAATAAACACGTGAAAGATACTCAATGTCGTTGGCCATTAGGAAGCGCAGATTAAAGCCACGATGAGATACCACTACCCACCTCTTAGAATATCTAAATTCAGAAAAAGAAAAAGACAGTACCACATGGTGGCAAGGACGTGGAGCAGCCGGAACTCAGCATTGGAAATGCAAATGGTTCAGCCACTCTGGAAAACAGTTTGGCATGTTCCTGTAAAGTTAAACATATGCTTAGCACATGAGCCAGCCCTCTCACTCCTAGGTATTTACCCTGGATAAATGAAAAGTTACGTTCATACAAAAACCTGTACATGAATATTTATAGCACATTTCTTCATAATTATAAGAAACGAAACAGCCCAAATGTCCTTCAGTGGATGAATGGGTAGACAGACTATACTACATCCAAACAATGGTATATTACTCTACGAAAGAGAGAGACAGACTATTGGTGCACGCAAGCCAACAACTGGGATGAATCTTAGAGACATAATATTGAGTGAAAGAAGCCAGTCTCAGGAGGTCATGTTTACTGCATCATTTCTTATGTGACATTCTTTTTTTTTTTTTTTTTGGAGACAGAGTCTCACTCCATCACCCAGGCTGGAGTGCAGTGGCATGCAGTAGCGTGTAGTCTCGGCTCATGGCAACCTCTGCCTCTTGGGTTCAGGTGATTCTCGTGCCTCAGCCTCTTGAGTAGCTGGAATTACAGGTGTACGCCACCACGCCTGGCTGATTTTTGTCTTTTTAGTAGAGACAGAGTTTCGCCACATTGGCCAGGCTGGTCTCAAATTCCTGGCCTCAAGTGATCAGCCCCTCTTGGCTTCCCAAAGTGCTGGGATTACAGGCATTAGCCACTGCACCTGGCGTTTAATATGATATTCTTAAAAAGACAAAGCTATAGCAGTGGAAAATAGGTTGCCAGGGATTAGGGGAGGAGGGAGTGTGTTGGGAGTGGAGCTGCCCTGTATCCTGAGAGTGGTGGTAGTTACACACATCTCTACATGTGTCAGCATTCACAGATGTGCGTGCCTCAAAAGCCAGTTTTACTCCGTGTTAATGTAAAAATAAAACAAACTCCCACACCCTGCAGAAGTTGCTCCAGGGTGCAAAATGTAAAACTGAAGCACCAAAATAGATAAATGCAGAATAAAACCAATTAAATGAAAAAAAAAGTGAAGTCACTCCTGTCAGTATATAACTAAACAGATGCTACAGTTTGCCACAAAAGCTAACCACAGGCTTTTTACATATCTGATTGCAAAAGCCTGTTGAAGTGGTTTCCACATCCTTTCTGGAAGACTTAACAGTAACTTGTAAGAAGTTGCACACAGTATCTGTGTGTGTTTTATTTCTTTTTCAGATTATTCACTGTTGGCATGTAGAAATGCTACTGATTTTTGCGTGTTGATTCCATATCCTGCATCTGTGTGTGTTTTATTTCTTTTTCAGATTATTCACTGTTGGCATGTAGAAATGCTACTGATTTTTG
>NW_012120154.1:1897388-1903869 GCF_000951035.1 Colobus angolensis palliatus | reverse complement strand
TTTCACCATGTTAGCCAGGATGGTATCGATCTTCTGACCTTGTGAACCACCTACCTGCCTGGGCCTCCCAAAGTGCTGGGATTACAGGTGTGAGCCACTGCACCCAGCCCATATCCTGGAACTTCACTGAATTTGTTTAATCAGTTCTAATAGTTTTTTGGTGGAGTCTAGGTTTTTCCAAATGTAAGATTATGTCATCTGCAAACAAAGATCATTTAGCGTCTTCCTTGCCAATTTGGATGCCTTGTATTTCTTTCTTTTATCGATTGCTCTAGCTTGTGTTTGTTTAATATTTCAATAAAGCTGTCAATACTTTTTTCCCTTCTTTTGAGACAGAATCTCACTCTTGTCACCCAGGCTAGAGTGCAGTAGCATGATCTCGGTTCACTGCAACCTCCGACTCCTGGGTTCAAGCGATTCTCCTGCCTCAGTCTCCCCAGTAGCTGGGATTACAGGCTTGCACTGCCACGCCTGGCTAATTTTTGTGTGTTTTTAACGGAGACAGAGATGGGGTTTCACCAGGTTGGCCATGCTGGTCTCGAATTTCTGACATCAAATGGTCTGCCCACCTCAGCCTCCCAAAGTGCTGGGGTTACAGGCGTGAGCCACTGCACCCAGCCAATACAAATTTTCTTTTCCTTGAAATTGAGCTGTGGTTCTCTCAGTTATTCCAGGTTGCTCTAGTTCTGCATGGTGGTCCTGGGAGTGCCCTTGTGAACAAGGTGCAGTTCTCAGGTAGGATCCCAGATTTGGGGCAAGCTTTCCGGGAGAGGCAGGGAATCGCACCTGGGCCTTGCGTCAAAGTTGTTCCTGGGGCTTAAAAAATACGGATGCTCAGGAGGTACCCTAGGGAGATTTGGGAAATTCAGAAATTGTGTTTGGGCCGGGGCTGGGGCCAGGACCTGGACCGCTGTGTGAGTGTGTTTAAAGCTCTGCAGTGACTATGCTGAACAGCCTGGTTTGAGATCCTATGGGGTGGAATGGGCGTTGCAGACAGGTAGGGGTGCCGGGACCAGGGTGCCACTGGGGTATGTGAGAGGGCCATCAGCCAATCCTGGGGAGGGTCATCCTGAAGGAAGACCTCTTGAGGTGTTGACTCCTGAGCCAGAGAGTCCCAAAGGACCCGGGGAATTGCTAGGGAAGAAGAAGGGGGGTGTTCATGTGGAGGCAAAGAGCAGAGGATGGACAGGCTGCAGGCATTCAGGACTGGGAGGGAAGGATGTGGCAGGGGAGATGGGAGAGGACTCTGGGGGTGGCATGAGGATGTCTTATAAACTAGCTCATAAACTCTGACTTAAAAGCCAGTCTCAGTTACTCTCCCTGGCGCTTGGAGGTCCCAGTGCCAGAAGAGTGACTGAGACTAGCTTATAAGTTGGAGTTTCTCCAGGCTGGGTCTTAGGTCACCTGAAAGCATCACCCATGGGGAGCGGCTTGTGCTGCAGATGTCCTGGGCCCTGCCCAGATCATTCATTCTGAGGGTGGGGCCTACAGCCTGCAGTGTTGGTAACCAGTGCTCAAGGGATTCCTCTCTAGTGTGCTTTTGGAGCCAGTGCAGTAAGAGGTGGGGTCCCCAGAGTTTCCTGCCAAGGGTCTGTGACATTTGTGTGTTTCACTAGGTTTCATAACAGCTCACTCCTGGAGGCCATTGCTGTGCCTGACATTTGGGAATGCTGGAGTCTTTCAGTTTTCCTGGGGAACCAGTTTGTAGATTAGCCATTAACACAGCAAACCCTTCTGCAGGTGTTTGTTCATACAAACATTATTGTTTTTCAGAAGGAAGTGGAACCCTCTGTGTAGGGCTGCTGGCCTGCTAGTTTTTTGTTGCAGAAGGAGTAGGTGAAGTGGGGTCTACCCTGCAGACGCGGTGGCACCTCACGGCTTCCTGGTGTCCTTCCCCAGGAGCAGCAGCCAAGCTGGACAGATGACCTGCCACTCTGCCACCTCTCTGGGGTTGGCTCAGCCTCCAACCGCAGCTACTCTGCTGATGGCAAGGGCACTGAGAGCCACCCACCAGAGGACAGCTGGCTCAAGTTCAGGTGTGTGTGCCAGCGTTTCTGTGTTGGGCCCAGGGAGTTGGTTGGTTTGCAAGCAAGGAAAGACACCGACCTTGCAGCTTTCTCGTATGGGCTTGCCAGTGACATGTGGCCAGTGAGAGGTGGCCTCTGCTGCTGTCCTTTACACTGCTGGGCTTCAGACCAGCCTAGGGCCTGCTCTGATGGGGTAGCGCAAGCATGGGGAGGAGGGTATCTCAGAAGGTCATAGCCAGAGTGAAATGATGGCCAAAGCAGGGGACCCAAGAGGGCCCCTGAAGCTGCAGCTGCTGTAGCTTTAGCCTCCCCCAATTCCCTTCCCTTTCTCCCTCCACCTCCATGAGACCCTGGCCTCAGGCCTCCCTCTGCCCTCTCCCTCTTCCAGGAGTGAGAACAACTGCTTCCTGTATGGGGTCTTCAACGGCTACGATGGCAACCGGGTGACCAACTTTGTGGCCCAGCGGCTGTCCGCAGAGCTCCTACTGGGCCAGCTGAATGCCGAGCATGCCGAGGCCGATGTGCGGCGCGTGCTGCTGCAGGTAATGGTGCTGGGGCTGGCAATGACCCAGCCACATCATGTCCCCCACCCCAGGGCTTGGGCCCTGCATCGCTAGCATGTTGCCAGGGTTGGTGTGAAGATCCCGCTGGCACCTTCACCCCGGTGGAGGAACAGCTCCCAGCGAAGGCCTCCCCCGCCACCCAGCAGGAGTCCAGGACCAGCCAGTGAGCAGCAGGCCTTCAATGGCTGGCAGGGGAGGTACTGCTGGAGACGGGGGGCATTTAGGGATGTGAGCTTGGAGAGAGGTGTGAGGTGGGAACAGGGCAAGGCCTGGTAGAAATGGGATCATTTAGAGCTACCCCTTTCTTTCCTATGTGGTCAGGTGCTCAGCCTCCAGGTGCAGGAGGCATCCCTGGGCGTTCAGGAAAGACCTTGCCTCCCGCTTCTGAGGGGCTGCTGCCCTCGTTGTCTGGTTCCACCCTTCTGCTTGTGCTGTTGGGAGCTTTCCTCCCGGCATCTCCTTTCAGGAGCATGTTTCAGGCCCATTTTAGATGAGAGGATGGGCTTCTGTTCCCGGAGAACAGTGGTGCCAGCCTTTTCCTGCCCTTTGCAGCCTCAGGCTCCATTGCCAGTGATTCTCAGCAGATCTCACACTGGGGAGAAGGTGTCAGTGTACTAGTGTGCTGGGGCCAGCAGGGTTTGACAGAAGGCTCCCAGGAAGAAGTTGTAGTAATCATATGAGCTGTCATAGGCCTGGCAGTTTCTCTGAGCAGGTGCCTTGCTGAGTGCCAGGGTGGACTGTCTTACCTCACCCCGGAACAACACTTAACCTCCATTGTGTGAGAGTGAGGGGGCCAGAGGTCACACCAGCCAGGCCTACGCCAAGCTTTTGCTCTTAGCTTCCACACTGTCTCCTGGCCCAGCCCTCTACAGTGCCGCCTCTGCAGGGCGCACACCCCCACGGGGCTGAAGGCCTTTGTCAAAGACAGTGATCTCCAGGAAGCAGCTGGTGCCTTGCAGTGCTGGGCCAGAGGCAGGCCTGACACGTGGAAAGCCCCATCACACGAGGACCTGCAGTGAATACAGCGAACCTGTTGCTATTATGAATAGAGGGCATTTTAGCACCAGTGACAGTGGTGTTTTGAACCAGCCTTTGCCCTGTCCTGTGTCCCTCTAGGCCTTCGATGTGGTAGAGAGGAGCTTCCTGGAGTCCATTGATGATGCCTTGGCTGAGAAGGCAAGCCTCCAGTCGCAATTGCCAGAGGTAATTTCCCCAGCTGACACCCAGGGGAGTCAAATCCAGGTCCAGCTTTGCAGGGAGCGTGGACTCATCTACTTTGTCTTAACATGACTGGGCCAGAGCAGCAGGAGTTAGGGAGGGAGCAGTTCCTGATGGGGGACCCTGGTGGGCGGCCACAGGTGAGGGACCTCGCTGCCCTGCTGTGGGCAGCTACACGCTAAAGCTCAACAGTGGCTGGGCAGTGGTGGGCATGAGAAAGGGCTTTTCGCAGTGGTTCAACCTGAATGGTTCCCCACCCTTGTCACCCACCTGCTCACATTGCCCACTGCCACCTGGAGCGCTGACCTCCGTGCTGTGAGTTAGGCCATCTCCGGCTTTCCTGGAAGAACCTCTCCCTGGAAGTGCAGCACAGGCTTCATCCTGGCTGTGCCGTGGACCATCTGTCTGTCTGTCCTCCGGGCCCTCGGATCTTTGCTCTTAAGAACAGAGAGGGAGAGGCTGGGAGGACGGTCCAGAGTTCCGTCCCGCCCTGACCCTCTGCTGACGGTTGTAGGGGGTGCCTCAGCACCAGCTGCCTCCTCAGTATCAGAAGATCCTTGAGAGACTCAAGACGCTGGAGAGGGAAATTTCGGGAGGGGCCATGGCCGTTGTGGCGGTCCTTCTCAACAATAAGCTCTACGTCGCCAATGTTGGTGAGCCCCCTCCTGTCCCAGGGCAGGGAGGGTTGGGGAGAGGTCAGCCACAGGGGCTGGTGCGTTATTTGATAATCTGCTTTCCAGAGACTTCACGCACTTTAAAGCCAGGGTCTCCTGAGACCATTTGGGTATGTCCCTCTCCACAGTGATGCCTCAGTCCCAGCTGGAAGGGAGAAGGGACGGGATGGGAGGCAAGTGTCCTGACCTTTAGTCCCTATTCTGCTTCTTAACTCGTTCTGGGCGAGTCGGGGCTACTGCTTCTGGAAGAGGTTACCTGGCCATGACAAACCAACCAGCATTCGCGTGAACAGCTGCGAGATGGGGCTAGGTGACAGGGGCATTGGGGTTTGTGAGAAGCCAGACACGTAGGTGCAGGTTGCAGTAGAAAGAACTCTGTGGAGACCCCTCTGATGATACTGCCTTTTTTTTAATACTCTCGTGGAAAATTTTCCACAATATAGAACAATAGAGTGACTGATATTTAATGAACATTCATGTGCCCATCCCCAACCCCAGCAGTTATCAACTGTGGCCAGCCTTCTTTTACCTGTGGCCTTTTGTCCCCACGTTCGCTATTTTGAAGCAAACACCAGACACTGTCATGTGTTCTGTAAATATTTCAGTCTGTATCTCTAGAGAAGAGTTCTGTTTTATAAGATCATAATCCTGTGATTACTCTGAAAAAGTTAAACCCAATTCCTTCGTATCATCAACTGTCCCTAACTGGTGACTCACCTCGTTGGTCTGAGCCTGTTTTGCCCATTTCAGGTATTTCCACGTGTGAGATGCCTGCCTTTTCCCTCTCTGCCTTCCCAGTATGTCCTATTTCTCTCTCTGCTTGGTCTTTGCTTAGCTGTTCCCATTCTGCCACAGGTACAAACCGTGCACTTTTATGCAAATCGACAGTGGACGGGTTGCAGGTGACGCAGCTGAACGTGGACCACACCACAGAGAACGAGGATGAGCTCTTCCGCCTTTCGCAGCTGGGTAAGTGGGGAGAATACCTGGCCGAGGGGTGAGTGGGAGTGGAAGCTGATCCCTGTGGGCTCACCCTTCACCTGCCTTTGGTAGAGAGGCGTGTGGTAGAGGGGCTGCGACCTTGGGCTCCCTAGCCAGTCTGCCTGGGGTTCAATCCCAGCTCTGCTGCTTACTGGTTGGTGATTGGAACTTACTTAAGTTTTCTCTGCCTCCGTTCCCCCCCACTCCGTGTAATAAGGATAATAGTAACCTACCCCGGGATGCTAGGAAGATTCAGAGTTACTGCATGTGAAACTCTTCCTGGAGTGCCTGGCACACAGGCATTTACTGTTATTGATGGAGACTGAAAGAGGCCAAAGAAGTCCAGGGAGCCCAGCTGCTGCCAAGCTGCTCCTTCCCTTCCCAGTGAGCTCCAGGCAGATGTGGGACACACGGGATGGGCTGGGAGATGGCAGGCAAGCTGCTCCGTGCTGGGTGGTGCCTGGAGGAGGGGCTCGGAGTGAGGCATGTTGTGACGGGCGTGGGGACTGAGGACGCCAGGGGCTCTCCCAAGCGTCCTGGTGTTGTCTTCATTTCCTATTCAGTGGGTCCTTATTGCCTTCTTGCCTGTCCCCTTCTTTGTGTTCCTCTTTGTGAACGAGGAGCAGGATTATTGCGTTGTTTCCCTCCATAGGCTTGGACGCCGGGAAGATCAAGCAGGTGGGGATCATCTGTGGGCAGGAGAGCACCCGGCGGATCGGGGATTACAAGGTCAAATATGGCTACACGGACATTGACCTTCTCAGGTAGGTGCCAGCCCAGCTGTCCCTTGTGCTTGAAAGAACAGAAGGTACTAGGAAGGCCAAGATGGGAGGATTGATTGTGCCAGGAGGTTGAGGCTACAGTGAGCCATGATCATGCTACTGCACTCCAGCCTGGGCAACAGAGCAAGACCCTGTCTCAAAAAAAAAAAAAAAAAGGTCCAGAAGGCCTGGGGCAGATGCAGACCATAGACCCCAGTGACAGATGTACAGTCAAAGTAGTTCAGAGCCCAAGCAAA
>NW_012120154.1:1894354-1897243 GCF_000951035.1 Colobus angolensis palliatus | reverse complement strand
TACAAAAATTAGCCGGACATGGTGGCAGGCGCCTGTAATCCCAGCTACTTGGGAGACTGAGGCAGGAGAATCGCTTGAACCTGGGAGGCGGAGGTTGCAGTGAGCCATGATCATGCTACTGCACTCCAGCCTGGGCAACAGAGCAAGACCCTGTCTCAAAAAAAAAAAAAAAAAGGTCCAGAAGGCCTGGGGCAGATGCAGACCATAGACCCCAGTGACAGATGTACAGTCAAAGTAGTTCAGAGCCCAAGCAAACTCTTCTTCCTCCCAGGGAGGTTGGTTTGGGGCAGGTTAGACCCAGCAGGCCAGGAGTTGGGTACTGTAGAGACAAGGGGTGGAGTTGAGGAGCTGGGGCAAAGCTGAGGCAACTAGTGCCACAAGGGAGGCAGGCGAAGCCAGCGTTGGCGTGGGATGGACAGACCAGGCCTGTTGGTCCGTGCTGCCCGTGGCTGCAGCAGAGGTGTGAGATGAATTGTGTATTTCCCTCTGAGGACACTCTGGGTGTCATCCCAGTGCTCATGGCAGCACAATGGGCAGTCATGATCATGAGGCCGAGCCCGTGCAGAGCTCTGGGCGTAACTTCTTTTATGTATTTCCTGCTCAGACCCCCTGAGGCAGTCACTGCCATCACCCTAGAGGCATTTTCATAAGAGGAAGCTGAGGCATGGAGATACCAGACAGCCCACCCTGGTCATAGGGTTGAACTCAGGCAGCCTGAATTTGGAATCTGTGTCCTTAACCACCCGGTAACCTGTATGTGAAGTGTTGGTTGGGGAGATAGGCACATCCACCCAGAGTTCCCATCAGCAGAGGCCAGGCCTCATGGCCTAGAAAGTGCATGTTAGAACTCCTTGCCCTCATGCAGTCTAGGCAATTGAGTTTCGAATGTTTGTCCCTAATTTGTGGGGTCCTGTTTCCTTTATTGGAAAGTACATCCATTGTATAAAACACTTCAGACAGTGCTGGGGTCTGTACAGGGAAAGGAAGTCTTCCTACCCCAAGCTCTAGGACTCGCTGCCTCGCCAGAGGCTGCTTGTTTCTTGTGTATCCTGCTCCAAAATTTGGCCACATGCACGTATACACACACGGTGTCTCTGTGTGTGTGTGCGCGCGTGTGTGTGTGTGATGGGGGCCAAGGACCCGGCATCCTTTTCAGAACACCCAGGTGCTCATGTGTCCTACCTCTCCCAGGTGCTGGTGTGTCCTGCCCATCCCTCTTTTCCTTTTTTTTAAACCCTAAAGTATAATTGACATACACAAAGCTGTGCATATTTCATGCATACAACTTGATGAGTTTGGAGATACGTTTACACACCCCTCACTGCTATCGGTAAAGGTGCCCATCTCTTCATTCTACTCCCCTGCAGTTAGGCTGGTGTCATTCTGTGTAATGACAGCTCTCAGGACCCAGCCTTGGTTGATGGGCCCTCAGAAAGTCCTTAGACTCCGCTCTTCTGGATGGTGTTGCCAGCACCTCCTCATGTGCTTACTTCCATGCGCACACACGTGTGCTGGCATGTAATGACTCTGACCCCAGTCACTGAAGGATCCCTGTACACATGGAGAGTATCTCGGGTCTCAGTCACCTGTTTTGGAAAAGCCCAAATGATAGCAAGAGGCGTGGGCTCCCAGGGATAACTCCTCCCTCTTGCTGTCCCACGCCCTGCCCTGTCACCACCAGGCCCTGTGAACAGGATGTATGGAACAGGCCAGAGTCGGGCATTCAACCTTTGCCATCCTGACCTCAGCTGCCTGCCAGTTTTTATGGCCCTCCAAGCTTTAGTTTAGCAGCTGCTATAAGAAGATGGTTCTATTTTTCTGACTTTCTCTCTTTCTTTTCCTCTTGTCAGGTTGTGTGTTTTATTTTACATTCTGGGCGTAGATTCCTTCCCTCAGCAGAATCAGCATCCACCTGGGTGCTGTTCAAGCAAAGCTCTTCCTTCCACTCTCTCCCCATAGCGCCGCCAAGTCCAAACCAATCATCGCAGAGCCAGAAATCCACGGGGCACAGCCACTGGATGGGGTGACAGGCTTCCTGGTGCTGATGTCAGAGGGGCTCTACAAGGCCCTAGAGGCAGCCCATGGGCCTGGGCAGGCCAACCAGGTGAGTTGGGTCCAGCCAAGCCCACAGCTGGCGAGCGTGGCTGGCCTGCACAGCAATGTGCTCGAGCCTTCTAGAGCTGTGATTCTCAGAGGCCGTCACCAGACATCCCTGGGTTCAAAGCTGGGGGAAGGAGAATCCCAGAGCTCTAAAAACACCCATTCCACTCAAAAACTTGACTCATTTTAGGCTTGAAGCAGTGTTAGTCCTCAGAGCCTGAGCAAGGCCTGAAGAGACGAGGGGGAGATGGATGTGAATTGCCATGGGCACAGTATTACTGTGGGACGGCCAGGAAGGGGCCAGGGCCAGGAAGAGAGCACAGAAAGAGATGTGGCCTGCTGCACAGAGCTGTGGCTGCAGAGTCCCTCCCACACCCATCACTTCCTGCCAAGGGCCTGGCGGCTGGCTTTACTGCCCTCCTTGAGTGGCAGACAATTTACAGTTTGCTTCTCATTTCTTTTTTGTTTGTTTGTTTTTTGAGACAAGAGTCTCACTCTGTCACCCAGGCTGGAGTACAGTGGCATGATCTCGGCTCACTGCAATCTCTGCCTCCCGGGTTCAAGCAATTCTCTGCCTCAGCCTCCCAAGTAGCTGGGATTACAGGCGTCCGCCACCACGCCCGGCTAATTTTTGTTTTTGTTTTTGTTTTGAGACGGAGTCTCGCTCTGTCGCCCAGGCTGGAGTGCAGTGGTGCAATCTCAGCTCACTGTAAGCTCCACCTCCTGAGTTCATGCCATTCTCTTGCCTCAGCCTCCCGAGTAGCTGGGACTACAGGCGCCCGCCACCAC
>NW_012120154.1:1891227-1893292 GCF_000951035.1 Colobus angolensis palliatus | reverse complement strand
GGCGCCTGTAATCCCAGCTACTTGGGAGACTGAGGCAGGAGAATCGCTTGAACCTGGGAGGCGGAGGTAGCAGTGAGCCGAGATTGTGCTATTGCACTCCAGCCTGGGCAAGAGAGCAAGACTCCTTCTCAATCAATCAATCAATATCATGAGGAAAAAGTCTTCTTTAAAATGTGTAAATTTTTATTTCAATAGCTTTTGAGGTACCAGTGTTTTTTGTTATAGGGATGAATTATGTAGTGGTGAATTCTGAGATTTTAGTGCACCAGTTATTCAAGTAATGTACACTGTAACTAATGTATGGTGTTTTATGCCTAGCACCCCTGCCACCCTCCCGCCTTGAGTCTCTAAAGTTCCATTATATCACTCCGTATGCCTGTGCATACTCATCATTTAGCTCCCACTTATAAGTGAGAACATACAGTTTGTGGTTTTCCACTCCTGTGTTACTTAGAATAATGGCCTTCATCTCCATCCAAGTTCCTGCAAAAGACATTCTTTCTTTCCTTTTACTGGCTGAATAGTATTCCATAGTTTATAAATACATTTTCTTTATCTGCTCATTAGTCAGTGGCCACTTAGGCTGGTTCCACATCTTTGCAATTGTGAATTGTGCTGCTGTAAACATATGTGTGCAAGTATCTTTTTCATATAATGACTTATTTTCCTTTGGGTAGATGCCTAGTAGTGGATTGCTGGATTGAATGCAAATTTACTTCGAAAAAGTCTCAAGTGCCTTACTATCCCCCGGTCCCTGTGTTCTGATTTCTTTTTTTTTTTTTTTTGAGATGGAGTCTTGCTCTGTTGGCCAAGCTGGAGTGCAGTGGTGCAATCTCGGCTCACTGTAACCTCTGCCTCTTGGGTTCAAGTGATTCTCCTGCCTCAGCCTCCTGAGTAGCTGGGACTACAGGCATGCGCCACCACCACACCCGGCTAATTTTTGTATTTTTAGTAGAGATGGGATTTTGCCATGTTGGCCAGGCTGGTCTTGAACTCCTAACCTCAGATGATCCACCTGCCTCGGCCTCCCAATGTCCTGGGATTACAGGTGTTAGCCACCACGCCCAGCCTGTGTTCTAATTTCTTCACCTGTTATATAAGCTTACCATTCCTTCCAGTAGCCTTATAACATAGAGGGACAGGGGCTTACTTCCACGTAGAATAGGGAATTTGGGGTTCATAGAGTTCAGGGTCTTGCCGGAGGTGATGTTGCTGCTTAGTGATGAAACTGAGCCCACCAGGACCAGGTACAGGCCATTTCCTATTACCTGCCCCTGCCCTCCTACCCCCGCCCAAAAGAAACTTTACGATGGTGTGAAAGTGATACATATTCAGTGGGAACTGTGCTCCAATACCCCTACAACCATTCTGTTTTTCACTGTTAATACAGTACTCAATAAATTACATGAGATTTGGCTGGGTGTGGTGGCTCACGCCTGTAATCCCAGCACTTTGGGAGGCCGAGGCGGGCAGATCACTTTAGGTCAGGAGTTTGAGACCAGCCTGGCCAACATGGTGAAACTCCATCTCTACTAAAAATACAACAACAAAAAAAAAATTATCTGGTGCATAGTGACACACACCTGTAATCCCAGCTACTCAGGAGGTTGAGGCGGGAGAATTGCTTGAACCTGGGAGACAGAACTTGCCGTGAGCCGAGATCATACCACTGCACTCCAGCCTGGGCAACAGAGTGAGACTCTGTCTCAAAAAACAAACAAACAAAAAAATTACATGAGGTTCAATATTTTCTTATATATTAATAAAATAGACTTTGTACTAGATGATTTTGCCCAGCCGTAGGCTAATAGAAGTGTTCTAAGCACATTTTAAGGTAGGCTAGGCTAAGTGATGATGTTCAGTAGATTAGGTGCATTAACTGCTTTTTCAACTTACGATATTTTGTTTCTTTTTTTTTTGAGACAGTCTTGCTCTGTTGGCCAGGCTAGAGGGCAGTGTCACAGTCTCAGCTCACTGCAACCTCCGTCTTCTGGGCTCAAGCAATTCTCCTGCCTCAGCCTCCCAAGTAGCTGGGATTACAGGCATGTGCCACCATGCCCGGCTA
>NW_012120154.1:1887395-1890751 GCF_000951035.1 Colobus angolensis palliatus | reverse complement strand
TTCTCCTGCCTCAGCCTCCTGAGTAGCTGGAATTGCAGGCACCTACCACCACACCCAGCTAACTTTTGTATTTTTGGTAGAGATGGGATTTCACCATGTTGACCAGGCTGGTCTCGAACTCCTGACCTCAGGCGATCTGCCTGCCTTGGCCTCCCAAAGTGCTGGGATTACAGGCGTGAGCCACTGTGCCTGGCAGGTACTGGGCTTTTTAGTGGCTGGCAGAGTGCTCTCACAGCATTGTTAGTTAATCCTCATATTCACCCAGTGAGATGGATGTTCTCCCCATCCTAGAGGTATGCACCCAACAATCAGAGCAATCACAAGGGCACACACTTCCTAATGGGAAAGTTCCAGAAGGATTATCCTGAATACCTTGAAAGGCTCAGATTTCAAACTTGGCTGGCAGGCACTTCCTTCACCTACTGCGCTATTGACCGCTAAATCTCCTGATTTTAGGCTCTGAGATTATGGCCCACGCCCCCCAGGCCGCACCCTGTTCCTTACCAGGTTCTTCCTCCCCACCCCCCCAGGAAATTGCTGCAATGATTGACACTGAGTTTGCCAAGCAGACCTCCCTGGACGCAGTGGCCCAGGCCGTGGTGGACCGGGTGAAGCGCATCCACAGCGACACCTTCGCCAGCGGTGGGGAGCGTGCCAGGTTCTGCCCCCGGCATGAGGACATGACCCTGCTGGTGAGGAACTTTGGCTACCCACTGGGTGAAATGAGCCAGCCCACATCGAGCCCGGCCCCAGGTACGTGTGCTGTACAGACAGGCAGTGCCTGGGGATGCCATCTGGGGGCCAGAGGTGGGTGCAGAGCCCCCGAGGCTGCTTGAAATGGAGATGGAGTCAGGGGGCCTGGCTCTCAGTGGCTCTAATTCAGGTTCTCTGACTTTCAGCCTCTCTGAGCTGCATGTTGATTTTTGCTTTTTTGTCTGTAAAATGAGGTTAATACCACCTGCCCCGGCAACCTCCCAGAACCTGAGTGCACCAGCGAGCAATTCACAGAGCCCTAAAGCCGCATAGTAGAGATGATGGCCACCACTGACTGAGTGCCTACCGTGTGCCAGGCGCACAGCCTGCATGATTCCTTTCAGTCCTCATGGGCAACCCTAAAGACAGGTGGTACCCCTGTTTTCCAGAGGGGGAAACCGAGGCTGAAGAATGAAGGGACCTGGAAGAGATGAGGCATGTGGACAAATGGTCAGGCCCCAGGGCCTCTCTGTCCCTGGGCTGCACTGGAGCAGGGCAGGGAGAAGGACGTTTTGCTTTCTACCTATGTCATTCTTCAACCAAGTTCTCAGGAAAAGAGGCGGCTGCTTTCTCCCGTGCTCCCCGCAGTGCTGCTCAGCGCTAAGACCTTCGGTTCCCGAGGGCTGCATTTCTTTTTCTTTGTTTTAAACAAGCAAACCTTAGATAAAGCTCAGGCATCCACAGACAGATTTGTTCTCCCATGGACACCAGGGTTATTGAAGTTTCTTTGGCCGTTGTTATTGCAACCATATTTTTATTGGGTCAGCCTCAACTGGGAGCAAACTTATCCTCTGGATTAAAGCATCCGTGGGAAGCCAGGCAGTAACCCTTTCCTTGAGGCAACTCGAGCACCAGCAGGCTTTATTGCTGGCTTTACTGCTACAGGGAGTTCTCAGTCCAGTCTGGAAGAGTCTCTGCCAAGGGACACGCCTCCTGAGCTGTCCCAAGGGGCAGGGGGCCGCTCTGGGCTTGGGGAGCCAGGCATGGCCGACACTTACACTCAGCCCTCAGGCACCACCCCATCAGGCCATGGGAGCAGCTTTGCCCCTGTTAACCCGGGTTTCTCCTCAGCCGCTGCCTGAGGCCCCCACTCTCTTCCTCCCAAAGCTGCAGGGGGACGAGTGTACCCTGTGTCTGTGCCATACTCCAGTGCCCAGAGCACCAGCAAGACCAGCGTGACCCTCTCCCTTGTCATGCCCTCCCAGGGCCAGATGGTCAACGGGGCTCACAGCGCTTCCACCCTAGATGAAGCCACCCCGACCCTCACCAAGTAAGTCCCTCCCCCACTTAGCCACCCCTAGCCCTGTCCCCCTATGGGTGTCCTGTGGCACCAGGACAGAAATGACCATGGGGCCAAGGCTTGTGGATAAGATGCCCTGGGGTCTGGAAGTCCCCAGCTCCATGCCTGGTGAGGGAAGTCTCCCTAGAAACTGAGGCAGGCGGGGTTTTCGGTCAGGTGGCTGATGGTCCCAGCCTACTTCTCGTATTTTCTTGTGGGCCGGTGTGCTAGTTTCAGTCAGTGGAAGGTTCTCTTTTCATTCCCCACCTGGGTGTGATGTGGGGTGGCTTCCTGTGATATGGGGTGACTTCCTGTGGTGTCCTTGCTTGGGGACATTGTCTGCCCTGTACTGGCTTGTCAGAGCCCGTGCTTTCTGGCTAATGTGCCTGATTTTAGCTTTGAAGTGAGTTCTGTGGTTTCTGGGCAGGGGGCGAGGTAGAGACAGCAGCCTGAGGGGGATGCAGCTAGGCCCCGTCCAGCCGCAGACCCGCCTGAGTACACCCCACCCCCTTCACTTCCGTAGAATATGCACCCCCCACACCAGGGGACCCGGATCTGGTTTCCACATTCCAGCCCTGCATGGAATGATAGAGATGCCACACCCAGCCCACTCTGAGGATGGAGTGCGCAGGATGTGGCCAATTAGAAAGGCCCTGGAGGGGGTGGGTGGCCTGTTTACCTCTGCCTCATCAAGGGGCCTTCCTTTCCCTCTGCCTCTGAGTCATGGATGCTGCGACTACTGCCACGGGGCTAGAAAGGCCTGCCAGACCGAGCAAGCTCCATGGGCTTCCTGAGCGCAGTAGGGGTGGCCTCTCCAGCACCCCTGCCGGGCTGCTTGGAGGAGTCCTCCAGCTGTGTCCACAGAGCAGAGTGGGACTGCTGTGGCCCTAGACAAGGCGGGACAGCCCGCCCTCCTCCGCTGCCTATGTTCCTCACTCCCTTCAGCGTCTGAGCCGTGGTAGTTGGTCCTGCCATGGGCCAGCCCTCTGCTGGTGCTGGGCAGCGCTAACAGGCAGTTCCAGCTGTGACAGAAGGTGGGTGCCTGTCCCCACCCAGCTGATGAGAAGAGAGTGAAGGGGAGGGGGCGAAGGAAGGTTTTCTAGAAGAAGACACCTTGCCCACCCTGCTGAGTAGGGCCTGGGTTGGGACGGGTTTAGAGAGATGGTAATGGACAGTCGGTAGCTCAGCTGCACCCGGGGAACTTCCTGTGATGGCGGGAGTGCTCGCGTGGGTGCTGTCCTGTCACAGCATCTCCAGCCACTTGTGGCTATTAGACACTTGAACCGAGTGTTCCATTTTCTTTTTCTTTTCTTTTTTTTTTTTT
>NW_012120154.1:1885993-1887345 GCF_000951035.1 Colobus angolensis palliatus | reverse complement strand
ACTAAAACAATCCTCCCACCACAGCCTCCCAAATAGCTGGGACCACAGGCATACGCCACCACACTCAGCTAAGTTTTTGTATTTTTTAGTACAGTCGGGGTTTTGCTATGTTCCACCTCTGCCTCCCGAAGTGCTGGGATTACAGGCATGAGCCACCGCTGCTGGCCCATATGCCATTTTATTTATTTATTTATTTATTTATTTATTTATTTAGAGAGAGAATTACGTTCTTGTTGCCCAGGCTGGAGTGCAATGACGTGATCTCGGCCCACTGCAACCTCTGCCTCCCACGTTCAAGCGATTCTCCTGCCTCAGCCTCCCTAGTAGCTGGGATTACAGGTGCCTGCCACCACGCCCAGCTAATTTTTTGTATTTTAAGTAGAGACGGGGTTTCACTATGGTGGCCAGGTTGGTCTCCAATTCCTGACCTCAGGCAGTCCACCCACTTCAGCCTCCCAAAGTGCTGGGATTACAGGCATGAGCCACTGTTCCTGGCTCATATGCCATTTTAGATGTTCTAATAATCACATTTGAAAAAGTAAAAAGAGGGGCAGGTGGATCGCTTGAGTCCAGGAGTTTGAGACCATCCTGAGCAACATGGTGAAACCTTGTCTCTACTGAAAAATACAAAAAATTAGCCAGAGGTGGTGGCACGCACCTGTGGTCCCAGCTACTGAGGAGGCTGAGGTGGGAGGATCATCTGAGCCTGGGAAGTCGAGCCTGCAGTGGGCCATGATCATGCTGCTGCACTCCAGCCTGAGTGACGGGGGTAAAACCTTGTTTGAAATCCAGGTGTATTTTATCTGTACAGAATAATTCTGTGCAGGCCAGCACGATCGATCGGGCTTCATGGCCACGGCTGGAGGTCACCCCAATGGATGGTCCAGTTCTAGATTGTTTCAGACTGGAGGCTCTGTATAGTCCCAAGAGGATGAGAATTTTAAATTATAGTGCATTTTGAGTCTATGAATTAAAAACAAATAGGCAGCCGGGTGTGGTGACTGATGACTGATGGGGTGAAACCCCATCTCTACTTAAAATAGCTGGGTATGGTGGCGGGTGCCTGTAATCCCAGCTACCTGGGAGGCTGAGGCAGAAGAATTTGCTTGAACCCGGGAGGTGGAGTTTGCAGTGAGCCGAGGTCATGCCATTGCACTCCAGCCTGAGCAACAAGAGCAAGACTCCATCTCAAAAAACAAACAAACCCAAATAGGCTATAATCATACTCTTTAGGATCATCTGAATAACCATCTTAAAAATTAGTCTTGAGCGGCCGGGCGCGGTGGCTCACGCCTATAATCCCAGCACTTTGGGAGGCCGAGACGGGCGGATCACAAGGTCAGGAGATCAAG
>NW_012120154.1:1883956-1884525 GCF_000951035.1 Colobus angolensis palliatus | reverse complement strand
CAGAAAAAAAAAAAAATTAGCCGGGCGTAGGCGTGTGCCTGTAATCCCGGCTACTCGGGAGGCTGAGGCAGAAGAATCTCTTGAATCCGGCAGGCAGAGGTTTCAGTGAGCTGAGATCATGCCAGTACACTCCGGCCTGGGCGACAGAGCGAGACTGTCTAAAAAAAACCTCAAAAAACCGTCTCTACCAAAAATACAAAAAAATTAGCCATGTGTGGTGGCACATGTCTATGGTCCTAGCTACTCTGGAGGCTGAGGTGGGAGGATCACTTGAGCCCACGAGGTGGAGATTTTGGTGAGCCAAGATCATGCCACTGCACTCCAGCCTGTGGGACAGAGCAAGCCCCTGTCTCAAAAAAAAAAAAAGGAACATTAGTTCTGAATTAAACATAGAATTACCATACGACCCAGTAGTTCCACTTCTGGGTGTACACCTAAAAGAACTGAAAGCAATGTCTCAGATGCCTGTGTGGCAATGTTCATAGCCACATTATAAAAATCAGCCAAGGGCACCGTGGCTCACGCTTGTAATCCCAGCACTTTGGGAGGCTGAAGCCGATAGATCACGA